>NC_090444.1:1800215933-1800559267 GCF_031143425.1 Pleurodeles waltl | reverse complement strand
CAGATGGCTCCAGGGGGTGCTCCGGCTGGGCCTTTGGCCTTTTCTTTGGGTGATCCTGCGCCTCTTCGGCCGGCACCCTTTATGCCCTTTCTCCCGTTTGGGAACGTGGGCTCGGCGCCAGTGTCGGCGCCGGTGGCCGCTCCGATGGCTTCGGAGGGATTGGCCCCAGGGATTTCCATCCCGTCGACGTCGAGATTTCGGCCTGTGACTCCGGTGGGTCCATCCGTTTCATCTGCTCTTCAGTCGGCGCCGAAGTTACCTGTGGCGCCGGATGCGGCGTCGGTGGCTTCGGAAGATCGGCGCCGATCTCCGACTTCGGCGGAGGTGTTGTCGACTCCGCGGATTGAGCAACGACTGCATTCAAGGAGGCGTGCTCTCCGGGTACTAGAGGAGCAGGAGTACCAACGAGCCCTAGAGGAAGGAGAGCTAGAGGACTCGGGTGATGGGCTGCGTGGACTGGAGTCGGCCAGTGGGCTGGACACTTCCCCTGAGTGGGACCTTTCGTCCCCGGGGGAATATACCGAGGAAGCTGCTTCCTTTCATACAGTGGTACGGAAGGCAGCTAGTTTTTTGGACCTGCCTTTGCCGGTGGTGGAGGCGAAACAAAACCTTTTGACAGAGGTGTTGCATCCGGCCTCAGCCGCGGCGGAGCCTCTATTACCTTTTAATGACGCTCTGCTGGATCCGGTTTTAGAGGTGTGGAAGAAGCCGGCATCTTCCCCAGCAGTTCACAGAGCCGTGGCCAGGAGGTATCGGGCGGCTCCAACTGATCCTGGTTTCCTATCTAGGCACCCTACGCCGGAGAGCTTGGTTGTGCAGGCCTCCTGTTCGTCCAAATCAGCGCCTGGTTCTTTCCCGACGGTGCCTGGGGACAGAGACTCAAAAAAGCTAGAGGCGCAGTCGAAGAAGATTTTTTCGTCCTGCAGTCTGGCGTTAAAAGCCACTAATGCGACCTGTATCCTGGGGAGGTATATTCATGCTCTGATGGATGACATCTCCTCTTCGTTTACAGAGCTTCCCCAGGGTCTTTTGGATCTTGTCTCTGATGCCCAGGCTGCTGCGACCCAAATTATCCAGACGGGACTGGATACCACCGACTCGGTAGCCAGAGCAATGGGCACAACTGTGGTGGAAAGGAGACAGGCCTGGCTACGTAACTCGGGCTTTTCGGCAGATGTACAGTCCACATTGTTGGATCTCCCGTTTGATGGGGACAAACTGTTTGGGGCTAAGGCTGATTCGGCCTTGGAACGTTTTAAGGAGAGCAGGGCCACGGCTAAGTCGTTGGGACTCCAAGCTCCTTCTTCCACGGCCTCTTCCAGATTCTTCAGGAGGTTTCGTGGATTTGGGCGTGGCTCTTCCTCCTCTTCCTTTCGGGGAAGATATCAGCAACCTGCCTCTTCCCATCCCTATAGATCTTTTAGGGGGAGGGGTAGGGTCCGCACCAGGGGAGCCTCTCAGCAGCACTCTGCCTCTTCCTCATCCTCTGGCGGGGTGCAGCAGGGGAAGCAGCCTTAGGCTTCCACCATTTCCCACTCACTCCTCTCCTGTAGGGGGAAGATTACAGCATTTTCTCACCAAATGGGAGACTGTTACGTCGGACACTTGGGTTCTCAGTGTTGTGGGAAAAGGCTACACCCTTCCCTTTCGGGAGTTTCCGCCCCTCATCCCGCCCCGCCCTTCGTATTGTTCACAAGAACACCTCCTGTTGCTAGAACAGGAGGTAGAAGTCCTCCTTTTAAAGGGCGCGGTGGAGTTGGTCCCGGAGCAGGAAAGGGGTCAAGGAGTTTACTCAAGGTATTTCCTGATTCCCAAGAAGGATGGTCGTTTGAGACCAATTCTGGACCTGAGGATCTTGAATTGGTTCCTCAAGCAGGAAAAGTTCAAGATGCTGACCCTAGCACAGGTGCTTTTGGCGTTGAACATGGAAGACTGGATGGTGTCTGTCGACTTGCAGGATGCTTACTTTCATATCCCGATACTCAAGTCACACAGGAAGTATCTCCGGTTTGTGGTGGGATCGCAACACTACCAGTTTGCGGTCCTTCCGTTTGGTCTTACTTCAGCACCTCGAGTCTTCACGAAGGTGATGTCGGTGGTTGCGGCAGAGCTCAGAAGGAAGGGGATAGCAGTATTCCCTTACTTGGACGATTGGTTGATCAAAGCCAAGTCCCCGGAGCTTGTGTTGCGTCATCTGCAGTCAACAACCCAGTTGTTGTTCGACCTGGGCTTTTCGGTGAACGAGCCCAAATCTCACCTGGAGCCCTCTCAGCGCCTCCTGTTCATAGGGGCAGTACTGGATACGACATTGGGTCGGGCCTTTCCTCCGCCTCAGCGGATTCAAGATATTCAGGATTTGGTTCCAATGTTTCGAAATGGAGCGGTAGTTCCAGTCCTCAAGGTCCTTCGTCTGCTCGGTCTTTTTGCCTCCTGCATTCTGTTGGTCACGCATGCTCGCTGGCACATGAGGGCTCTTCAGTGGTGCCTCCGAAGGCAGTGGTCTCAACACAGAGGGGATCTAGAGGGTACTGTCAAGATCTCCAGAGATGCTGCTGTGGATTTGAAGTGGTGGATTGCAAGCAACAATCTTTCACAAGGAAAACCGTTCCAGCAGTCGCCACCAGTGGCCACAGTCATAACGGATGCTTCCACTCTAGGGTGGGGAGCTCATCTGGGGGATCTGGAGATCAAAGGTCTTTGGTCTCCAGAGGAACAGATTTTTCACATCAATCTGTTAGAGTTACGGGCTGTACGTCTGGCTCTCAAGGCCTTCCTCCCTTCCCTTCGTGGTCAGTCGGTACAGGTCCTAACGGACAATACTACCACGATGTGGTACATAAACAAGCAGGGAGGAGTGGGGTCGTACCTTCTCTGCAGAGAAGCTCTTCGACTATGGTCCTGGGCAAAGGACCATCGGATTTGCTTGATAGCAAACCATCTGGCCGGAGTCTTGAACGTGCGTGCGGACAGTCTCAGTCGCCACTTCTCGGCAGACCACGAGTGGCGTCTCCATCCAGATCAAGTCCGTTTAATCTTCCAGAAGTGGGGGTTTCCTCGGGTAGATCTGTTCGCCACTCGAGAGAACGCGCATTGTCCGTTGTTCTGCAGCCTTCAGTATCCGATGCAGGAAGCATTGGGGGACGCGTTTCAAATGACCTGGTGCGGCCAGTTGCTTTACGCGTTTCCTCCCATACCCTTGATTCCTCGAGTATTGAGGAAGATTCGCCAAGACCGGGCTCTAGTAATCGTAATAGCTCCGGATTGGCCAAGGAGGGTGTGGTACTCCGACCTTCTCCAACTCTCAACGTGCCCGCCGCTCCGTCTCCCTTTCAGGGCAGACCTCCTCTCGCAGTCGCAGGGGCAGGTTCTACACCCCAACCTCCAGAGTCTGCACCTACATGCCTGGAGATTGAACGGGGCAACCTGAGTTCCTTCTCTCTCCCGCCTGAGGTAGTGGATGTTATATTAGCGGCCAGGCGACACTCCACTAAATCTATCTACGCTAATAGGTGGTCTAAATTTGTTGCGTGGTGTGGAGAGAGGCAGATTGATCCTTTACAAGCTCATCTATCGGACGTTTTGTCTTTTGCTCTATCTCTGGCGCAGAAAGGTTGTGCAGTGGCTACCATTAAAGGTTATTTATCGGCCTTGTCAGCCTTCATATGTCTTCCATCTTTATTTAAATCCCCTATTGTTATCAGATTCTTGAAAGGTCTTCTAAATCAATATCCTCCAAAGCCATTCGTTATGCCGCAATGGGATTTGTCCTTAGTCCTGACTTTCCTTATGGGGTCCCCTTTTGAACCTATGCATTCTTGCCCCTTAAGGTATTTGTTTTTAAAAACAGTCTTCCTGATAGCTATAACATCAGCAAGGAGAGTGAGTGAGTGAGTTGCAGGCCTTATCAGTAAAACCCCCTTATACAACTTTTTATGGGGATAAGGTGGTGTTGAGGACCCAGGCTGCTTTCCTTCCGAAGGTTGTTTCACCCTTCCATTTGGCTCAGGCAATTACTTTGTCCACGTTCTATCCTCCGCCTCATCCTTCCAAAGAGGAAGAAAGACTGCACCGTCTGGATCCAAAGAGAGCGTTGAGCTTCTTTATTGATAGAACAAAGGATTTCAGGCTTGAGGATCAGCTGTTTATTGGATACGTGGGCAAGAGGAGAGGAAAGGCAGTCCACAAGAGAACACTATCCAGGTGGGTTGTTCTTTGCATTAAAATATGTTACTCTTTGGCAAAGAAGGATCCTCCTGAGGGCATTAGAGCTCATTCCACCAGAGCTAAGTCGGCCACTTCGGCCTTAGCCAGAGGTGTTCCTGTGGTCGACATCTGCAAGGCCGCAACTTGGTCGTCCCTTCACACTTTTGCAAAACATTACTGTTTAGATTCTGAGGTTAGAAGGGACGGCCATTTTGCACGGTCAGTGCTGCAGGATTTCTTGGTTTGACCATTTAGGCACCCACCGCCGGGCGTGGTACTGCTTTGGGACTCTATTCATGAGGTGAGGAATCCACAGGTAGTTGTATCCATCAGAAGAACGAGTTACTTACCTTCGGTAACGACTTTTCTGGTGGATACATTAGCTACCTGTGGATTCCTCACGGTGACACCCGCCTCCCCGTTGCCTTTATGGTCTTGCCAAGTAATCCTTGAGTGCGCTCCTCTTGATCTTTGAGGGTGCATTAGATGTATATATATAATATATTTATATATATATATATAGGTATATGTGTATATATCTTATGTATATACTTGGTGTGTGTATATATTTTTAAAAGAAAGAGTTTTATATATATATATATATATATATATGTACCTAAAAAAGATTTACAGTTATTCATACAATGTGGTGTATTTTTACAATATAATGGATGTTGCTTTGTTCTTTCATTGCATTGCCTGGTTGTTCTCATGCACGTAAAAAATGATTGGTACTGACGTCCGCACGTCGTCGAGGACCTCTTATTGCCTGTATGACGTCAGACGGCGTCGCGTGCGAGACAGTGACGTCCTCGTCGACGTGCAGAGACTAGTAAGAAGATTTCCGTAGAATGCTGGCGCCATGGGAGTATTCATGAGGTGAGGAATCCACAGGTAGCTAATGTATCCACCAGAAAAGTCGTTACCGAAGGTAAGTAACTCGTTCATCGGGTCTGTAATCTGTGTCTGTCACTGGAGCACAGAGAAGATACTTGCGAGGCCTGCAAGTCCTTTCGATCAAAGAAGACCTTGAGGGATCGGAGGGCGAGACGGATGCAGATGGCGTCAAACTTCGGAACTCCTCGACGTCTAAGAGGAGGAGATGGCTATCTCCATCCAAGGATCGGACGATGTAAGGAAATGCCTCCTTGGCATGGTTGCCCCCTGACTTTTTGCCTTTGCTGATGCTATGTTTACAATTGAAAGTGTGCTGAGGCCTGCTAACCAGGCCCCAGCACCAGTGTTCTTTCCCTAACCTGTACTTTTGTATCCACAATTGGCAGACCCTGGCATCCAGATAAGTCCCTTGTAACTGGTACTTCTAGTACCAAGGGCCCTGATGCCAAGGAAGGTCTCTAAGGGCTGCAGCATGTCTTATGCCACCCTGGAGACCTCTCACTCAGCACAGACACACTGCTTGCCAGCTTGTGTGTGCTAGTGAGGACAAAACGAGTAAGTCGACATGGCACTCCCCTCAGGGTGCCATGCCAGCCTCTCACTGCCTATGCAGTATAGGTAAGACACCCCTCTAGCAGGCCTTACAGCCCTAAGGCAGGGTGCACTATACCATAGGTGAGGGTACCAGTGCATGAGCATGGTACCCCTACAGTGTCTAAACAAAACCTTAGACATTGTAAGTGCAGGGTAGCCATAAGAGTATATGGTCTGGGAGTTTGTCAAACACGAACTCCACAGCACCATAATGGCTACACTGTAAACTGGGAAGTTTGGTATCAAACTTCTCAGCACAATAAATGCACACTGATGCCAGTGTACATTTTATTGTAAAATACACCACAGAGGGCACCTTAGAGGTGCCCCCTGAAACTTAACCGACTATCTGTGTAGGCTGACTAGTTTTAGCAGCCTGCCACAAACCGAGACATGTTGCTGGCCCCATGGGGAGAGTGCCTTTGTCACTCTGAGGCCAGTAACAAAGCCTGCACTGGGTGGAGATGCTAACACCTCCCCCAGGCAGGAATTGTCACACCTGGCGGTGAGCCTCAAAGGCTCACCTCCTTTGTGCCAACCCAGCAGGACACTCCAGCTAGTGGAGTTGCCCGCCCCCTCCGGCCAGACCCCACTTTTGGCGGCAAGGCCGGAGAAGATAATGAGAAAAACAAGGAGGAGTCACTGACCAGTCAGGACAGCCCCTAAGGTGTCCTGAGCTGAAGTGACTCTAACTTTTAGAAATCCTCCATCTTGCAGATGGAGGATTCCCCCAATAGGGTTAGGATTGTGACCCCCTCCCCTTGGGAGGAGGCACAAAGAGGGTGTACCCACCCTCAGGGCTAGTAGCCATTGGCTACTAACCCCCCAGACCTAAACACGCCCTTAAATTTAGTATTTAAGGGCTACCCTGAACCCTAGAAAATTAGATTCCTGCAACTACAAGAAGAAGGACTGCCCAGCTGAAAACCCCTGCAGCGGAAGACCAGAAGACGACAACTGCCTTGGCTCCAGAAACTCACCGGCCTGTCTCCTGCCTTCCAAAGATCCTGCTCCAGCGACGCCTTCCAAAGGGACCAGCGACCTCGACATCCTCTGAGGACTGCCCCCGCTTCGAAAAGACAAGAAACTCCCGAGGACAGCGGACCTGCTCCAAGAAAAGCTGCAACTTTGTTTCCAGCAGCTTTAAAGAACCCTGCAAGCTCCCCGCAAGAAGCGTGAGACTTGCAACACTGCACCCGGCGACCCCGACTCGGCTGGTGGCGATCCAACACCTCAGGAGGGACCCCAGGACTACTCTGATACTGTGAGTACCAAAACCTGTCCCCCCTGAGCCCCCACAGCGCCGCCTGCAGAGGGAATCCCGAGGCTTCCCCTGACCGCGACTCTTTGAACCTAAAGTCCCGACGCCTGGGAGAGACCCTGCACCCGCAGCCCCCAGGACCTGAAGGACCGGACTTTCACCGGAGAAGTGACCCCCAGGAGTCCCTCTCCCTTGCCCAAGTGGAGGTTTCCCCGAGGAATCCCCCCCTTGCCTGCCTGCAGCGCTGAAGAGATCCCGAGATCTCTCATAGACTAACATTGCGAACCCGACGCTTGTTTCTACACTGCACCCGGCCGCCCCCGCGCCGCTGAGGGTGAAATTTCTGTGTGGACTTGTGTCCCCCCCGGTGCCCTACAAAACCCCCCTGGTCTGCCCTCCGAAGACGCGGGTACTTACCTGCAAGCAGACCGGAACCGGGGCACCCCCTTCTCTCCATTCTAGCCTATGTGTTTTGGGCACCACTTGGAACTCTGCACCTGACCGGCCCTGAGCTGCTGGTGTGGTGACTTTGGGGTTGCTCTGAACCCCCAACGGTGGGCTACCTTGGACCAAGAACTAAGCCCTGTAAGTGTCTTACTTACCTGGTTAACCTAACAAATACTTACCTCCCCTAGGAACTGTGAAAATTGCACTAAGTGTCCACTTTTAAAACAGCTATTTGCGAATAACTTGAAAAGTATACATGCAATTTTGATGATTTGAAGTTCCTAAAGTACTTACCTGCAATACCTTTCGAATGAGATATTACATGTAGAATTTGAACCTGTGGTTCTTAAAATAAACTAAGAAAAGATATTTTTCTATATAAAAACCTATTGGCTGGATTTGTCTCTGAGTGTGTGTACCTCATTTATTGTCTATGTGTATGTACAACAAATGCTTAACACTACTCCTTGGATAAGCCTACTGCTCGACCACACTACCACAAAATAGAGCATTAGTATTATCTATTTTTACCACTATTTTACCTCTAAGGGGAACCCTTGGACTCTGTGCATGCTATTCCTTACTTTGAAATAGCACATACAGAGCCAACTTCCTACAGACGACTCCAACGGAGACCGACCACCTACAGCAGGCCAACAAGTGAGTACGCCTGCCATGACACAAGCCCACAGTCAGCCTAAGAAACATAAGGCCTCGGGGACGCCACTGCCTGAAGGCCATGGCTCAACCCATAAAAAACAAAGCGGTGACCAAGCAACACCTTCGGCACCGAAAAAGGCCATAATCATGCCAAAGTCTTCGGACTCGAGCTGAGAACCCGGCGTTGAAAAACACTGACTTGTCGAGTCGGCAAAGCCTCGAAAGAGCCTTTCAGACCCGAGGCCTTCCATCAGCTTGTGCATTTCGGTGCCGAGAAAACCGGCTTCGCGGCCAAAAAA
Organism: Pleurodeles waltl; assembly: GCF_031143425.1. NCBI lineage: Eukaryota > Metazoa > Chordata > Amphibia > Caudata > Salamandridae > Pleurodeles > Pleurodeles waltl. The sequence goes on along the minus strand of NC_090444.1, from coordinate 1,800,550,906 downwards.
GGCCGCTTACTGTGAGGAACATTGGCTCTCTAAGCAGCTAAAAGAGAGGCACAGATTTGAGGAGGAACTTCAAATTGAAGAGCTTGATCAAACGCAGGCAAGGATACAGATCCACAGGGATACTGGGAAGATCCAAACAGCCCCTCCTCTCAAATTCAAGAGAAAACTGGCTTTCCAGGAACAATCAGAGACTGATCAGCCTAGAGCTAAAGTGGCCAGGGAAAAATCGCCAACTCGCCATTTTTCCCCAGAACTTTCTCCCCCACATTCGCCACAAAGGGCAGGGTCACTTATTGCCACGCCCACTGCACAGTCACCCACACACACTGTGCAGTCGCAAGATGATGTAGACCCCTGGGACCTCTGTGATCCCCCTGTGTCGGACAATAGCCCTGAGTGCTACCCCTCTAAACCGTCTCCACCGGAGGATAGCACCTCATACACCCAAGTCTTGGCCAGGGCTGCTGCATTCCATAATGTTAGCATGCATGCACTCAGAGCCATTGGAGGACGACTTCCTCTTTAATACCCTGGCCTCCACACATGCCTCCTTGCAGAGCCTGCATATGCTCCCAGGCATGCTTAAACATGCTCAGCAAGTTTTTCAAGAGCCTGTGAAGGGGAAAGCCATCACACCGTGGGTGGAAAAGAAGTACAAGCCACCCCCGTCGGACCCAGTGTTCATCACACAACAGCTGCCCCCGGACTCTGTAGTGGTTGGAGCTGCAAGAAAAAGAGCCAACTCACAATCATCGGGAGATGCACCACCTCCAGATAAAGAGAGTCGGAAATTCGACGCAGCAGGAAAGAGAGTGGCGTCACAGGCTGCCAATCAGTGACGTATTGCAAATTCTCAAGCCCTCCTCGCATATTATGACCGAGCTCATTGGGACGAGATGAGTGATATCATCCAGCATCTCCCCAAGGAATATAAAAAAAGGGCTCAACAAGTGGTATAGGAAGGACAGGCAATATCGAACAATCAAATTTGTTTGGCATTAGATTCTGCAGACACTGCCGCAAGAACAGTGAACACGACAGTCACAATTAGACGACACGCTTGGCTAAGGCCCTCAGGGTTCAAACCTGAGATACAACAGGCAGTACTGAACATGCCATTTAATCAGCAACAACTGTTTGGGCCACAAGTGGACACAGCCATCGAGAAGATGAAGAAGGACACTCACACGGCCAAAGCCATGGGCGCGCTCTACTCGTCCCAATATAGAGGGACATTTAGGAAACCACAATATAGGGGAGGTTTCAGACAACCGCCTTCAGAGGCATCCACCTCTCAAGCAAAACCCACCTACCAATCCCAATATCAGAGAGGGGTGTTTCGCGGGTCCTTCAGGGGACAATTCCCAAGGGCAAAGGTAAAATTTCAGCCCACTAAGCAGGCCACTAATAACGAACAGTGACTTGCCAGTCACCCTTCCCCAACACACATCACTAGTGGGGGGAAGACTAACACTTTACCACAAACATTGGTCAGACATAACCACGGACACATGGGTCCTATCAATTATCCAACATGGTTATTGTATAGAATTCACACATTTTCCTCCAGATATTCCCCCAACAGCGCACAAACTGTCGACGGAACATCTAGAGATGTTACAAATAGAAGTGCAAGCACGATTAACAAAACAAGCCATAGAACTAGTACCTCACCAACAAAAGGGAACATGGGTTTATTCCCTATATTTCCTTATTCCCAAAAAGGACAAAAAACTAAGACCAATTTTAGATCTCAGGACTCTCAACCTAGTCATCAAATCGGAACACTTACACATGGTCACACTACAAAGATGTAGTTCCCTTACTAAAACACGGAGAATACATGTCAACACTGGATCTAAAAGATGCGTATTTCCATATACCCATCCATCTCACAGAAAATACCTCCGGTTTGTCATACAGGGGAAACATTACCAATTCAAAGTGTTGCCCTTCGGGATAACAACAGCCCCCAGAGTATTTACAAAATGCCTCGCTGTAGTAGCGGCCCATATAAGGAAGACATCACATGCACGTATTCCCATATCTCGACGATTGGCTAATAAAAGCCAACACTCAACAACGGTGTCAAAATCACACACAGTACGTAATAGATACCCTAGTACAGACTAGGGTTGTCTATAAATTACCAGAAATCACACTTACAACCATCCCAACTACAACAATACTTGGGATCAACACTCAAAGAGCAATTGCCACTCACAGAGTACAATCATTCCAAACCATGGTATCAAACATACAACCAAATCAGCACTACACAGTCAGATTTGTCTTGAAACTCCTAGGCATGATGGCATCATGCATCGCAATTGTCCCGAACGTGCGGCTACACATGCGGCCCTTACAGCAGTGCCTTGCAAAACAATGAACGCAGACACAGGGCCAACTCCAAGATCTAGTGTTGATAGACCGGCAAACACACTATTCGCTTCAATGGTGGAACCCTGTAAATTTAAACAAAGGGCGGACTTTTCAAGGCCCTGTGCTTCTCGCCATTCTCACAACAGATGCATCAATGATTGGGTGGGGAGCACACCTTAACAATCACAATATACAAGGGCAATGGGACAGTCAACAAAAACAACTACACATAAATCACTTAAAACTGCTAGCCGTCTTCCTAGCACTAAAAGCATTTCAACCTCTTCTAGCTCACAAACACATTCTTGTCAAAACAGACAATATGACAACAATGTACTACCTAAACAAACAGGGGGGAACACACTCATCACAACTATGCCTCCTAGCACAAAAGATTTGGCATTGGGCAATTCACAACAACATTTGCCTAATAGCACAATATATTCCAGGCATTCACAATCAATTAGTGGACAATCTCAGCCGAGATCACCAGCAATCTCATGAGTGGGAAATACATCCCCAGATACTACAAGAGTACTTTCACCAGTGGGGGACACCAGACATAGATCTGTTCGCAACAAAAGGCAAAATGCCAAAACTTCGCGTCCAGGTACCCACACCCTCAGTTCCAGGGCAATGCTCTATGGATCAATTGGTCAGGGATATTTGCTTATGCTTTTCCCCCCTCTCCCACTCATTCCTTTCCTAGTCAACAAACTGAGTCAAAACAAACAACTAATACTCATAGCACCAACGTGAGCACGCCAACCATGGTACACGACACTGTTGGACCTCTCGGTAGTACCTCACATCAAACTCCCTAACAGACCAGATCTGTTAACACAAACCGATCAGACACCCCAATCCAGCAACGCTCAACCTAGCAATCTGGCTCCTGAAGTCTTAGACTTTGGCTATTTAAATCTTCCAAATGAGTGTATGGAAGTCATTAAACAGGCAATAAAACCTACCACCAGGCATTGCTATGATAATTACTGGAAAAGGTTAGTTTTCTACTGTCAAGCAAACAAAATCACACCGCTAGATGCCTCCATACAAGAAATCGTGGGTTACTTACTACACCTACATTAAGCAAATCTCGCTTTTCTTCCATTAAAATTCATCTCACTGCAATCTCTACTTACTTGCAGATTAAGCATGCAAAATCACTCTTTAGAATACTGGTCATTAAAGCCTTCATGGAAGGACTAAAACGGATCATACCACCAAGAACGCCACCAGTACCCTCGTGGAATCTTAATATTGTACTTACACAACTAATGGGCCCACCTTTTGAACCCATGCATTCTTGTCAAATCCAATTCTTAACTTGGAAAGTGGCATTTCTAGTGGCTATCACTTCACTATGAAGAATTAGCGAAATACAGGCTTTCACTATCGAAGAACCCTTTATACAAGTACACAAACATAAAGTGGTTCTCCGCACAAATCCAACATTCCTACCAAAGGTTATTTCACCATTTCATTTAAACCAAACAGTGGAACTTCCAGTCTTCTTCCCACAGCCAGACTCGGTAGCAGAAAGGGCACTGCATACATTAGACATAAAGAGCTCTAATGTACTATATAGACAGAACAAAACCATTTCGTAAAACTAAACAATTGTTCGTCGCATTTCAGAAACCCCATGCTGGTAACCCTATATCCAAACAAGGTTTAGCCAGATGGATAGTTAAATGCATACAGAGTTACCTGAAAGCTAAAAGAGAACTACTCATTACACCAAAGGCACACTCCACTAGAAAGAAAGGTACAACAATGGCCTTTCTAGGTAACATACCAATGACAGAGATTTGTAAAGCAGCCACTTGGTCCACACCTCATACGTTCACCAAACACTGCTGTATAGATGTGTTAGCAACACAACAAGCCGCAGTAGGACAGGCTGTACTAAGAACATTATTTCAAACAACTTCAACTCCTACAGGCTGACCACCACTTTTGGGAGGATTACTGCTTTGTAGTCTATGCACAGCATGTGTATCTGCAGCTACACATGCCATCGAACTGAAAATGTCACTTACCCAGTGTACATCTGTTCGTAGCATGTTCCGCTGCAGATTCACATGCGCCCTCCCACCTCCCCGGGAGCCTGTAGCCGTTTAAGTTGCAATTAGAAATTGTATATATGTAAATAAACATTCCTTTAGAGCAAGCTATGTACATACATATTTATTCCATTGCATGGACATCTTTACTATTCTCATTCTACCACTCCTACCTCACCCTATGCGGGAAAACAATCTAAGATGGAGTCGATGCTCATGCGCAATGGAGCCGAAAGGGAGGAGTCACTCTGTCCTGTGACTCGAAAAGACTTCTTCGAAGAAAAACAACTTGTAACACTCCGAGCCCAACACTAGATGGCAGGAACAGTGCACAGCATGTGAATCTGCAGCGGGACATGCTGCAAACAGGTGTACATTGGGTAAGTGACATTTTCCATACTGTGCATGGTACAGGCATGCCTGGTAAAGGCATCTGCGTGTTAAAGGCTTTGTGGTAAAGGCATTTGACAGACTTTTGTTTGTTTCCAAGTCTTTTTATTTAGCAAATTAAAAATAGTTATATAAACAGTATTAGAAACTGTCTAGTGCTCAAAAGTAAAGCAGCTTTGCAACATTGCTTTGAAACATATGCAAGTTTTTCTTCTTTTGAAGTTTCAGGTGTACAAATGTTGGGATTTCAAAAAGGCATGATTTTTCTCTAAACTGTTGATCACCACAAAGACCTCTCTGGTTCTCCAGTATTGGGGCATCTCTCATAGATACACATGCTTGAATGATTCCCCGTCCTTGATTATAGTAAGCAGTATTTCTCAGTAAAATAGGCTGTACATTGAATGCAAGATTCAACTTCATTGCCTATCCATGTCCTTTTTAAAAAAAAATTAAAATAAAAAGTACCAAAGTTGACCAATCAGGCCACAGCACCCTTTGAACACTCCCAACAGAGGCATCTTCCATCAGATTTTCTCCGCACGTCGTGTGTGAGGTAGACTTCCTGAGCTCTGCTCAGTTTTTCCCTGATTTGGTGATCTCCAAATTGGTATTTCTCTATTCCAGCATGAAAAAACTGGTTAATGCAGGCCTCTTCTGACCTTGTGCCACCTGTGCTGAGAATAGACTACATTTGGAATATCCTCACAAAAAAGTATATATTGTCTTCCTCCATCTCACAAGGTGAGACTATAAGATATGCAGAACATTTTCTACAAAAACCCTCAAAGACTGTAAGAGAAGACTGTAAGAAAATGGCTCCCTGTTGCAGTTACCCCCCACTTTTTGCCTGATACTGATGCTGACTTGACTGAGAAGTGTGCTGGGACCCTGCTAACCAGGTCCCAGCACCAGTGTTCTTTCACCTAAAATGTACCATTGTTTCCACAATTGGCACACCCAAAGGTACCAGTGATACCAAGGGCCCTTTGACCAGGGAAGGTCCCTATGGGCTGCAGCATATGTTGTGCCACCCTAAGGGACCCCTCACCTAACGCAGGCACACTGCCATTGCAGATTGTGTGTGTTGGTGGGGAGAAAAAGGCAAAGTCGACATGGCATCCCCCTCAGGATCCCATGCACACAAAATACTGCCTGTCGCATAGGTAAGTCACCCCTCTAGCAGGCCTTACAGCCCTAAGGCAGGGTGCACTATTCCACAGGTGAGGGCATAGTTTAATGATCAATATGCCCCTACAGTGTCTAAGTCCATTCTTAGACGTTGTAAGTACACTGTGGCCATATTAAGTATATGGTCTAGGAATTTGTCAAAAACAAACTCCACAGCTCCATAGTGGCTACACTGAATACTGGGAAGTTTGGTATCAAACTTCTAAGAATAATAAACCCATATTGATGCCAGTGTTGGATTTATTACAAAATGCACCCAGAGGGCATCTTAGAAGATGCCCCCTGTATTTTACCCAATCCTTCAGTGAAGGAATGACGGGTCTTTGCCAGCCTGCCACTTAGACGAGTTTCTGCCCCCCTGGAGTGAGTGCCTTTGTGCTCTCTGAGGACAGAAACAAAGCCTGCTTCTCACCTCCCCTTGCAGGAACTGTAACACCTGACGGTGAGCCTCAAAGGCTCATGCCTTTTGTTACAGGCAACCCAGGGCATCCCAGCTCGTAGAGATGCCCGCCCCTCCGGCCACTGCCTCCACTTTTGGCAGCAAGGCTGGAGGAGATAATTAGAAAAACAAGGAGGAGTCACCCACCAGTCAGGACTGCCCCTAAGGTGCCCTGAACTGGGGTGACCCCTGCCTTTAGAAATACTCATCTTGTGATTGGAGGATTCCCCCAATAGGATTAGGGATTAGCCACCCCCCAGGACAGTAGCCATTGGCTACTGCCCGTCTGACATAAACACACCCCTAAATCTAGTATTTAGGGGCGACCCAGGAAGTCAGATTCCTGCAACCTACAACAAGGACTGCTGACCTGAAAGCCTTACCTGTTGGCAGACTGGAACCGGAGCATCCCTGTTCTTCATAGGCGCCTATGTGTTTTGGGCTATTCTTTGACCTCTGCACCTGTCTGGCCCTGTGTTGATGGTGCGGTGACTTTGGGGTTGCCTTGAACCCCCAACAGTGGGCTGCCTGTGCCCAGGATCTTGAACTTCCAAGTGCCTTACCTGAAAAACTAACCAATACTTCTCTCATAGGGGATTTCCATGTATAGTCATAAGCATAGAATGTTCCCCGCCCGCCTGCGGGGACCCCGGAGCACTTTTTCCAATATAATTTCTTAAGTGTCCATGTTCGCCTTACTTCAGAAAGGCCTGCCAAGCCACTTAAGAATGATCCTATGCAGCCTATAGGAAAGGCTACAGTGTTCAAACATCTTCATCCAGTTTGTCCTTGAGGTAAATGCATTTAAATGCCTGAACAAATGAATATATTTTTCGGTTAAATTCCTTCTCAAACCTTTTTTATATCAGAAAAACCCTATGAAGGAGTACAGAGCAGTGTAGCCCATAGGCTGCCATTAGTAATGAAGAAAAAGGAGACTATGCCTTTAAGAACAGCCAGTCCTCTAGTATCCCATCATGCCTAGAGAGAGGCAGTTACCTAAGTTCTTTTTCCCTAAACCTGCTGACAGGACCCTGGAGCATTGAGCGCGACCTATTTAGGTTTTTTTCTTCTAAAATATAGAAAAACTTTGAGAGAAACGACTTCACTCAACGTCTTTTGACTTTCTCGCTTGGATTTTGAATTTTTCTGACAAGAATTAAGGACTTTTTACACAAAATAAAATGCCTTCCTTATTCGAAAAATGTCCAATATGTGGCAGAAAAAAGGCCAAAACAGACCCTCAAGAGGGCTGCATCATTTGTCTGCCGTCTTCACACATACCTGCCTCCTGTAACATCTGCAAGACATTTTCCAGGTGCACATTGCATGACGGAGAGAAGATTCGCCTTCAAGGGAGAGCAGAGAGAAGATGCCAAGGAACCAGTGGGACTTCCGAGCGAGGGGAAGGTCAGTCTTCCACCAGAGCTCATACCTCAGCCTCCAGTGGACGTGGAAGGTCTGAGAGGCATTCTTCAAGTCGAAAACGCTTTTGGTCCTGGTTGACGTTGAGAGGAGGTACGGTGCCGACATGCTTGTCGTCGAAGTGCGGCTTGACGTCGGATAGGCTTCGACGTCAAGGCACCGCACGACGTCGAAGGATCCACGACGTCGAGGAGCAGATCGACGTCGTTCGAATCGATGTTGAGAAGGAAACGTAGACGTCATGTGTCGAGGTCCCGCACGGCGTCGAAGTCGAGACATAGAGGAAGATCAACGTCGAGGAGCCCATCGATGTCAAGGAGAGCATCGACGTCAAGGAGACACAAGCGAAGAAGAATTTATTCTTCCTCAGAGTGCTCTACTTTGTTAGTGCTGCTTCCCTCGTTGCCTTCTACTCGCGCATCTCCTCATGCATCTCCTCCACCAGATTTGCCACCAGCTTCACCTCAGTCACAGACACCGCAGCCTACGGATCAGGATTTACCGGCAACTGCACCACTTCCAGTGTCTCAAGTGCCGATTAGTGTCCCAGCAAGACCGCGCTCTACATTGCGCCACCGTTCACGTCATGGCCATGATTCATCCCACTCAAGATCTCACCGCAGATCTAGACGTAGATTAAGTTCAAGGGGTCGTGAGAGTGTGTCTTGGTCTTCTACCAGAGACTACTCCCCTACCTTATCAAATTCACCCCCACCTCGGTCCTCGCCGGTTGATATTAACACCTTCCATGAAGTGCTGGTCCGAGGTGCTTCAAAACTTAACATTCCGATGGTTGCCCCTACACCATCTACGTCGGTCATATTTGAGTCTCTTCAACAGCGTACAGCCACCAGACCTTTGCTACCTCTAGTACCTGGCCTCTTAGAGCCTGTTATGGAAGTCTTCCTCACGCCGGCTACAGTAAGACCTGCACCATCTAGACTGCAGAAAAAGTATTGTCCTCCTGAACAAGATCCTGTGTTTTTGCGTTCCGATCCTCCACCTGATTCAGTGGTTATATTGGCGGTTCGCAAAGCTCACACTACCTCTCTATCTTCCACCTCTCCCCCGGATGAAGAGTAAAAGACTAGATTCAACAGGCCGTAAAGTCTGCAGTTTGGCTGCATCATCCATGAAGACTGCAAGCGCCACAGCCCTTTTGGGCAGATACAATAGGTTCTTGTGGGATTCCATATTACAGTTTGCAGAGGATCTCCCGAGAGATCACAGAGAGGATTTCTTAGAAATAGCCAAGGCAGGTGCTATGGTCTCCAATCAGATAATCAGTGCAGCGGCGGACACGTCTTTACTCTGAGCAGTCATATTGCCATGGGATGATGCTGAGGAGACATTCATGGCTGCGGCTTACTTCATTGAAGTCAGATGCTCAGCAACGCATTATAAATCTGGTATTTTCAGGCTCCACTCTATTCGGATCCCATGCAGATGATGAAATGGCAAGGATGAAGGCTGAGGTGGACACATTAAAAGCAGTGGGTCTTGACAAACCTAAGGAACAACTAAGGTCCTTCTGACCTTCCTAACGCCGCTAAACAACGCAGAGGATTCAAAACCCTCAATGGGCCCCTACAAGATCTCACCAGCAGTACCAACGATCTTATCAGCCTCAGCGTAAAGCACAGAGAGGATGATCGACCCATCAGCCCATTCAGGGTTCCCAACAACCTACAACTTCAAAACCCTGAGAATTTCCTCCCCCCAACTTCGTTAACCACTCCAGTGGGGGGAAACGTCACCAATTGCCTGGTAGAGTGGCAAAGAATTACAACAGACGCTTGGGTCTTAAACATTGTACAGAATAGATATTGTCTCAGGTTTTCCACACCGCCTCCAACCATTCCGCCAAAACCCTCAATTGCGCACCTCGAGCTCTTAAAGGCGGAAGTTTCCATCCTCCTCAAAGACTGCAGTAGAATTGGTTCCCCTCAACCAACGGGGTAGGGCATTTACTCCAAATACTTTCTCGTCCCAAAGAAGGACAAGAGGGAATTCAGACCCATTCTAGACCTCAAAATTGCCAACAAATGGGTCCGAAAGGAAAAGTTCAGGATGCTATCCTTGCACCAGATATATCCTCAGATTGAGCAAGGGGACTGGCTTTGCTCAGTGGATCTACAAAATGCGTATTTTTACATCCCCATTGCATTGGAAATTCCTGAGGTTTGTTGTGGGTCAAGATCACTTCCAGTACACTGTCCTACCATTCGGTATCAGGTCAGCACCCAGAACCTTTTCCAAGTGCATGGCGGTGGTGGCAGCACATCTCAGAAAAAAATCGGATTTTCATATACCCACATCTGGACGACTGGCTAATCAAAGCATCCATCTATGCAGAAGCCAAACTGCATTTCCAGATGACCTGCGACCTCCTGTATCGGTAAGGCCTTCATGTCAACTTTCACAAGTCAACGACAGTTCCTGTACAGAAGTTACACTACTTAGGAGCTACCATAGAGACACTGCAGGCAAAAGTGTGTCCTTCGGAGGAACAACGCTTATCCATTCTCCAGTCTGATCAATGCGTCACCCAACAGTGTGAACAGTCTCCTCACTTCTCGGCTCCATGGCCTCCTGCATCTTTCTGACACCCAAAGCTCGCCTCCACAAGCCACTGCTTCAGGAATGCCTGGAGGACCAATGGAATCAACAGTCGTGGAACTGGGAAGACCGAATTCGTCTGTCCACCCATGCAATCAGATCTCTAACTTGGTGGTGTTCTCCAGCCAATCTCCTAAAGGGGATGCCATTCCGTACACAGCCTCCGACCAAGACTATTGTGACAGATGCCTCTCTCCTCGGATGGGGAGCTCATATGGATCATCTGCAAATACAAGGTCGATGGTCTCCCAAGGAATCATTATACCACATCAATCTCCTAGAGCTACGGGCGGTACGCCTAGCTCTCAAGGCATTTCTCCCCTCAATCACCACCGACAACTTGCTGGTACAGACAGACAATACCACCACTATGTACTATCTGAACAAGCAAGGGGGCACCAGATCCAGAGTCTTGTCTCAAGAGTCCCAGACAATATGGCACTGGCTCCTAGCCAGGAAATTGAGCATAGTGGCAACCCACCTTCCAGGGGTTCAGAATATGCAAGCGGTTGCCCTCAGCAGAGTTCTAGAAGAGAACCACGAGTGGGTGCTCAACAAAGACGTTTCTCGAGACATTTTCCGTTTGTGGGGCACACTTTCTATCGACCTCTTTGCCACAGAAGGAAACAGGAAATGCTGCGCCTTCGCCACCAGGTTTTACCACCCAGAATCGCTGAGGAATGCTTTGTGGATAGACTGGTCCAACAAATTTCTGTACGCCTTTCCACCACTTCCGCTGATCCCAGCAGTCCTCCTCAAACTCTTGACAACGTCGGCCACAGTGATCCTCATTGCACCAGAGTGGTGCAATGGTGCAGTGGTGGCTTCTGGATCTCCTTCACCAATCACTCCGTCCACATCTCCGACTACCCTGCAGACCGGACCTCCTGACGAAGTTCGGAGGACAAATGAGACATCCCAATCTCTCCTTGAATTTGGCAGCATGGCTCCTGAGTTAGTCCAGTATGGACATCTAAACCTTCCACAGGGTTGTATGGAAATCCTAAAGGAGGCAAAGCGTCCATCTATTCGTTCAGCATACTCCTTCAAGTGGAAAAGATTCTGCATCTGGTGTTCTTCTAAGGGGAGAGACCCTACATCTTGCAAGGAAGATGTCATTCTCCCATACTTGTTACAATTGGCACGATCTGGCCTGCAACTTTCTTCAATAAAAGTTCAGTTGGCAGCTTTGACTGCTTATAGGAAAACTCCTTTGCAAACCTCTTTCTTTAGGATTCCAGTTATCAAAGATTTCCTAGAGGGGTTAAAGAAGGTCTTTCCTCCAGTTAGGCGCCCTTCTCCACCATGAGAACTTAATGTGGTCCTTTCACGTCTAATGCAACATCCATTCGAACCCATACACAAGGCATCTCTCCAACACCTAACTTGGAAGACGGCCTTTCTAGTGGCAATCACATCAACGCGAGGGGTTAGCAAGATCCAGGCACTCTGTACCCACGAGCCTTACACAGTATTTCACTCCTCTAAAATAGTACTGCAAACACATCCTAAATTTCTGCCCAAGGTTATATCCGACTTTCACATCACCCAGTCGATTTCCTTACCTACTTTCTTTCCAAACCCTTCTACCCCAGCAGAGAGAGTTCTTCATTCTCTATATGTTAAAAGAGTGTTAAAATGTTCTCTAGATAAGATGTATTCCCTTTGGGGAACTTCACAACTGTTTGTTAATTATGGTACGGTCTGTACCGGTTTAGCCACCTCCAAACAGTCAATATCGAGATGGATAGTCCCCTGTACTTTATTTTGCTATCACCGGAGGCAAGTCGGCAATGACCGCTTTATTTAGGAATGTTCCATTAGCAGAAATTTGTAGAGCTGCGACTTGGAGATCTGTTCACACCTTTACCAAACATTATTGCCTTGACTCCGATGCTAGGGCAGATGCTCAAGTAGGACAGGCTTCTCTTAGGAACCTCTTTGCTTGAGAGAGTGTTTTCTGAGTATTCTATCTGCTCCTCCGCATGTTAATGGATGGGCTTGCTATTGTATTCAACGCTTATGACTATACATGGAAATCCCTTACGAGAGAAGGTATAGTTTCTTACCTGTAACTCCAGTCCTCTCGTAGGGGTATTTCCATGATAGTCATAAGCAACCCTCCCACCTCCCCGGGGGAGCAGACAGATTGCTTAATTAGGTTAATCATTATTATCAGCTAAAAACTGCCTGCAAAAAGAACTGAAGTAACTGCCTCTCTCTAGGCATGATGGGATACTGGAGGACTAGCTGTTCTTAAAGGCATAGTCTCCTTTTTCTTCATTACTAATGGCAGCCTATGGGCTACACTGCTCTGCACTCCTTCATAGGGGTTTTCTGATGTGAAAAAAGGTTTGTGAAGGAGTTTAAAAAAAAAATATATATACATTTGTTCAGGCATTTAAATGCATTTACCTCAAGGACAAACTGGATAAGGAAGTTTGAACACTGTAGCCTTTCCTATAGGCTGCATAGGAACATTCTTAAGTGACTTGTCAGGCCTTTCTGAAGTAAGGCGAACATGGACACTTAAGAAGTTATATTGGAAAAAGTGCTCTGGGGTCCCCGCAGGCGGGCAGGGAATATTCAACGCTTATGACTATCGTGGAAATACCCCTACGAGAGAACTGGAGTTACAGGTAAGAAACTATACCTTACCTCCCCCAGGAACTGTTGATTTTTGCACTGTCTACATTTAAAATAGCTTATTGCCATTTTAACTAATACTGTGTATGTTACTGCTCTTATTCAAAGTTCCTAACTTACCTGTGTGGAGTACCTTGCATTTTATGTATTTACTTCAAATCTTGAATCTTGTGGTTCTAAAATAAATTAAGAACATTTATTTTTCTATAAAAACTATTGGCCTGGAATTGTCTTTGAGTGTGTGTTCCTCGTTTAGTGCCTGTGTGTGTACAACAAATGCTTAACACTACCCTCTGATAAGCCTACTGCTTGACCACACTACCACAAAATAGACCATTAGAATGATCTTTTTGCCACTATCTTACCTCTAAGGGGAACCCTTGGACTCTGTGCACACTATTTCTTACTTTGAAATAGTATATACAGAGCCAACTTCCTACAGTTGGTATCAGAGAAAGGTACCAACTTTGTCTGCATACCTTAAGGCAATGGGGAAGGAATGTGGTTGTTACTTACAAGTTCACCACACCTTACCACCCCCAAACCAATGGTTTGGTAGAGATGTTCAATAAAACTCTCTAAGGGTCTGATCATGGGAGTCTCTGAAAAACACCAAAGGAGATGGGATGTCCTACTGCCATGCCTCCCTTTTGCCTACAGGGAGGTCCCTCAGAAGGGAGTGGGCTATAGCACATTTGAACTTCTGTTTGGGCTGTTAGGGGTCCCCTTGCTCTTGTAAGGGAGGGCTGGGAGCAACCTCTCAAGCCCCCTGAACAAGACATAGTGGACTATGTACTTGGCCTCAGATCCAGGATGGCTGAGTACATGAAAAAGGCCACTAAAAACCTTCAGGCCAGCCAATAACTGCGTAAGCAGTAGCATGACCAGAAGGCTGTCCTAACTGTTTACCAGCCAGGGCATGAAGTGTGGGTCCTGGAGCATGTGGCTCCAGGGCACTCCAAGACAAGTGGAGTGGTCCCACACAATAGTAGAAAAGATGGTTGAGGTCAACTACTTGGTGGAGCTAGGCACTCCAAGAAGCCCCCTCAAGGTGCTTCATGTGAGCCGCCTGAAGCCCTACTGTAGGAAGCTGGCTCAAAGTGAGATATAGTATGCAGAGTCCAGGGGTTCCCCATGGGCTTAACAGAGGCCAAAGTAGAATATACTGATGCTCTCTTTTGTGATAGTGTGGTCGAGCAGTTACGCTTATCAGAGGGTAGTGCAAAGCATTTGTTGTACACACACAGAAAATAGAAGAAGCACACATTCAATGACTTAACTCCAGACCAATGTTTTTTTATACTGTAAAAATGTATTTTCTTTATTTTAGTACCACAAGATTCAAGTTGCAGGTAAGTACCTTAAAAGTTCCATATTTCACACAGGTATCAACAGTACTTTGTTTGAAATAGGTAAATAATACAGTTTTTGAAATATTGGCAATAATCTGTTTTAACAATGGGCTCCTCAATTTTCAGAAACAGTACCTGGGGGAAGACATTTTAGGTTATTTTACAGGTAAGTACAACACGTACAGTTTCAGTCTCCAGCTTTTAGGAAGTCCACCAGTTGGGGTTCAAGTTAACCCCAAACACCCACCACCAGCAACCCGGGGCCGGCCAGATGCAGAGGTCAAAGTTGAGCAAATTTAACATAGGCTACTAGGAAGACAGGGGTTACTTGGAAATAGGTCTGCATGCAAGTAAGTACCCGCAGCTCGGGGAGCAGACCAGGGGAGATTAGAAGAGCACTAGAGGGGCCACAAGTAGGCACTAAACACACACCCTCAGCGGCACAGGGGCAGCCGGGTGCAGGGTGCAAACAGGACGTCTAGTTCCAATGCTGGTCTATGAGGAGACCCGGGGTCACTCAGAGGCTGCAGGTGAGGCCCAGGGGAGGTGTTGCGGGCACACCACCGATCGGCCAGGGAGGAGGACCACCTGCTGAACGTTGAGGCACTGGGGTCGGTTTCTCCAAGGCCTGGGGGCTGCGGGTGCAGTGTGTTACGCATCGGATATCTTCGTCTGGAGCTTTGCGGTCAGGGGGGGTCTTCGGGATTCCCTCTACAGGTGTCGTTGTGGAGAGGTAAATCCAGGGTGGGCACTTGCTCGCAATCGCCTGGGGTCCCTCTCTTGCTGGGTGGACCACCTGGACACGGGCAGTGGGCGTCGGTTGCACAGGGGTCAAGACTCGAGCATCTGGAGTGAGGTGGGAGTCCTTGGTTGTAGGTTCCTTTAGACAGAGCCTCTGTCCTCTGGAGTTCTTGGTTCTTTTGGGTGCAGGGCAGCCCTCTGGAGTTGGTAGAGGTCACTGGGGATGCTGGATGCGTCACTGGTCTTTTTGCAGGTTTTTGAAGCAGGAGACAGGCCTGTAGGGCTGGGGCCAAAGCATTTGTCGTCTTCCTTCTTCTCTGTTGGGGTTTCAGCTTAGCAGTCCTTCTTATAGGTTGCCAAGAATCTGGTGAGCTGGGTTCAGGGAGGCCCTTAAATCCTAGATTTAGGGGCGTTTTAGGGGTCAGAGGGCAATAGCCAATGGCTACTGTCCCTGAGGGTGGCTACATCCTCCTTGTGCCCACTCCCTTGGGGGAGGGGAGGAGACGGCACATTCCTATCCCTATTGGTCCCTGTCCTCCAAACCAAGGTGGAGGATTCTGCAGCAAGGGGGTCACCTCCGCTATGGACACCTTAGAGCTGGTACTGTCTGGGGTGGTCACTCCTCCCTGTTTCTCCTAATTTTCCTGCCGGAGTTGCCACCAAAAGTGTGACTTTGTCTGGGTGGGGGAGGGGGGAGGCGGGCATCTTCACTAGATGGAGTGCCCTGGGGCACTGTAACCCGAGGCCTGAACCTTTGAGGCTCACTGCCAGGTGTTAGTTCCTGCAGGGGGGAGGTATGAAGTACGTCCAACCAGGTTAGGCTTTGTTTCTGACCACAGAGTGTACAAAGGCACTCTCCCCATGTGGTCAGAAACTTGTCTGAAAGTGGGCCACTAATGAGGGACAGGAGGAAGAGAGTGACCCTCTTCTCCCACACTACAGCTGATGGCTCAGTAGATGGAGTAATCCTGGCAGACTGTCTTTCTGAATCTCAGAAGGAAGACTGCAGGACCCTCCTAGGGCAGTTCTCAGAACTGTTTTCTCTAAGACCTGGTCAGACTACATGGTGTGAACACACCATTGATACAGGGGACGGTTTGCCCATACAAAGCAACATCCATAGACAACCTGACCATGTTGGAGACTGCATCAAAGCAGAAGTGCAAAAGATACTGGACCTGTGAGTCATAGAGCACTCTGATAGCCGCTGGGCTAGCCTAGTTGTGCTGGTCCCAAAACTTCACTCAGAATGGGAAAAGAGAAATGAGGTTCTTGGTTAACTACAGGGGGCTCAACACTGTCACAAAGATAGAGGCTCATCTTATCCCTAGGGTAAAGGTGCTTATAGAAACACTGGCATCTGCCAAGTATCTTAGCACGTTTGATTTGACTAAAGGCTATTGGCAGATCAAATTATCAGATTATGCTAAACCAAAAACTGCTTTTTTGACCATTGGAGGGCATTATCACTTCACAGTGATGCTGTTGGTCTGCAAAATGCACCTGCCACTTTTCAGAGGATGGTGAATACAGTACTCCAAGATTGGAAGCCTTTAGTGAAGCTTATCTAGATGATATAGCTGTCTTAAACTCCACCTGGGAGGATCACCTGGTCCTGCTCTGGAATGTTTTGGAGGCTCTGCAAAAAGCAGGCCTTATTATCAAGGCCTCTAACTGCCAGATAGGGCATGGGAAGGTTGTAGATCTGGGCCATCTGGTAAATGGAGGCCAGATTCGACCACTACAGGGGAAGATCCAAACTACTTTAGATTGGACTCCCTCCACTACACAGACCCAAGTAAGAGCCTTTTTAGGCCTCACTGGGTACTACAGGAGGTTCATTAAGAACTATGGCTCCATTGTAGCCCCTCTTAATGAACCCGCCTCAAAGAGAATACCTAAAAATGTTTTGTGGACTCTGTCAAAATGCTTTTGAAGACCTCAAACAGGCCATGTGCTTTGCACCTGTGTTAAAAAGTCCTGACTACTCCAAGAAGTTCATAGTACAAACAGATGCTTCTGAGGTAGGGGTGGGGACAGTCCTATCTCAACTTAATACTGAGGGTTGGGACCAACCTGTGGCTTTTATAAGTGGAAGGTTGACCTCCATGGAAAGGCATTGGTCAGCCATAGAAAGGGAGGCCTTTGCTGTGGTCTGAGCCTTGATGAAGCTGAGGCCATACATGTTTGGCACTCACTGCATAGTTCAGACAGACCACAACACCCCCACCCCTTTGGCTCTAACAGACGAAAGATGAAAATCCCAATCTGTTGAGGTGGTCCGTATCCCTGCAAGGAATGGATTATACAGTGGAACATAGACCTGGGATTAACCACTCCAATTCCGATGGACTCTCCAGATATTTCCACTTAGATAATGAAGACTCTCATCTGGGCAGGGTTAGCCTCCTTGTCCTTTGTTTTGGTGGGGGGGTTGTGTAGGAAGTACCCTCTTTGTCAGCATGATTGCCTCCATTGTCTGCCTGTTGTCAGTTTTTTGACTGTGTTCACTGGGCTCCTTCTAACCAAGACCCTATTGATTATGCTTGTTCCCTTCTAACTTGGTAACTTGTGCCATTTCCACCCCAAGTTTGGCATGCTCGTTCCCCCATGTAAGTCCC
This sequence comes from Pleurodeles waltl, assembly GCF_031143425.1. Taxonomy (NCBI): domain Eukaryota; kingdom Metazoa; phylum Chordata; class Amphibia; order Caudata; family Salamandridae; genus Pleurodeles; species Pleurodeles waltl. Next base: position 1,800,533,031 of record NC_090444.1, on the reverse strand, counting down.
TAGTATATGGTACCCAGGGCATTAGGTTACCAGGGTATCCCCATGGGTTGCAGCATTTATTATGCCACCCATGAGGAGCCCATGCAAAGTGTTCTCCAGGCCTGCTATTGCAGCCTGCGTGACAGGGTGCATGCACCCTTTTCCCCCCAGGTCTCTGCACCAGGTCACTATAAGACACCCCAATGGCAGGCTCTCCTAGCCCAGAGGGCAGGGTGCAAGTACCTGTGTGTGAGGGCACCCCTGCACTAGCAGAGGTCCCCCACAAACTTCAGTACCATTTTCCTGGACTTCATGAGTGCAAGACGGCATTTTATGTGTGTACTGGACATAGTTCACTTGGTAACTCCAAACCTGGGCACGTTTGGTATGAAACATGTCGGGACCATACCCCAATACTGTTGCCGGTATTGGAAGTATGATTGTATGCTCTCTGGGGGCTCCTTAGAGGACCCTCAGCATTGCTCCACCCAGCCTTCTGGGGATTTCCGGGCAGCCCAAGCTGCTGCCACCCCTCAGACACGTTTCTGCCCTCCTGCTGCTTGAACAGCTCAAGCCCAGGAAGGCAGAACAAAGGATTTCCTTTGGGAGAGGCGGTAACACCCTCTCCCTTTCGAAATAGGTGTTACATGGCTTGGGAGGGGTAGCCTCCCCAAGCCACTGGTATGCTTTGAAGGGCACATGTGGTGCCCTTCATGCAACCAGTCCACACCGGTTCAGGAACCTCCAGTCCCTGCTCTGGCACCAAACTTGACAATGGAAAGGGAACTGACCATTCCCCTGTCCATCACCAACCCAGGGGTGGTGCCCAGAGCTCCTCCAAAGGGTCCCTGGGTTTTGCCATCTTAAATCAAAGGTTGACAGAGACCTCTGGTAGTATCTGAGTGCTCAGCTCAGGCAGGTGACGTCAGAGCCCCCTATTGATAGGTGGTCACCTGGCTAGATGCAAATTCCCCTTTCAAGGCCCTTCAGGGTCTCTCTCTTGGGTGGGTCCTAAAATTCAGCTTACAAGATTCCAGCAGGATTCCTCTGCAACCTCTACTTGGACTTCTGGCCACTGGAACTGCGACTCATGGGGCTGCATGGGCTCATGAGTAGCATAATGCATGCTGCAGCCCATGGGGATCCCCTAGTGCCCCAATGCCCTGGATACCCAAGTACCATAAACTAGGGACTTGCAGGGGTACACCAGTATGCCAATTGTGGGATGTAAAGGGCACCAAGGCAACTAAATTTAGAGGAGAGAATACAATCACTGGGGTCCTAGTTAGCTGGATACCAGTGACAATAGTCTAAGCACACAGGCACAAAGTGGGGATAACCATGCCAAAAAGAGGGACTTTCCCACACACAGTTTGGGATTAATTTGTGCACGTGCTCCCCATGGCCTTGTAGGAGGCCTGAGCAATCGTGACCCAGGCAATTGCCGATGGCAGGTACGCAGCAGAGATCGTCATTTGGTGTGGACTGAATAGAAAAGTCTCGGTAGGCAGAGCAGTTGCATTGTCAGCGGCACTCGGACATCATGCCTGGCTGACACCTATTGCCCTTTTTGGGTGGTGTCGAGGCATCACTTATGGACATGCCCTTCGATGGCACTTTAAGGACAGCAGGGCCATTGCTTGGTCTCTCCATGACCACACGCTGACCCCAATCTGCTTTTCGCCCCTACAGTGTCTACAGTAGGGGCTGCCAATCACGATCATTCCTGCTCAACCACCAAGGCCAACATGCTCCCCAATCCTTTCATGGCCACTGACGCAGTTCTCAAAAGCCTCTTGTGGCAGAGAGCCTGAGGTCCACAAACAGGGCAGGGTGTGGTTGTTGACCCTGTGTCAAGATGCCTTGAGTCTCTGGACATGGCTGGAACGTCAAGACACATTCCTGGTGGTCCAACATCTGGCGGCTCTCAACGTCAGAGTGGTCAAACTCAACCGTCGATGACTAGTGGATCACAAATGGCATCTCCATTGTGAGATGGTGGAAGGTCTTTTCAGAGATTGGGGAGAATCTTGGTTAGATCTATTCACCAATGCCAAGAACTGGCAATGTCCGCAGTTGTGCGCACTGAAGTTTTCAAGGTGAGACTCACTTTAAGATGCATTTTGTCTCAAGTGGAGCTCAGTCCTCCCATACACCTTTCAGCCGATACCATTCCTGCCCAGAGTTATCAAGATCCGGAGCGACATGGCCCAAGTCATACTGGTGGCTCTGACTTGGACATGGGGAGTACCTTATCCTGAACTCATGAACATGTGACGTCTGATCAGGCTTCCCTTGTGGGGGGGGGGGGGGGGGCTACGGTCAATTTATTATTGCAGGGTCCTGAACCCTAACCTGCACATGATGAATTGAAATTCAGGGGCAGTAATTGACAGTTTTTTACTTTCCTGCAAAGTCTGTGATGTCATTGTGGTAGGTAGGCATCCCTCAACCAAGACAGTATGCCCCTGCCTTTGGGACAATTTGTGGCTTGGTGTGCTACGAAAAATGTTGATCCCATTTGTGCACCTTTGTCAGAGGTGTTATTTGTTCTTTCTATAGCCTGATAAGGCTTTGTTTTGGGCACCATTAAAGGACACCTTGTTTGCAATATTGGCTTTCTAGTGGTTGCCAGATCAGCCCTCTGTCTTCAAGTCATCAGTGTTGACCTGTTTTCTCAAAAGCTTCTAACACATGTTCGTCCATATCCTTCTATTTGCCCCAGTTGGACCTGAACTTGGTTTCAATATTTTCTTTTGTTGATATGCACACCATTCAAACCTCTGTGCCTCTTAAACTATCAAAATAGTCTTTCTAGTGGCCATTATATTGGTTTCGAGGGTTAGTGATCTGCTGGCACTCTCTGTTCACTCTCCTTACATAACATGTTTTTTTGCAAATAAACGGCTACCAAAAGTGGTGTTAATCTTTGACATAGGCCAAACTTGTTTGCCCCGCCTCATCGTTCGAAAGAGGAGAAGAGACTTCACCACCTGGACCTAAAAAGGCATTAGCATTCTTCAAATTACCTCTTCATTGGGTTAGTCTGAGAAGAAAAAAAATGTTTGTGCAGATGAGGGCTATCTCAAGATTGATTGAGCTCTGCATTAATATCTGCTACACACTGGCCAATAATTAACATGAGGGCTTGCTTGCTCCTTCCACCAAAGTTAAGGCTGCGACCACTGCATTATCTCGCTGAGTTCCTGTCTTGGAGATCTATCAGGCTGCAACTTGGGTGTTTTTGCACATGTTTACTAAGTACTACTGTTTGGACAGTCATGTCCGTTATGACGGGCACTTTGCCTATTCAATCCTTCAAGACTTTCTGGTCTAAATCTGTTTGCAGGTCCACCTCTGGGGAGGTATTGCTTGAGTATCTATTTTAATGTTAGGAATCTGGGTGAGAAGTTTCTATCAGGTGAACAAGTTACTTACCTTTTGAAGGGCCTCATCTGGTAGAGACTCAGTCTAGCCACAGATTCCGTTCCCAATCCTCCCTGCTCTGCAAACAGATTACTGTGCATAGATGACCTATGTAGGTCCTTAGTGTCAGCACGCTAGTCTATCAGCATTCTGTTGTGGCTCTCTGCTTCTGATGTGGAAATACATAGAAAGAACTGATGCCAGCCTGCTGGGGTGACGCCTATTTAAGCACTGCACGTCACTTCTAGGGCAGATGGTGACGTGGAGCTTAACAACGTCACCTACCAGCATGCTGAGATGTTGTTCAGGATTTTCAGATCCTAGTTGACATCTTTGCAATATTCTAAGGTAACAAATCTGTGGCTAGATAAGGCGTTACTGAAGGTAAGTAATTTGTTCTTTGGGTTCATTTGTTGGCTAATTGTCTTTATTGCTTTTTGCATTCTTCACCTAGTTAATTTCTACTTTTTTTGCTTTCACAATAGGATATTCGATCTGCTCTCCTAATAACAGCTTTCACCTCTCTTATGTGGAAGGACAGCTTAACCTGTTATAGAAGTGCTACTCATCTCTGTTGGCCTCTTCTCCAGCATGTAAGTGATTAATTTTATGGAGTGTATGAAGGGTGACACCACTAAAGGACCACTCAGATGGCAATGCTGAATTCTATTAGCCCTGCAAACTCTCAAACTTGTATATTCATGTTTTCTAAAGACAACATTCTTTCTCTCCTCATGCCTCGGAGTATATCCCTACGAGAGGAGCTATAGTCAGGCCAAATGCACAGTGGTGCTTCTGGTGTGCTCCGCTTAATCTGTAATTTCTCTAATTTCTCTTTCATCTTTTTTATTGATTTAAGTTTTAATATTTTGTTTACTTTGTGGCCATGTCACTTAGTGTTGTTTTCTGGAAGAGACTTCCAAACACATATTCCTTACTGTAAAATATTCCTCAAGTGTCAACTGGATTCGTAATATTTTAAGCAGTACCCCCGCACCCTGCTACAAGGCACCTACAGGTCAGCATTGGTGTTATCCGTGTCAGATGTGACGTGAAAGGTGCCTATATGGACACTATCCTGGCGCTCTGACAGCAGTTCCTTTCTTTCCCCTCCAACAGTTGTGGATCGGGGGGGAACTACCACAGTCATTTTTTTACCTACTTTATTTCTCAACTTGGTTCAAGCTATTTGTTCTCTTTTTTCAATGTGCTAGGGATATGTCCTCTCTGAAACTTAACAGATTTCAAACTTTGCAGGAAATGCCACAGACAGATGTATGTGACTTACCTCCACATGGTCTGCCTAGGGACTGGCCATGACTCCAAGGCTCGAACTGCCTCTTAATGCACCAGAAGGTGATTTAGGAAATGGCATTGAAGCCCCTTGCAGTGCTAATTGTCTCCACCTCATTCACTCTTCCATGGACAGTCTTCTCCTATGGCCCATCAGGGGCCAGTTCCCAGAGCCACTCCCTGACATTCCGTAGTCAAAGTCCAAATCTTCTTCAGGTAAATAAATAAAAAGTTGATATTGAAGAGCTACTCTACTTCTCTGCACCCTGCCAAATCCCCAACAGGCGCACAAGAACTTCCCCACGCCTCTAGACCCTGCCCTAACACACCTCCTGTGGATCTGGAACTGGATCAGTCTGTGAGCTTCCTGGATGCTGGAGTGACTCCTACCCAAATCAGCAGTTTTGCCAAGTGATGTTCTGCATCTTTGGGCAAACAACTCCCTCTGGAGAAACCTTCAGGCCCCAAGGAGTCATAAGGTACTCCATCGGTGTTATTGTTGTCTGGGACTTCCCCATGTCATTCAGACCCTTTTCATCTGACCCGGATATGGACTGACCCCAGTACTGAACCACATGCAGACTCTAGGACGATTGCCGAAGTTCAGTCCCTTAGTACCACTACCGGTGTCACCCCGATCATTCTTTCTGACTCAAAAACAGCAACCCATAGAATCCTTCCGACCTCAAGACCGGTGCTACCTGGGCCGGGACAATCTTCGGGCTTCGATGCAAGACCTCTGAGTGCTGAATTCAAAGAGGAAGTGAAGTACAGGGGTCTTTTACATAAACGATATTGCTCAGGGTATTACCCAAAAGAAACTGGTAGGAGTTGTTGGGCGATTCCAGTGTGTTAGAAACCTCTCCTGACAATGGTTTAGTCACTCCATCTGGGGTCCGGCCACCCAAGAGTGTACCTTTTGTGATGTTGATCAGATGAGTGAGTGACACCTTTGACCTCCAGCTCCCAGTAGTGGAAGTGAAAACAAACTTAATAAGAGAGGTGCTTCAGTTTCTGCAGACAAGCTCACAGGCCATCCTCCCATTTAATGAGGCACCTTGTAAGGAAATGCCTCCTTGGCATGGTTACCCCCTGACTTTTTGCCTTTTGCTGATGCAAAGTTATGATTGAAAGTGTGCTGGGACCCTGCCAACTAGGCCCCAGCACCAGTGTTTTTTCCCTAAACTGTACCTTTGCTTCCACAATTGGCACAGCCCTGGCACTCAGATCAGTCCCTTGTAAATGGTACCCCAGGTACTAAGGGCCCTGATACCAGGGAAGGTCTCTAAGGGCTGCAGTATGTCTTATGCCACCCTAGGGACCCCTCACTCAGCACATGCACACTGCTTCACAGCTTGTGTGTGCTGGTGGGGAGGAAATGACTAAGTCGACATGGCACTTCCCTCAGAGTGCCATGCCAACCTCACACTGCTTGTGGCATAGGTAAGTCACCCCTCTAGCAGGCTTTACAGCCCTAAGGCAGGGTGCACTATACCACAGGTGAGGATATACGTGCATGAGCACTGTGCCCCTACAGTGTCTAAGCAAAACCTTAGACATTGTAAGTGCATGGTAGCCATAAAGAGTATATGGTCTGGGAGTTCGAACTCCACAGTTCCATAATTGCTACACTGAAATCTGGGAAGTTTGGTATCAAACTTCTCAGCACAATAAATGCACACTAATGCCAGTGTGGAATTTATTGTAAAATACACCCAGAGGGCATCTTAGAGATGCCCCCTGAATACCAATCCGACTTCTAGTGTTAGGCTGACCAGTTTCTGCCAGCCTGCTACAACCAGACGAGTTGCTGGCCACATGAGGAGAGTGCCTTTGTCACTCTGTGGCCAGGAACAAAGCCTGTACTGGGTGGAGGTGCTTCTCACCTCCCCCTGAAGGAACTGTAACACCTGGCAGTGAGCCTGGCTCACCCCCTTTGTTACAGCGCCACAGGGTATCGCAGGTAGTGGATATGCCAGCCTCTCCGGCCACTGCCCCCACTTTTGGCAGCAAGGCTGGAGGAGATAATGCGCATAACAAGGAGTCCACCCACCAGTCATGACAGCCCCTAAGGTGCCCTGAGCTGAGGTGACCCTGCCTTTAGAAACCCTCTATCTTAAGTTTTGGAGGATTCCCCTAATAGGATTAGGGATGTGCCCCCCTCCCCTCAGGGAGGAGGCACAAAAAGGGTGTAGCCACCCTCCAGGACAGTAGCCATTGGCTAATGCCCTCAGACCTAAACACACCCCTAAATGTAGTATTTAGGGGCACCCAAGAACCCAGGAAATCAGATTCCTGCAACCTGAAACAAGAAGGAGGATTGCTGACCTGAAAGCCCTGCAGAGACGACGGAATATGACAACTGCTTTGGCCCCAGCCCTACCGGCTGGTCTCCTGACTAGAAAAACTGCAACAGCGACTCATCCAACAGGGACCAGCGACCTCTGAAGTCTCAGAGGACTGCCCTGAACCTAAGGACAAAGAAACTCCCGTGAGCAGCGGCTCTGCTCAACAAACACAACAATATTGCAACTTTTCTGCAACTTTCAAAGACCTCACTCTTCCCGCCGAAAGCGTGAGACTTCACCCTCTGCACCCGACACCCCCGGCTCGAGCACCGGAGAACCAGCACCACAGGGAGGACTCCCAGGCAACTGCGACCTCGTGAGTAGCCTGATACTACTCCCCTGGGCCCCCACAGCGACGCATGCCGAGAGAATCCAGAGGCTCCCCCTGACCGCGACTACCTGTAACAAGGGACCCGACGCCTAGACCAAACACTGCACCCGCTGCCTCCAGGATCAGAAAGAACCGAACCTCAGTGCAGGAGTGACCCCCAGGCGACCCTCTGCCTAGCCCAGTTGGTGGCTGGCCTGAGAAGCCCCCCTGTGCCCTGCCTGCACCGCTAGAGTGACCCCTGGGTCCATCTATTGAATCATATACAAAACCAGACGCCTGCTTTGCACACTGCACCTGGCCGCCTCTGTGCAGCTGAGGGGGTGTTTTGTGCCCCCCTCCCAGTGCTCTACAAAACCCCCCTGGTCTGCCCTCTGAAGACGCAGGTACTTAACTGGAACCGGAGCACCCCTGTTCTTCATAGGCACCTATGTGTTTTGGGCACCTCTTTGACCTCTGCACCTGACCAGGCCTGAGCTGCTGGTGTGGTAACTTTGGGATTGCCTTGAATCCCCATGAGTGGGCTGCCTATGCCCAGGAACTGAGACTTGTAAGTGTTTTACTTACCTGACAAACTAACCATTACTTACCTCCCTCAGGAACTGTTGATTTTTTTGCACTGTGTCCATTTTTAAAATAGCTTATTGCCATTTTAACAAAAACTGTATGTTATCGCTCTAATTCAAAGTTCTTAACTTACCTGCGTGTGGAGTACCTTGCATTTTATGTATTTACTTCAAATCTTGAACTTGTGGTTATAAAAATAAATTAAGAAAATATATTTTTCTATATAAAAACTGTTGGCCTGGAGTAAGTCTTTGAGTGTGTTTTCCTCATTTATTGCCTTTGTGTACAACAAATGCTTAACACTACCCTCTGATAAGCCTACTGCTCGACCACACTACCACAAAATAGAGCATTAGAATTATCTAATTTTGCCACTATCTTACCTTTAAGGGGAACCCTTGGACTCTCTGCACACTGTTACTTTGAGATAGTATATACAGAGCCAACTCCCTACACCCCTTATGGGTGTTGTCCTGGGGTCCTGCTCCAAGCCCTGTTCAGGGGTCCTGCCACCATTGACTGACTCCAGTAGACCCAATGTTACTGACCCAGCATCCCCCTCCCAAGAGTTTGGTGGTGTAAGATTCCTTAGCGAGGGTAAACCAAGTGGCTTTCCCCAATGCCCCCTGCGAGAGGCTGGGCACGTCCAGGAAGAATATCATTTCCTCCACCAGCTTGCCCTTGTTGGATGGTTAGTATCACTTCCCTTGTGGGCTTTTATTCACAAATATTGTTGAATTGGGTGGTGAAAGTGGTTCACTTGTTTACTGATAAAGGTTGTGTGATTCTTATTCAAGCCATGTTCGATGGCCAGGAAGGAGCAATATTCACCCTAAGGTTTGGATTGGCACCATTGGCAGGGAAATGGGCTCCACAGTGGCTCTTTGATACCATGCCTGGCTGCAGTCCACAGGCTTTTTGAGGGATGTCCAATCGAACCTTTTGGGCATGCCCTTTGATGGCTCGCGCTTGTTTGGATGTAACACTGGAGTGATGTAAGGACAGTATGGTCACGGCTAGCTCCTTAGGATTGGCTGTTGCCCCTCACCAGCAGCATTCCTCCTTTTGTCCCCCATGTGTCCATGGTAAGGGATATAAGTCTCACCAGTACCAACCATATCCACAAGGACCGCAGTCTTCCCAGACTTTTCCTGGTGGAGGTAGAGGCTCACACGGGTCATATAGACAGCAAGCCATCGTTCTGCCCAGTTCTCCACCCGTTCCTTCCATAGCTGCCCCCCACCAAAGCTCTTTAGTGGGCACTCGTCAGTGCATAGCTATAGAGAGCTGGCTTTTATGTGAAGTACCAATGTAGGGATACAGAGAGAAGTATGTGCCAGTGCCAAGCACTGGAAACCACCGGCTCAAATTAAACACTGGGCTGCATTCTATCTATTCATACTGCATGTCATTGATATTCATTGATTCCCTCTCAAACAGCTCAACCTTAAACCCACCCCTCCTTCTTCCCCCACCCCCTTCTATTTTCACTTATCCCAACCTGAAGAATTTCGAAGGAAACACTTGACAACTCGGCTTTCTGCAACACCCACCAGACCTACATTTTGTCGTACTTTGAAGTAAACCATAACACTGCAACCACTTGTGCTGTTGAGTGGGACACTTTTAAGGTGGTCTTCAGAGGCCTTTGTGTATAAAACATAACCGGGATTTGCAGAGAAGTAGTAAAGGCTCTCTGCAAAGGAAACACAGCTGTGACCGCTTTAGATAACCCTTATCCAGCAGTGTGAAGCACCACGCCCTAATGGCCGCTAAGGAAAACCAGGCTTCTGTGTTGGAACGTCTCAAATGCTATAATTTCAGACTACATGCCACCGTGACAAACCCAGCTGCCTGTTAGCATGGTTGACCTGTCAGGAAATCCAGTCTTCTCCCATCACCAAAACTCACATGGACACGTACCTTACCCTAAGATCTCAATCCACTATCCTACAAGCATTCCCCTCCTAATATACTATACAGAACACCTCAAACCTCATCCCTTGAGGCATTCAGACTCTTCCTAACTCCTCTCCCCTCCTACCTTCCATTAATGCTCTGGAGCAAGAAGATCTAGACAAAGTAATTACCATAGCCAAGGTGAAGAAGGCCATACATGATATAGCTTGCAAGAAGACCCTGCGGTTTGGACAGACTCCCCTAGAATGCTATGATTGTTTTTTGTCCAGCTTCGCCTCACGTTTAGTCGAGGCTGGCATGTTTTCTCATGCTAGACCTCGAAAAAGCCTTTGATTCCTTAGCTTGAGTTTACCTATTCGAGGTCCTTGGTGCGATGGATCTAGGGCAGTGTCAGCTAGCATACATGAAATTACTATACACAACCCCATCCTCTAGGGTGCTCATGGGTCAACAGATCTCCTTCCAGTTTTCCATAAGACTGTGAATGCGCCAGGGTTGTCCTCTTCCCCTATCCTCTTAACCATGGCCATAGAACCCCTGACTTTTCGTCTTCGTCAAGAGGGACAGCAATGGGGGATCCCCTTAAATGATCTCACACATACTGTGTCACTTTACGCAGATGATCTTCACTGTATTTGGGATGGATTCATAGACATGGCGCACCACACACGATTCACATGGGAGATACCCACTCATACCATACAGTATATCCTCTTCATGGGCATCAAATTACACTGCTCATGGTCCCTACTCGGTTAGATCGCCCGCAAATGCCTTGCTAGAGTTTTCCAGCTGGCTAAAAATGTGACTCCCTATTCCCCTCAAGGGCCTATTAGAGCCTTAAGGACATTTCACTTCAGGCCACTTAACGGAATGGCATGCACACTCCCTAGATAAAGTAGGTGACCTCTTCCAGAAAACTCCACTTCTCACATTTCAGTAACTTTGCCAAGAGTATAACCTTCCCCCTGGTAGTTTCTGACAAATGGACAGCTATTAGGGACACTCAGTCCACTTTGAGGAGTCCTAGATGCAGAACCACCCAACCACACAGTTATACATGTCCTCTATCTAATGGTAGAGAGAAGACATCTCATTACATGGCTATATAGAGCCATTAGATACCAAACACCCACCAGACTCACCTTCCTGCTGCATCTTTTGGAAGAAGACCTAGCGAGACATAAATCAGAATGGACCAGAGCCCCTGGAGTCTTCACAAACTTTCCTGAGAAATGCCCAGTTTAAGAATATCCAATATATGATACTTGATAGAGCCTGCCTCTCACCCGCAAGGTTGAACCGTATGTTCCCTATTGCAGCCCCAACCTGCCCTAGATGTTCCTATAGTAGACTGTATCAATGTATGGTTTACACCTATGGCGTGGCAACCTATACTTAGTCTAGGCAACCCTTAGTGGTAGTGAATAGGTGTCCAGATAGCAAAAGCTCTCTAGAGGTAGCCAGTGTGAGCAGCTAAAGCATATATAGGAGGTATGTAAGGCACTTGCAAAACCACAGTAGTCAGACAGTAATTCTCACACAAGAAAGAACCACAAGTGTTGCAAAAAAAGCACTACTAATAGACTAACATTGGTGTCTCTCTTTTGAGATATTCACTCACAACATGCACACAAAATAACCAGCAGAAATAGCATAGAATATACAGGGTTCTATACTAAATTAGTAGAATGCGAATTAGTAGGATGCGAATGCGAAATAGTGAGCCCAACAAAGGTACGTATTATAGCTTGCTAGGAGCTGGGGGGAGATGAAAACACCAGAGATAAGTACAGTTAGTGTCCTTAGCGACCAGGTGCAGAGCGGTTACCTTCCTAGTTATCCCATAGGCTGAAATAGGAAAGTAGAGGTTGGAGTTTGTGCGGTTCAAGACCCTTCCTGGTGAACCCAGAGGAAACCAACAGACAAGAGGAAGGTTGGAGAGTACCCCCCACCCAAGGATACCCAGAAGACTGAGTACCTACACCAGGGGACCCGGATGCAGACGGTAGAAGGGACTCTCTGAAATCAGTGGAAGCCTCGGATTGTCCAGCCACTGTCACGACCCGTGGACGAGGCCGGTGTAACCCAGGGAAGCATTCTGGATGCAGAAGAACTGAAAAGGAAGGCGACCAAGCCATGCACCCTTGGAGGTGCCCAGGGTGTGCAGTTGGGAATGCCCACCCTCCTACTGGTGAAGTTCCTGCAGCACATGAAAAAAGTCCAGCTGAGGGGTCCAAGCTGCAGAAGATCCTAGGAGTCGCCTTCGAGCTGTCCCTCGATGGTCGCCGGATTGCTGAAAGGTCAGTGACCAGCCAGGTCACCTACAAGCACTGGGAAATGCAAGCTGAAGATGGATTTGTAGAGTCTTGGGGACCAGCAAGGTCCAGGAGACTCTACCCTTGAGGTGGAGTAAGGGTTGGCCCTCGGCATGCAAGAAGGCCAGCAGAAGTGCCTCCACGAGTGACCCAGATGCGATGAACACAGGGAGTCACAAGGAGGCGAGGTCCCACATCGCAGGAGTTTCAGGACAGGGGCTGATCTTCAATTTGCAGAGTGCTGGAGGCCGGGCTTCTTGGCGTCTGAAGCTCTCCTGAAGGAAGAGTAAACAAGCCTTAGCAAATGCAACAGTTGCAGTGCCCAGGGGTTCCACTCCAGGAGCAGAGGCCCACAGTCTCCCAAGTTGGCTAGAAGACCAGCAGGACTCAGAGGAGGCAACAGACTCCCCACCTGTGTTGCAGAGTTGTTGAATGTCTGAGGGACAGAAAACCCCCACCAGCCAGTCAACACTGTCTTGAGATGTCTACGAATGAAGGGTAGTGACTTCTTCACTCCAAGGGACATTGCTTTGTGCTTCCAGGTGCAAACAGAGTTCTTGTGACCCTGGAGGATGCACAGCCTTGGGTGTGGCAGTATTCTTGCAGGATCCAGAGAAACAATGTTGCAGTGTAAGCCTCTCCACCAGAAAAAGACTTGTTTTGGTTCCAAAGCAGACCAGCAGCTGTTCCGGAGGCCAGGAGCAGAAGAGTGTTGCCCAGAATTCCTGGCATAGTCTTGCTCAGTGAATCTGAGGACCCACCCATGGGGGGAGACCTTAAGTAACCGCAAAAGGGGGTTGATCACTCTGTAGGGGGGACCCACCTATCAGAGGGATCAGGGATGTCATCTACCTGGCCTAACAAGTCAGATGCTCCCAGGGGCCTTGCCTACCTTGTTTTCAAATCGCAGAGGTCTCTGGGTACTTCCCTACGGAAAGAGCTGGACGGGGAGGTGGTCACTACTCCCCTGCCCTTTGTGTGGTTTCATGCCAGAGCAGGAACTGGGTGTTCCTTAATTGGTACAAACCGGGTTACGCAAGGAGGACAGCAAATGCACCCTTCAGAGCAGTCTGGTGGTGCTCAGAGGCCACCCCACCCCATAGACACCTGATACAAAGGGGGAGGGGTCACACCTCTTCCTTGCAGGAAATCCTTTGTTCTGCCTTCCTCTGCTTGAGTCAGACTCACCAGCAGGAGGGCAGAACAGTGTCTGAGGTCAGCAACAGGGTGGGCTGGCAGCCAGACCCCGTAAGACTGCATAGGCAGAACTGGGGGATTCTCTAAGGAACCCCCAGATTTCAGGGGATCATTCAGCTAGCTCTGGAATCAGTGTAGTTGCATGATTCCAACATGTTTGATACCAAACATGCCTAGATTTGGAGAAGCCATTATGTAGTTGGACCACTCATGTTGACCAGTGTCCACTGCATACCTTAAAGTGGCTTCCCCACGCTTACAAAGTCCAGTGAAAGAAGTCTGGGGTTTGTAGGGGTAACCTTCTCAGGCAGGGGTACCCTCACACTTAGGGACATGCACCAATGCCTTGGGTACCAAAGAACCATATACTAGGGACTTACATGGGTGCACCAGAATGGCAATCGTGGGATGTAACAGTTAAACAGCAACCAAATTTAAAGGAGAGAACACAAACACTGGGGTACTAGTTAGCAGGGTCCCAGTGCACTACATTCACTACACACTGACACCACGCTAAAAGTGGGGGTTACTAAGTCGGAGAGATGCTACTTTCCTACATTATAATAAAGGATGGTTAATTTTTGTAACACTTTTTTTTAGTTCTTTGTGGGAACATCACTGACTACTGTAGTATTGAAGTGCTTTTAACTCTTCCAGTGTACGCCTGAGCTGCTCTCCCCAACTACCCCTAGAGAGCTTTGGTTTTCTAGGCACCAAAACACTATCACTAAGGATTGCCTGAACTCATTATAGGGTTGCCACCATAGGTATACACCATAAACTGAGACAGCCTCCTACACTGTGGAATCTATTCATAGGTAAGGAATCTGCAGTTAGAGGTCTCTTCCAGAACACAAGTTAGTAATTTCAGTAATGCCTTATCTGATAAACTTCAAGCCACATATTCCTTACCTTTGAATTTTCCCAGGTATCGTACTGGATCTGGTAATTTTTTGTGAGCAGTAGCCCTGCATGCTGATAGGTGTCGTGTTACGGTTCCACATGGCGTCTGTGCTGGAAGTGAAGTGTATGGTGCTTATATAGGTGCCATTCCAGCACACTGTCATTTCTTTTCTTTCTGCGTCAGTTAGTACAGATTCAGGAACAGCTGCCTCAGCAGTCACTTTTTGGCTGAGCTTTTTTCAAACTTTTCTGAGACTTATGTGGCAGGAATGTCATCTAGGAAGGCTGGCTTTAAGCTCTGTGGTGCATGTCACGGACCAATGTCAGTGACTGACCCGCACCTTGTTTGCCCGCTGGTGCCTTGAACATGACCACAGGATTAAAACCTGCGTCCACTGCAGCTCCATGAATAAAAGGCCTTTAGGGGACCATCCCTTAAGCTCCTGGCGGTTCAGTGTGCATCGCCCAGAAAATCTCAAACCCAGATGAGAAGAGGGTTCTGAGATCAGTCGCAGAGTTCAATGTCTTTGTTGCATTCAAATTAGTTAGGCCACTCAGGTAAGTCCCACTGCAAGAAGAAGAGTAAGAAGTCAAAGAGGTCTTCAACTTCACCCCGCCCGTCAAAATCATCTGCCAAGATGAGGGAGGGTCATCTTCCGAGGCCTGGCCCTGAAGCCCTAGGCAATGCCATCCCCATTCTAATCCCTGGCTCTGATACAGAGCAAGAGGGGCATTGTCCGGTGCCAACTGCGCAGTGCCTCCCATGTCATATCCTTAGCCCTATTCCTATGATATTGGACTTGGTGAGTCATGGTAGGGGGTCGCTCGACCATGAAGAATACCAGCCCCTGGATCTCAACTTGGACTGGTGTAAGGACCTGGTGGACACCAGTGGACTGGATACTTCTCCAGATACTTGTGTTCTCTCCTCCTATCATGCTATGAAGGAGGGAGACTCATTTGCAAAAGTGACTAGAAGGGCTGCTGAGGTGCTTGACCTTCAGTTGCCCACAGTGACAGTCAAGACTATCAACTTGACGGAGATGTTCAGCTGGGAGTGAGCCTCTTAGAACTGCTTCTCCCATTTAACAATTATCTTGGCAGCCCTGCTAACGTCTTTGTCCAAACCCTGCACACAGGCTCCTAGGAAAAAGATGATAGGGCACTGCCCCGCCACAGGGGACCCCAGTTTCATCACTCAACACCCTACCCTAGAGAGCTGTTGGTGCAAGCCTCAACCTCCCACGTAAATCCTGGCTTGTTCTCTACCACCACACCAGAGAGGGAATCCTGGAGACTAGACACCTTAGGAAAGAAAATGTTTTCTTCCACCAGCCTGGTACTGCGGTGCATGAACACTGCGTGCCTTTTGAGCTGTTACTCCCATGCACTATGGGATACGGTTGCGCAGGTGCTACTAGCGGTCCCGGAGGAGGCCCGGGCCATGCTCTCCCAAGCTGTTGCTGACAGGATGAGATGCAGTCAAGTTCACGATTCAATGTTGGCTGGACACCACCTACTCCCTGGGCAGACAGATTTTCCTCATCAGTCGTCCTACAGTACCACACCTGGCTGAGGACAACTGTTTTTTCAAGGCATGTACAAGTATCGCTTATGGGCCTGCCCTTCAATAGCACCTTTCTCTTCAGAGATAAAGTGGGCTTGGCGCTGGAGCGTTTTAAGGATAGTTGGGCTACAGCCAGATCCTTGGGCCTAACTATTTCACCGCACCAACCGACCAGTCCTTCTTTCATGATCACAGAAGCAGCTTCCAACCTCACCTTTACCCTCCCGGCCACCACAGCGCACAAGCTTCCTAGCCTATGCATGCCTGAGAACGTGTTACCTACAGACCTCATGGGTCAGACAGCCAGAGGTCGGGCCAAGCCACCACCCACTAGCAGCTGCATCCTCCAAACCACTTTAGTTAGTCATTATTCCATCATGGGCACACAGTGGGAGGAAGGATTCAGCAACACCTGCCCGACTGGCAGTCTTCAACATCAGACCAATGTGTTCTTCAAATTGTCTGAAGGATCTGCTCACTGTCCTTCGTGACCACTTCTCCACCCACTTGGGAAAGACTGACGGAGGGCCTCCTCTCCCTTCTCTGCCAGGAAGTGACCACTCTCTTGGCCAACCCCAAAAGTAGGTCATTGTTGCTATTCCAGCTACTTTCTGGTGCCCAATAAGGACAGACCTTCATCCTATTCTAGACTCGTGCCCTCTCAAATCCTTCCTCAAGAAGGAGAAATTCAAAATGCTTACACATCCTGTCTCCCCAGGAGACCCGGACGGTAGCGTTAGACTTGCAAGACGCTTACTTCCACATCCCAGTCCTGCCTGCCTACAGGCCTTACCTGCAGTTCACGATAGGCCACAAGCACTTTCAGTTCACCGTGCCTCCTTTTGACCTTACCAGCATCCCTTGGATGTTCACCAAGGTGAAAGCAGTGTTTGCAGCTCATCTACGAAGATCCGGGTACCAGTCCTTCCCTTTCTGGATGACTGGCTTTCAAAGGTGGGCTTGCCCCCAGGCTGTCATCTCCCTTCTCCAGACTACATCATACCTCCTGCATTCGCTGAGGTTCACTGTAAACATGCTGAAGTCACACCTTACTCCCTCTCAGATGCTCCCTTTCATCAGATGTGTTCTAGACATGGTGCATTTTTGGGCTTATCCTCCTGAACGGCGAGTCTTGGATATTCAGGCTATGATACCAATGTTTTAGTCTCTATCCTGGATTTTGGTGAGACTGACTGAGGCTGCTGGGCCTCATAGCCTCCTGCATCCTGCTTGTGACGCATGCCGGCTGTCATATGCCGGCTCTGCAGTGGGACCTGAAGTTCAAGTGGGCTCAGCAGCAGGAGATTCTCTGCAGCATGGCTCAGATCTCAGGTGCAACTGCAAAAAATCTGCAGTGGTGGCTAACCAACTGCGATTAGGTAAGCAGCAGACCCCTCTCACTTCTCCAGCCAGCTCTGGTAACAAATGCATCACTTCTGGAATGGGGCTGTCATCTGGGAGAGGTGGAGATCAGAGGTCTCGGGTGTCTGGTGGATCCAGGGCTTCACATCAACCTACTGAATCTCCGGCGTTCAGGCTAGCATTGAGAGCCTTTCTACCCTCTATAGACCGCTAATGCTGGTGTTCATCAACAACAGCACAGCCATGTGGTACTGCAACAAATAGGGCGGGTTGGATCGTTTCCCCCTTTGTCAAAAGGCCCTGCACCTCTGGACATGGCTGTAACGTCAGGGCATGTCCCTGGTGGTTTAACACCTGGCAGGCTCTTTGAATGCCAGGAAGTACGAACTCGGCCAAAGATTCCTAGCCTAACGGATCGCGAATGGTGCCTCCATCCAGAGGAGGTACAGGGTCTCTTTCAGCAGTGGGGAGAGCCTTGGTGAGATCTTTTCGCCACCCTGAGAATGTGCAATATCATCACTTCTGCGCGCTGGAGTTTCCAAGGCGGCTCTTGCTCAGGACAGTTTTTGTTTCGAGTGGAGTGCAGGCCTTTTGTACACCTTTCTGCCCGTACACTCATGCTTAGAGTTCTCAAGAAAGAAGGAATTTTGGTAATACTCTGTGAGTCTCCCCCCCCCCCCCCCCCCCCCCCCCCCCCACACACACAGGTGTTGTGTGTTGGGGGTTTGTGACGTAGGAGTCACTGTTTAGTTTGTAGGGTTTTGGAGCTTTGGAATTTCCCTCTTGGTTTAGGGAACTGTCCACCCCTATATTGTCCCCAAAAACCTCCTCTTTGGTATTGGCTCTGGTATGTTGGTCTGGCCTGTGAGGTGGAAGGTTCTGTGGTTTGGGCCCGAAACCCCCCCTCTAAAGTGTGGCTTCCTAAAAGTGCCTCTGCTCTGTGGGGAGTAGAGTGCGCCCATGGCTTTGGCTGTGTCAGTGTCTTTCTTTAGTTTGTCTATAGCTGTATCCACCTCCGGCCCAAACAAGTGTTATCCGTTAAAAGGCATATTCAGCACAGCTTGCTGGAACTCTGGCGTAAATCCGGAGGTGCATAACGATGCGTGTCTCCGAAGGGTGACCGCTATGTTTACAGTTCTGGCGGCTGTGTCTGCTGCGTCTATAGCCGATCTTATTTGATTGTTGGAGATACTTTGGCCCTCCTCTACAACCTGTTGGGCACGCTACTGAAACTCTTTGGGAAGGTGTTCAATGAAATGTTGCTTTTCGTCCCAATGTGCCCTGTCGTATCTTGCCAGTAGAGCTTGCGAATTGGCAACTCTCCATTAATTGGCTGCCTGTGCTGCCACCCTTTTGCCAGCTGCATCGAATTTCCGACTTTTTGTCGGGTGGTGGTGCGTCCCCAGAAGTTTGTGAGTTCCGGGCTGCTCCTACTACTACTGAATCAGGAGTTAGTTGCTGTGTAATGTATACAGGGTCCGTAGGGGGAGGTTTATATTTCTTCTCCACCCTAGGTGTGATGGCTCTGCTCTTCACGGGGTCTTGAAACACCTGTTTGGCGTGTTTTAACATGCCTGGTAACATTGGCAAGCTTTGGTATTGGCTGTGTGTTGAGGACAGGGTACTGAATAGAAAATCATCTTCTATAGGTTCCGAATGTAATGCTACTTTATGTAAGGTAGCTGTCCTGGAAACCACCTGCATATAAGCAGTACTGTCCTCTGGTGGTGATGGCCTTGCTGGGTAACAGTCCGGACTATTATCAGAGACATTTGCATCGTATAGATCCCATGCATCTGGGTCATCTTGGCTCATCCCTGTGTGTGTAGGTGACTGCATCATTGGGGGTGTTGCTATTGGGGACAGATGTGGTGAGGTTGGTGGCGATGGCTGTGGAGAAAACTGTGGCGGTGTTTTTTCTTTAGCCACCTTTGCTTTGGACTGCATTTCCGTTTCATGGAATGCGAGCTTCCGCTTAATTTTAATTGGGGGAAAGAGTTCTTATTTTCCCCGTGTCTTTTTGTATATGGAGCCTCCTCTGTGTATGATCTGGCTCTCCCATCTCTAGTACTTGTCCAAACTTGTGGCCTTGTAGTTGTGAGGAAAGGCCCTGTTCTTCCGTATAGGAGCTTTGTTTTGGCTCCGAGGCTGGGTGTTCCGGCACCGAAACTCTCAGCAGTCTTTTTAGGCTCCGAAGAAACCTTTTTTGATTTCGGGGTGCCGATCTCTCGGTGCCGAGTTTGGTCGGAGCCGGTATCTCGGTGCCGAGTATATTCTGAGCCGGTATCTCGACTGGAGTCGGATGTCTTCGGCTGCTGTGTGCCCTTTTTCGGTGCCGATGCTTGGTCACCGTGCTTTCGGGTAAAGCCATGGCCTGTCGGCGGTGGCGTCCCTTGGGCCTTCATGATTTTTGAGTG
Source organism: Pleurodeles waltl (assembly GCF_031143425.1). NCBI lineage: Eukaryota > Metazoa > Chordata > Amphibia > Caudata > Salamandridae > Pleurodeles > Pleurodeles waltl. Next base: position 1,800,513,406 of record NC_090444.1, on the reverse strand, counting down.
AGTTTTGGCCGGGGCTGGTTTACTCACGGTTTGTTGCCTCATCGGCTGCTCACTCTCGGGTTCGTCCAAGTCCGAATCTGGGATGGAGAATGTCTCCTCCTCTTCGTCGGGGTGTCAGGCCGGTGTCGACGCCATTTGAAGCCTTCGAGCTCTGCGGTCGCGCAGCTTCTTCTTGGACCGAAATGCCCGACAGGCCTCGCACGTATCCTCTTTGTGTTCGGGGGACAAACACAGATTACAGACCAAATGTTGGTCTGTATAAGGATACTTAGCGTGGCATTTGGGGCAGAAGCGGAATGGGGTCCGTTCCATGAGCCTTGACGATGCACGCGGTCAGGCCGACCAGGCCCCGTCGAGGAGTCGAAGCCCCGAAGGGCTGCCGGAGCTCTTCTTTTCTTCGGTGTCAATGTGCTATGTCTAACCCGATACCGATCGCAAACAAGAACGTCAAATTTTCGGTTTAACTAACTTTTCCGAACCGAAATACGGCGCGAAGAGGAACACGTCCGAACCCGATGGTGGAAAAAAAACAATCTAAGATGGAGTCGACGCCCATGCGCAATGGAGCCGAAAGGGGAGGAGTCCCTCGGTCTCGTGACTCGAAAAGACTTCTTCGAAGAAAAACAACTTGTAACACTCCGAGCCCAACACTAGATGGCAGGATAGTGCACAGCATGTGTATCTACAGCTACACATGCCATCGTATATATTGTGTATTGCTGAATAATGTGTGTAGCCGCCTAATGTGGGACACCTATACTGCCATACATCGCTCAATCCCATTCCAGCCGCTATTATATGCAATGTACGGGCCGTCGGCGAGGGGGCGCGGTGGAACGGTCAACTGTCGGGTTCAGTGTGCAGTTAAAATCTCCACTCCAAATTTGTTGTGTGCCCCCCCCCCCCCATCTTGCCAGTAATCAGTAATGTTGACAGGTCCCTATAAAACTGGGGATTGTTGTAATTTGGGCCATAGATGCTGATCAGAATGAACTTTAAGTCCTTTCTTGTACAGCAGGCAATAATATACCTGCCATTTATATCCCAGGCAAGTTCTTGGATCCGTACCCCTGAGTGTCTACTAGTCCATATCATAACCCCGGGGGAGTGTGAGGTAAAGCCTGCTGCCACAAAACTGCCCTGTAATCTACGAGTGGTAAGCACTGGGCTGTTAGGAGCTAGATGAGTTTCTTGCAGAACGGCTATGTCCACTTGACTGCGTTTAAGATATGCGATAACTGCCCTCACCTTCCTGTAGTCGTTGCAGCCTCTAAAATTCCACGTGAGAATCCCCAAGAGCATGTGTAGAGTGGTAGTACCCTGTTTTGATTCTACCCTCGCCATGTGAAATCTGTACGTATTGTGATGATCTCAACGATGTCTGACATAGTGCCAACTATAATGGCATGGAGAAAATAACAAAACACTCCCAATCACCCACCCCACTTCCACGACAAGCAAACCCACAACTGGCATGTGGAATGTTACACAATCCGCCCCAGTCCCACCCATTCCCCCTCCCCCACCCTCAATTTACAAATTCAAACTCTGTGGTATACACACAAGGGCAGATGTTGCATAGCAATGATTGCATAAGCCCTCCCAAACTTCGCTAAGACATAACATTAACAGCCCTATATTAATAGGTGGACCGAATCCTTTTACAATAGCATGTTATTTCACCCCACTGGTATCTAATTGCTGTTGCGGTTTTAACAAATAAATTGCATTGAACCTTGATTATCATATGCTCAGCGTAACCCGATGCTTCATAGACTGCCTATATTACGTATAGGTGCTTAAAAGCGATTCAGTAGCAGTACGGTCGTCCCATTCCGAGTGAAGTCACATATCAAAGCGCAAAACTGCCTAGCTGACAAATCAATAATCGTGTGCCCCCTAAGGCGTAGAAGGTGTAGGGGCCCGTGTACTTTGCTGTTCGCCAGACGTGTCTCTTCTTTTAAGAAATTGTTGCAGTTGCTTGTGGTCTGTAAACAGCAACGACTTACCGTCAACCAGGACTCAAAGTTCTGCTGGATAAAGCATGCGATATTCCAAATTAAGTTCTTGGAGTCTGCGTTTCATAGGCACAAACAGTCTTCTAGCCTCCTGTACCTGCTGGGTGAAGTCCAGATATAGGAAAACGTCTGACCCTTCATACTGCTGTCTTATAAGTTCTTGTGCTTTTCATAGGGCCGCATCCGATCCCCATAATTCAGTAGTTTGGTTACCACCGGGCAAGGCGGCACTCCCTGGGGTGGTTTGGGAGCCAACAACGGGTGGGTGCGTTCCACTACAAAAATGTCTGAAGAAATCTTGCAGTCTAGTAGTCTGATCAGGAGTCGCTCCACAAATAGTTCCTTATTATTGATAGGCGTTGATTCTGCTATGCCCACCACTCGTATGTTGCTTCTGCGAGAGCGGGATACGTGATCCTCAATCTTCGCCCGCAGTGTAGCCACTGTCCTGTCTGGCTGTGTTTGCGCCTGTGACACGGTATTACAGTTGTCCTCCATTGTGGAGATTCTGCACTCGGCCTCGTCCAGTCGCTCCACCTGCTTATCCAGCTGTTCAGTCATTCTATCCATCGATAGGATAGTGAGTTGATTTTACCATTGATTGTAGCTAAACTACTCTGCATTGCTGCTAGGATATAACGCAGCTCAGGTTCAGCATCTGACTCCTGGTTTTCCGAGACTGCTCCCAGCTCCTCTCTACGCCCGTCTCCGCTTCTAGGGGTCTTCCGTGCCTCAAACGGCAGCTTTGTCTGCATTTTATCTGTCTTCCCCATCTTGCATTCAGTGGAGCAGGGGATTCCTCTGTTATGTCTGGGCTTGGCCCCGTAGCGTTCTGGGCCTCGCAGTACACTATTTTGTGGTCCCCAGGTACAGGCACCCCCAGCAGACGCCACCAGCACCCCTCGCAGTACCCACAGCAGCCGGGGCTATGAGCCGATTGCTCCCCCGGGCCGTCCCCCACAAGGAGGGCCACCAAGGCAACCCAAGGCCCAAGTCACAGCAGGGCCAAGGGAGCGCTAAGCCTCCAACTGAGAGGACAGTCCACTCACCACTAGGGGGCCGACTCACAACCTCTAGTTCTTCCGGTGTTGGAGCGGGGTCACTGCCAAGCCACCTTCAGCTCGCACACCGCCCGTCGTCCCATGCCACGAACAGATGTACACTGGGTAAGTGACATTTTATATATATATATATATATATATATATATATATATATATATATATATATATTCGATGGCATGTGTAGCTGCAGATACACATGCTGTGCATATCCTGCCATCTAGTGTTGGGCTCGGAGTGTTACAAGTTGTTTTTCTTCGAAGAAGTCTTTTCGAGTCATAAGATCGAGGGACTCCTCCCATTTCGGCTCCATTGCGCATGGGCGTCGGTTTTCTTTCCGCCATCGGGTTCGGACGTGTTCCTCTACGCTCCGTGTTTCGGTTCGGAAAATTAGTTGGATATCAGAAAAATTTGACGGTATTGTTTGCGTTCGGTATTGGGTTAGTTAACACAGATCAACACCGAATTTTGAAGAGCTCTGGTGGCCCTTCGGGGTTTCGGTTCCCCGGCGGGGCCTAGTCGGCCCGACCACGTGCGTCGACAAGGCTAATGGAACGGACCCCATTCCGCTTCTGCCCCAAATGCCACAACAAGTATCCTTACACAGATCAACATTTGGTCTGTAACTTGTGTTTGTCTCCCGAACACAAAGAGGATACCTGTGAGGCCTGTCGAGCGTTTCGATCGAGGAAAACGCTGAGGGACCGGAGAGCGAGAAGACTTCAAATGGCGTCGGCGCCGTCAGGACACCAAGACTTGGAGGAAGAAGAAACCTTCTCCATTGCTGACTCGGACGAGGCCCAAACAGAACAGACGCTGAAAACCGTGAGTAAAACCGCCCCAGCCAAAACTCACAGTAAATTCATCAGAGCCCAGGGGACGCCACCGCCGGCAGGCCATGGCTTAACCCAAAAAAAAGGTGATCGTCCATCGGCACCGAAAAAGGGCACGCATGTGTCGAAGTCATCCGACTCCGGTCGAGATACCGGCACAGAAAAGACTCGACCCTGAGACACTGGGTCAGAACAATCTCGACATCGAGATACCGGCACCGAGACGACTCTGTACCGAGAGATCGGAACACCGAAACACAAAAAAGTGGCTTCGGAGCCGAAAAAGATGGTGGAAAAAGTTTTGATCCCGAAACATCCGGCTTCGGAGCCGAAAACAAGTTCCTACACTGAGGAGCAAGGGCTTTCCACACAAATTCAAAGCCATAAATTCGGACAGGAACTAGAGGCAGGGGAGCCAGATTATACACAGAGAAGGCTCCATATCCAAAAGGAGACAGGGAAGATAAGAACTCTCCTTCCTATAAGGATGAAAAGGAAACTGGCTTTCCAAGAGAAGGATAAACCACCACAAGCAAAGGTGGCAAAACAAGTAACTCCTCCACCATCACCTCAGCGCTCACCGCAATCATCACCAATTGCTAGCCCACCGATAGTGCAGTCTCCAACACACACAAGCATGAGCCAAGATGACCCAGATGCATGGGATCTTTATGATGCGCCTGTGTCAGATAACAGTCCTGACTGTTACCCAGCAAGACCATCACCACCTGAGGCCAGTACTGCTTACACGCAGGTGGTGTCCAGAGCAGCTGCTTTTCACAACGTCACACTGCACGCTGAACCTATCGAAGATGACTTTTTATTTAATACTCTGTCATCCACACATAGTCAGTACCAGAGTCTTCCAATGCTACCGGGAATGTTGAAACATGCAAAGGAAATATTTCAAGAACCCGTGAAAGGCAGGGCTATTACTCCTAGGGTGGAGAAAAAGTACAAGCCTCCACCAACAGACCCTATGTACATTACGCAGCAACTGACACCGGACTCAGTAGTAGTTGGCGCAGCACGTAAAAGGGCGATTTCACACACCTCCGGAGATGCACCACCACCCGACAAAAAGTCGCAAGTTCGACGCAGCGGGAAAATGAGTGGCAGCACAAGCAGCCAATCAATGGCGCATTGCGAATTCACAGGCTTTGCTGTCAAGATATGACAGAGCCCACTGGGATGAAATGCAACACTTTATTGAACATCTGCCCAAATAATTCCAAAAACGTGCACAACAGGTGGTAGAAGAAGGCCAAAGTATCTCAAATAACCAGATACGTTCAGCAATGGACGCAGCAGACACAGCTGCAAGAACTGTAAATACAGCTGTGACAATTCGGAGTCATGCATGGCTGCGCACCTCAGGATTCAAGCCCGAAATCCAACAGGCTGTGCTTAATATGCCTTTTAATGGACAGCAGTGACAATTCGGAGACATGCATGGCTGCGCACCTCAGGATTCAAGCCCGAAATCCAACAGGCTGTGCTTAATATGCCTTTTAATGGACAGCAGTTGTTTGGGCCGGAAGTGGACACTGCTATCGAGAAGTTGAAAAAAGATACAGATACGGCCAAGGCCATGGGTGCGCTCTACTCCCCACAGAGCAGAGGCACTTTTAGGAAAAGACAATTGAGAGGGGGGTTTCGGGCTCAAACAACAGAACCCTCAACTTCACAAACCAGGCCCACATACCAGAGCCAGTATCAGAGAGGAGGCTTTCGGGGACAATACAGAGGGGGACAGTTCCCTAAGACTAGAGGGAAGTTCCAAAGTCCCAAGACCCCTCAAAACAAACAGTGACTTCAGTGTCACAAATCCCCAACACGTAACACCAGTAGGGGGGGAGACTAACAGATTTTTACCAAAATTGGGAGATAATAACAACTGACTCGTGGGTCCTAGCCATCATCCAACATGGCTATTGCATAGAATTCCTACAATTACCACCAAATGTGCCGCCAAAAACACACATGTCCAAACAACACATGGATCTATTACAGATAGAAGTCCAAGCGTTGTTACAAAAAGAGGCAATAGAACTAGTACCCAGTCATCAAAAAGGGACAGGGGTTTACGCCCTGTACTTTCTCATAGACAAAACTCTAAGACCTATATTGGATCTCAGAACACTAAATCTTTACATCAAATCAGATCACTTTTACATGGTAACACTTCTAGACGTAATCCCCTTGCTCAAACAACAAGACTACATGACGACATTAGATCTCAAAGATGCATACTTCCAAATAACCATACATCCTTCACACAGGAAATACTTAAGGTTTGTATTCCAAGGAGTACATTACCAGTTCAAAGTGTTACCATTTGGAATAACAACAGAACCAAGGGTATTTACAAAATGCCTTGCAGTAGTAGCGGCACATATCAAAAGACAGCACATACACGTATTCCCGTATCTAGACGATTGGTTAATCAAAACCAACACCCAGAAACAGTGTCTTCAACACACAAAATACGTCATAGAAACCCTTCACAAACTAGGGTTCTCACTAAACTACCAAAAATCACACTTACAGCCATGTCAAATACAACAATACTTAGGAGCAACAATCAACACAAAAAAAGGGATTGCCACTACAAGTCCACAAAGGGTACAAGCATTCCAAAACGTACTACAAAGCATGCACCCAAATCAAAAGTATCAGGTAAAACTAGTGATGAAACTACTAGGCATGATGTCCTCATGCTTAGCCATTGTCCCAAACGCAAGATTACACATGCGGCCCTTACAACAGTGCCTAGCAACACAATGGACACAAGCACAGGGTCAACTTCAAGATCTAGTGTTGATAGACCGCCAAACACACACCTCGCTTCAATGGTGGAATCCTGTAAATTTAAACCAAGGGCGGCCTTTCCAAGACCCAGTGCCTCAATACGTGATCACAACAGATGCTTCCATGGTAGGGTGGGGAGCACACCTCAACCAACACAGCATCCAGGGACAATGGGACACTCAGCAGAAACAACTTCACCTAAATCAGCTAGAACTACTAGCAGTGTTTCTAGCGTTGAAAGCATTTCAACCGCTAATAACCCACAAACACATTCTTGTCAAGACAGACAACATGACAACAATGTATTACTTAAACAAACAGGGAGGCACACACTCATCACAACTGTGTCTCTTAGCACAGAAGATTTGGCATTGGGTGATTCACATTCACCTAATAGCGCAATACATCCCAGGAATTCAAAACCAATTGGGAGACAATCTCAGTCGAGATCACCAACAAATCCACGAATGGGAGATTCATCCACAGATACTGCAAACCTACTTCCAAAAGTGGGGAACACCGCAAATAGACCTATTCGCAACAAAAGAAAACGCAAAATGCCAAAACTTCGCATCCAGGTACCCACAGCCTCACTCCAAAGGCAATGCGTTATGGATGAGTTGGTTAGGGATATTTGCTTACGCTGTTCCCCCTCTCCCACTCCTTCCGTATCTTGTAAACAAATTGAGTCAAAACAAACTCAAACTAATACTAATAGCACCAACTTGGGCACGACAACCTTGGTACACAACATTACTAGACCTGTCAGTAGTGCCTCATATCAAACTACAAACAGACCAGATCTGTTAACTCAACACAAACAGCAGATCAGACACCCGAGTCCAGCATCGCTCAATCTAGCGATCTGGCTCCTGAAGTCTTAGAATTCGGCCACCTAGACCTTACACAAGAATGTATGGAGGTCATCAAACAGGCTAGAAAACCTACTACAAGACATTGCTACGCAAATAAATGGAAACGATTTGTTTATTACTGTCAAAATAATCAAATTCAACCATTACACGCGTCCGCAAGAGACATTGTAAGCTACTTACTACACTTACAAAAATCTAACTTAGCTTTTTCGTCCATTAAAATACATCTCACAGCAATTTCAGCATATCTGCAAATTACACATTCAACTTCACTATTTAGAATCCCAGTCATAAAAGCATTTATGGAGGGTCTAAAAAGGATCATTCCACCAAGAACACCACCAGTTCCTTCGTGGAACCTCAATATTGTATTAACGCGACTCATGGGTCCACCATTCGAACCCATGCACTCTTGTGAAATGCAATACTTAACCTGGAAAGAAGCCTTTCTAATAGCTATCACATCCCTCAGAAGAGTGAGTGAAATACAAGCCTTTACCATACAAGAACCCTTTATACAAATACACAAACATAAAGTGGTTCTACGCACAAATCCCAAATTTTTGCCAAAAGTTATATCACCGTTCCACTTAAACCAAATAGTGGAACTCCCAGTGTTTTTTCCTCAACCAGACTCTGTAGCTGAAAGAGCATTACATACATTAGACATAAAAAGAGCTCTAATGTACTACATTGATAGAACTAAACAGTTTCGCAAAACAAAACAATTGTTTGTAGCTTACCAAAAACCTCATACAGGGAATCCAATATCCAAACAAGGCATTGCCAGACGGATAGTTAAATGTATTCAAACCTGTTATGTTATAGCTAAAAACTGCCTATTACACCGAAGGCACACTCCACTAGAAAGAAAGGCGCACAAAGGCTTTTCTAGTAAATATATAAATGACAAAAATATGTAAGGCAGCCACATGGTCTACGCCTCATACATTTACTAAACATTACTGCGTGGATGTGTTAACAACACAACAAGCCACAGTAGGACAAGCAGTACTAAGGACATTATTTCAGACAACTTCAGCTCCTACAGGCTAAACCACTGCTTTGGGGGATATAACTGCTTACTAGTCTATGCACAGCATGTGTATCTGCAGCTACACATGGCATTGAACTGAAAATGTCACTTACCCAGTGTACATCTGTTCGTGGCATGAGACGCTGCAGATTCACATGCGCCCTCCCACCTCCCCGGGAGCCTGTAGCCGTTATAAGTTGACTAAAATTAAACTTGTACATTTGAAAATTTATAAATATAACACTTTTAGTCACATTATGTACATACATACTTACTCCATTGCATGGGCATTATTACTATATACACAACTCCTACCTTACTCTCTGCGGGGAAAACAATCTAAGATGGAGTTGACACCCATGCGCAATGGATCTGAAATGGGAGGAGTCCCTCGATCTTGTGACTCGAAAAGACTGCTTCGAAGAAAAACAACTTGTAACACTCCGAGCCCAACACTAGATGGCGGGATATGCACAGCATGTGAATCTGCAGCGTCTCATGCCACGAACAGATGTACACTGGGTAAGTGACATTTTCCATATATGTGTACATACATACGTGAATCGATTACTGGCTAGTGTCCAGGAGATAAGCCCCCAGAATAACTGATTGTGTAACAATTCCTAGAACGCTTTTGGATCACTCACCTGTGCTCGAACGCTGGAAACATATGGAGGCAAGGCTGGCCCATTTATGTGGCGGTTCCAACCCTATTCACTTCTAGACACGGGGTTCAAACACGATTTAAAACCGGCAATAGAGGACTATATTTGTAATGATATAGGGACAGTCACCAAATTTAGTGTCTTTTGGGAGGCATTCAAGGTCTTTGTCAGACGAGTCACCATATTTGCTCATGCAGGGGTTTTGAAATCTATAAGGGACAGGTTGCATCGGTTAGAGGAGGAAATGGCCGAACTAGAAAGGGAACATCTTAACACAGTGTAGGAAGTTGGCTCTGTATGCACTATTTCAAAGTAAGGAATAGTATGCACAGAGCCCAAGGGTTCCCCTTAGAGGTAAGATAGTGGCAAAAAGAGATAATTCTAATGCTCTATTTTGTGGTAGTGTGGTCGAGCCGTAGGCTTATCAGAGGGTAGTGTTAAGCATTTGTTGTACACACAGGCAATAAATGAGGAACACACACTCAGAGACAATTCCAGGCCAATAGGTTTTTGTATAGAAAAAAATCTTTTCTTAGTTTATTTTAAGAACCACAGGTTCAAGATTTACAAGTAATCCTTTAAATGAAAGGTACTTCGCTTAGGAACTTTGAATTAGCAAAATAGCGCATACAGTTTTCACACAAATGACATATAGCTATTTTAAAACTAGACACAGTGCAATTTTCAACAGTTCCTGGGTGAGGTAAGTGTTTGTTAGTTTTTGCAGGTAAGTAAACCACCTACGGGGTTCAAGTTTGGGTCCAAGGTAGCCCACCGTTGGGGATTCAGAGCAACCCCAAAGTTACCACCAAAGTTATCAGGGCCGGTCAAGTGCAGAGGTCAAAGTGGTGCCCAAAACACATAGGCTTCAATGGAGAAGGGGGTGCCCTGGTTCCAGTCTGCCAGCAGGTAAGTACCCGCGTCTTCGGAGGGCAGACCAGGGGGGTTTTGTAGGGCACCGGGGGGGACACAAGTCAGCACAGAAAGTATACTCCCCGCAGCACGAGGGCAGCCGGGTGCAGTGTGCAAACAAGCGTCGGGTTCGCAATAGGAATCAATGGGAGACCAAGGGGTCTCTTCAGCGATGCAGGCAAGGGGGGGGGGCTCCTCGGGGTAGCCACCACCTGGGCAAGGGAGAGGGCCACCTGGGGGTCGCTCCTGCACTGGAGGTCGGATCCTTCTGGTCCTGGGGCCTGCGGATGCAGAGTCTTTACCAGGTGTCGGGTCTTTGAAGCAGGCAGTCGTGGTCAGGGGGAGCCTCGGGATTCCCTCTGCAGGCATGGCTTTGGGGATTCAGGGGGGTCAACTCTGGCTACTCACGGTCTCGTAGTCACCGGGGAGTCCTCCCTGTGGTGTTTGTTCTCCACAAGCCGAGTCGGGTGCAGAGTGCAAAGTCTCACGCTTCCGGCGGGAAACGTGTGTTCTTTCAAAGTTGCTTCTTTGTTGCAAAGTTGCAGTCTTTGGGGAACAGAGCCGCTATCCTTGGGAGTTCTTGGTCCTTCTAGATGCAGGGTAGTCCTCTGAGGCTTCAGAGGTTGCTGGGCCCTGGGAACGAGTCGCTGGAGCAGTGTCTTCAGAAGGGTGGAGACAGGCCGGTAGAGCTGGGGCCAAAGCAGTTGGTGTCTCCGTCTTCTCTGCAGGTTTTTCAGTTCAGCAGTCCTCTTCTTCTTAGGATGCAGGAATCTATCTTGCTGTGTACAGGGAGCCCCTAAATACTCGATTTAGGGGTGTGTTTAGGTCTGGGGGGTTAGTAGCCAATGGCTACTAGCCCTGAGGGTGGCTACACCCTCTTTGTGCCTCCTCCCTGAGGGGAGGGGGACACATTCCTATCCCTATTGGGGGAATCCTCCATCTGCAAGATGGAGGATTTCTAAAAGTCAGAGTCACCTCAGCTCAGGACACCTTAGGGGCTGTCCTGACTGGGCAGTGACTCCTCCTTGTTTATCTCATTATCTCCTCCGGCCTTGCCGCCAAAAGTGGGGCCGTGGCCAGAGGGGGCGGGCAACTCCACTAGCTGGAGTGCCCTGGGGTGCTGTAACAAAGGGGATGAGCCTTTGAGGCTCACCGCCAGGTGTTACAGTTCCTGTAGGGGGAGGTGAGAAGCACCTCCACCCAGTACAGGCTTTGTTACTAGCCACAGAGTGACAAAGGCACTCTCCCCATGTGGCCAGCAACATGTCTGGTGTGTGGCAGGCTGCTAAAACCAGTCAGCCTACACGGGTAGTCGGTTAAGGTTTCAGGGGGCACCTCTAAGGTGCCCTCTGGGGTGTATGTTACTATAAAATGTACACTGGCATCAGTGTGCATTTACTGTGCTGAGAAGTTTGATACCAAACTTCACAGTTTTCAGTGTAGCCATTATGGTGCTGTGGAGTTCGTGCCTGACAGACCCCCAGACCATATACTCTTATGGCTACCCTGCACTTACAATGTCTAAGGTTTTAGACACTGTAGGGGCATAGTGCTCATGCACTTATGCCCTCACCTATGGTATAGTGCACCCTGCCTTAGGGCTGTAAGGCCTGCTAGAGGAGTGACTTATCTATACCTATAGGCAGTGTGAGGTTGGCATGGCACCCTGAGGGGAGTGCCATGTCGACTTAGTCGTTTTATCCCCACTAGCACACACAAGCTGGCAAGCAGTGTGTCTGTGCTGAGTGAGGGGTCCCCAGGGTGGCATAAGATATGCTGCAGCCCTTAGAGACCTTCCCTGGCATCAGGGCCCTTGGTACCAGAGGTACCAGTTACAAGGGACTTATCTGGATGCCAGGGTGTGCCAATTGTGGAATCAAAAGTACAGGTTAGGGAAAGAACACTGGTGCTGGGGCCTGGTTAGCAGGCCTCAGCACACTTTCAATTCAAAACATAGCATCAGCAAAGGCAAAAAGTCAGGGGGTAACCATGCCAAGGAGGCAATTCCTTACACTTCCCCACATCTCTATTGTATCCTAGCAATGCCAACAGTGGTGTAGACCTGAGCTTCATAGGAGGAAGAACAGAAGACACCAACTGCCTTGGCCCCAGACTTACCGGCCTGTCTCCTGCCTTCCAAAGAAACCTGCTCCAGCGACGCTTTCCACGGGACCAGCGACCTCTGAGGACTGCCCTACTTACCTGCTGGCAGACTGGAACCGGGGCACCCCCTTCTCTCCATTGAAGCCTATGTGTTTTGGGCACCTCTTTGACCTTTGCACCTGACCGGCCCTGAGCTGCTGGTGTGATAACTTTGGGGTTGCTCTGAATCCCCAACGGTGGGCTACCTTGGACCAAAAACTGAAACCTGTAAGTGACTTGCTTACCTGTTAAAACTAACAATAACTTACCTCCCCCAGGAACTGTGAAAATTGCACTAAGTGTCCACTTTTAAAACAGCTTATTGTGTTTTATGTAAAAAGTATACATGCTAAAGTAATGATTCAAAGTTCCTAGAGTACTTACCTGCAATACCTTTCAAATGAGATATTACATGTAAAATTTGAACCTGTGGTTCTTAAAATAAACTAAGAAAAGATATTTTTCTATAACAAAACCTATTGGCTGGATTTGTCTCTGAGTGTGTGTACCTCATTTATTGTCTATGTGTATGTACAACAAATGCTTAACACTACTCCTTGGATAAGCCTACTGCTCGACCACACTACCACAAAATAGAGCATTAGTATTATCTCTTTTTACCACTATTTTACCTCTAAGGGGAACCCTTGGACTCTGTGCATGCTATTCCTTACTTTGAAATAGCACATACAGAGCCAACTTCCTACAGGAAGGTAGTCAGGAAGCCAGTTGCTATAGGTTTGCTGCTGGCAAAGCGCAGTGCGGCGATGCGATCGGCGACCACTACCTGAATTGAGTGAATGGCATTGGGATATGATCTATTGCAACACTCAAACTGATGCATACAACCAACTGTCCCTGCCACAACTCTGCCCAAAGAACTACTGGGGTCCGTATCAAATGTATTTGATTGGTAAAAAGACAGGAGGCAGAGGGCAGCAATTCTGAGTAACTACCAAGAGCATTTATTTGTATCACCACTGTCACACATGGGGGGACCCGGGAGGGGGCTGTGGGGAGGTGGAGGACGTGTAAGGATGATAAAAGGTAGATGATTAAGGCACCTTGCTAAATTGTGGATGTGTAATAACATGGTATGTATGATTCTTCGCCAGTAAACTACCAAGCTATCTGGATGAGATTGCCATAATGCATTGTAATCACTGGGATAACTGCTGATATGAGTCTTAAGTGTATGATTTGTTACCTGTATCTTATACTTGGAGGATTGTGGTTAGAATTGCAAATAAAATTCAATTCAGTTGTAAAAAAAATAGTCTTCTCAAGGCCCCCAAAAACCTTCACAGGAAGGTGGGCCCAGAGACTCCTCACAGTCCAGGGTTGGGTACAAAGGTAGACAACTTTGACCCTAGCAAGGCTTGGTGCCATGACTGCAAAACAAAAGGGCCCCAAACTTGAAGCTCTGACTATAAGAACAAAAAGAATGCCTCTAGTCAATCTGTAGTAAATGCACTGGCCAATCTCCAGATGGGGTCAGAGGTGTGGCCTGACCATGTCAGTGACCCCACGGAGGCAACATTGGTCAATAAGGGTGGGGTAGAGTTATCCTGTACTGCCTGGCCAAGTAGTATGCAAAATACAGGCAACACCCCTTGATTAATGGGGAGAAAGTAGAAGCATTGAGACAGGAGCTAGAGTTTACATAGTAATTCAGCACTTGGTCCACTCAAATCAGTTCCTGGTAGGGAAGTCTTATCTTGTCACCAATGCTGACAATGAGACAAAGTTCCATCCCGTGGCTATGGTAATCTTTGATTGATCAGGGTGGGGGGGGAGTAGTAGAGCAAAAGAAAAGTGATTGTGTCCTCATCCATCCCCGTAGATTGCCTTCTTGGAAATGATCTGGAGCATTCATCCTTGGCTGATGTGGAACTGAAGACCCCTGTAGAAATGCTAGGGATCCCTGAGTGGGCATGTGTCAAGACAAGGGCACAAAGCAAACTTCCGAAAGAAAAAGGAGAGCTGAATCCTGAAATTGTGGACCTGCCACTCAAGAGAAAAGACAAGAAGACTGGGGGACCACCTTCAAAACAGATCTCAAAACAGGACCCCTCTTCTCAGGAGGAGTCGTCACCCACCTTGGAGGGAACTGCACCTGAGGAGCTTGGGCCTTCCCACCCAGAGCTCTTGGGCCCAGGGAGAACCTCCAGGGAAAATGTGTGCCAGGGACAGAGGGCCTGCCCCACTCTTGAAGGCCTGAGGCAGCAAGCGGCAGAGGAAGAGTTAGGGAATTTCAGTGGTACCCACAGGGTTTATTGGGATGAGGTACTACTGTACACTGAGGCCAGAAACCTCAAGCCTGGTGTAACCAGGACGGTGGTAGTGCCCCAGAAGTTCAGAGGATTCCTCCTCACTTTAGCCCATTACATCACCCTAGCAGGGCATCTGGGACAAAACAAGACTTAACCACTTTTATTAGCCCAGAATGTCCCAAATTGTGAGGGACTTTTGTCAGTCCTGCCCCACCTGCCAGGTCAGGGGCAAAGTAGGTGGGCATTCAAAGGCCCCCTTAATGCTACTTCCAGTCGTTGGGATATCATTTGAAAGGGTAAGGGTTGACATTGTTGGCCCCCTTGATCCTCAAACAGCATCACAACACAGATACATACTAGTGGTAGTGGATCATTCCACTAGGTAACCTGGGGATATATCCCTTAGGACCATTACAGTACCTGCAGTTGCCAAAGCCCTCCTGGGTATCTTCACCAGGTTAGGGTTCCCTGAGGAGGTAATATCAGACAGAGGTTCATACGTCATGTCTGCATACTTGAAACATGTGGCAGGAATGTAGGGTGGCGTATAAGTTCACCACCCCATACCATCCACAAACCTATGGGCTGATTGAAAGATGTAACTGGACTCTAAAAGGCATGATTGGAGGACTCCCTGAAAAGCTCAGAAAGAGATGGGATGTTCTGCTTCCTTGCCTGCTGTTTTCCTACAGGGAAGTGCCATAAAAGGGAGTAGGTTTTTCACCAATTGAACTTTTGTTTGGGCATCATGTTGGGGGACTGCTAAGTCTTGTTGGGGAAGGCTGGGAAAAACCTCTCAAAGAGGCGAAGCAAGATATTGTTGACTATGTGCTTGGCCTATATTAAAAAAAAATGGCTGAGAAACCCAGCAAAAATCTTCAGGCCAGCGAGGAGCTTCAAAAGCTCTGGTATGACCAGAAAGCTGCTATGGTGGAGTTCCAACCAGGGCAGAATGTTTGAGTGTTGGAGCCTGTTGCTTCAAGGGCCCTTCAGGACAAATGATCTGGGCCCTGTCCCTTACTTGAGAGAAAAGGGGAGGTCACTTGTTTAGCTGACCTGGGCAGTTGCATGAATCCAAAAAGAATAATCCATGTCAACCGCCTAAAAGCCATCTATAATAGAGCTGATGTGACAATGCTTATGGTTACAAATGAGGGACAGGAAAATGAGTGAGCCTCTCCGTGATCTCCTCTCCAGCTACCCACAAGATGGATTCTGTGGATGGAGTGGTCTTATCAGACACCCTCACAGAACAACCGCAGGCTGATTGCATGCAAGTCCTCAACCAGTTTGCTGACATTTTCTAGCTTGTTTACCTCCACGTTTGGTCTGTTTGTCAGTGTGTTTCACTGTGTTCACTGGGATCCTGCTAACCTGGACCCCAGTGACTGTGCTCTCTTCCTCTAAATTTGGTTGTCCCTGACTTTGCACACCCCATAATTGGCATACTGGTGCACCCGTGTAAGTCCCTAGTATATGGTACCTAGGTACCCAGGGCATTGGGCACCAAGGGTCCCCATGGGCTGCAGCATGTATTATGCCACCCATGGGAGTCCATACAAAATGTGTCTGCAGGCCTGCCATTGCAGCCTGTGTGAAATGGTGCATGCACCCCTTCGCCACAGGTCATTGTGAGTCACCCTTTTGGCAGGCCCTCCTTGCCCAGAAGGCAGGCTGATAGTACCTGTGGGTGAGGGCACCCATGTATGAGCAGAAGTGCCCAATGAACTCCAGCTCCATTTTCACTACCTATGTCCTGCTACATAATATCTGAACCTAGGCATGTTTGATATCAAACATGTATGAATCATACCCCAGTACTTTTGCCAGTATTGGTTGTGTGATTCCATGCACTCTGGGGGCTCCTTTGAGGGCCCCCAGATTTGCTTATACCAGCCTGCATTGTTTTCCCATTCAGCACGTGCTGCTGCCTTCCTACACACAGGTTTCTGCCCTCCTGCTGCTTGAACAGCTCAAGCCCAGGAAGGCATAACAAAGGATTTCCTTTGGGTGAGGGACGCAACACCCCCTCTCTCTTTGGAAATAGGTGTTACATGGCTTGGGAGGGGTAACCTCCCCAAGCCACAGGTATGCTTTGAAGGGTACAGTTGGTGCCCTCCTTGCACAAACCGATTTGCATCAGTCCAAGGACCCTCAGTCCCAGTTCTGGCACGAAACTGGACAATGGAAAGGGAAGTTACCGCTTCCCTGTCCATCACCACCGCCCAGAGCTCCTCCAGGTGGCCAGTTGATTCTGCCATCTTGAATCCAAAGTGGGCAGAGGCCCCTGGGAGCATCTGAGTGGACAGATCAGGCAGGTGACGTCACAGCCCCCTCCTGATAGGTGGTCACCCTGCTAGGTGACAAATCCACCTTTTAGGGCTATATAGGGTCTCCCTCTTGGGTGGGTCCTCAGATTTGACGTGCAAGATTCCAGCTGGACTCCTCTGCAATGTTTGCTTCGACTTGTGGCCACTGGAACTACAACGGGACTTCACAGGAACCTACAATCTGCAGCCCCAGCGATGACTTCGCGCTGCAACATTGTTTCTTCAGCTCCTTCCAGCAACTGGAACATTTCCCCGACTGTGCATCCTCCGGGGGCAGTAAGTCTTCAGTCTGCACCAAGCATCAAGAAGGAATCTCCCTTTGAGTGAAGGAGTCACTCCCCTGCATCCTCAGGCACCAACTGCAACAACGACCGGCTGCATGGGTCCTCTCTCCTGCAACTCTGTGTGGACTCTGGAACACAGGTGGTGGTCTTGAGTGGTCCCCTCTACCAGCTATCCAACTTTGGAGTTGGTGAGTCTTTGCCTGTCCTTGCAAGACAGTACCCCTGTGTACTGCGACTCTTGCAGCTACCAAGGCTTGTTGGTTCTTCTTCCAGGGGATCTTCAGGCTCTGTAGCCCTGACCTCCAGTACTCTTCTCTACAACATGTAGTCTCCTGCCTGCTGCTTCAACAACGTAGCACTCCTTTTCAGGTGTACTGAGTGGGCCTAACTGTGACTCCTGTGCCTGCTGCCTTTTTGAGTTGCCTATGGGGGATACGTCATCGAATTCTGGGTCTGCTCACTGCTGAGGGTTGCCTGGGACTCCCCTCCTTATGTTGAGTCCCCTCGGACCTTCCTGGTCCCCAGCAGCTCTACAACTCTTCATCTGCGACTCTTGCCTTTGCCAAGGCTTGTCTGTGGTTTTTCCGCACCAGTAACAGACTGCAACTCTTCTACCAAAGTGGGACATCGACTGCATCACTTCTGGAACTCTTCCTCTGCTCCTGTTGCATATCCGACTCCTGGTCTTTGCTGACAACCAGGTCCCGCATCGCCAGAAGGATGGGTAGTGGCTACTGCCCCAACCAGACACTCCAACTGGAACTGGACGTGGTCACCTTCATTTGCACGTCCTCTTCTGTCTGGAACCATATTCTGTTTCTTCCAGTCTTGATGAGTCTTGCACAGTCCTCTTACAAAGTTTCTCTGTGGGCTTGGGAAAAAAACAGGTACTTAGCTTCTTCTCTCCTGGTCGCTGGGGAAGCACTCTGATTCTTGCCTTTTGGAGTTCCTAGTTCCTCCAGTTCCTCTCTACAGATTCCACTTACCTGGGTGGGGGTCCATCACTTGCATGCCATTTTTTTAGTATCTGGTCTGGGCTTCCCCTAGGGTCACCATTGTTTATTGTTAATTCACAGTTTTCTATTGCTTTCTATACCCATTCTTGATTACTAAAGTGTATATAATAGTATGTTTACTCACCTGCTAGTAGAGTATTGCCTATACAGTATTTTAGTGTTTGTGTCAGTAAAATAAAGTACCTTTATTTTTGTAATACTGAGTGTTTTCTTTCATGTGTGTAAGTGCTTTGTGACTACAGTGATATTGCATGAGCTTTGCATGTCTCCTAGATAAGCCTTGGCTGCTCGTCCGCAGCTACCTCTAGAAAGCCTGGCTTCCTAGACACTTGACTACACCTCACTAATTGGGGGATACCTGGACCTCGTATATGGTGATAACACTATAGGTGCTCACCACACACCAGGCCAGCTTCCTACACTCTGCCCCTTTGCAAACCCCCATGTAAGGAAATGCCTCCTTGGCATGGTTGCCCCCTGACTTTTTGCCTTTGCTGATGCTATGTTTACAATTGAAAGTGTGCTGAGGTCTGCTAACCAGGCCCCAGCACCAGTGTTCTTTCCCTAACCTGTACTTTTGTATCCACAATTGGCAGACCCTGGCATCCAGATAAGTCCCTTGTAACTGGTACTTCTAGTACCAAGGGCCCTGATGCCAAGGAAGGTCTCTAAGGGCTGCAGCATGTCTTATGCCACCCTGGAGACCTCTCACTCAGCACAGACACACTGCTTGCCAGCTTGTGTGTGCTAGTGAGGACAAAACGAGTAAGTCGACATGGCACTCCCCTCAGGGTGCCATGCCAGCCTCTCACTGCCTATGCAGTATAGGTAAGACACCCCTCTAGCAGGCCTTACAGCCCTAAGGCAGGGTGCACTATACCATAGGTGAGGGTACCAGTGCATGAGCATGGTACCCCTACAGTGTCTAAACAAAACCTTAGACATTGTAAGTGCAGGGTAGCCATAAGAGTATATGGTCTGGGAGTCTGTCAAACACGAACTCCACAGCACCATAATGGCTACACTGAAAACTGGGAAGTTTGGTATCAAACTTCTCAGCACAATAAATGCACACTGATGCCAGTGTACATTTTATTGTAAAATACACCACAGAGGGCACCTTAGAGGTGCCCCCTGAAACTTAACCGACTATCTGTGTAGGCTGACTAGTTTTAGCAGCCTGCCACAAACCGAGACATGTTGCTGGCCCCATGGGGAGAGTGCCTTTGTCACTCTGAGGCCAGTAACAAAGCCTGCACTGGGTGGAGATGCTAACACCTCTCCCAGGCAGGAATTGTCACACCTGGCGGTGAGCCTCAAAGGCTCACCTCCTTTGTGCCAACCCAGCAGGACACTCCAGCTAGTGGAGTTGCCCGCCCCCTCCGGCCAGGCCCCACTTTTGGCGGCAAGGCCGGAGAAAATAATGAGAATAACAAGGAGGAGTCACTGGCCAGTCAGGACAGCCCCTAAGGTGTCCTGAGCTGAGGTGACTCTAACTTTTAGAAATCCTCCATCTTGCAGATGGAGGATTCCCCCAATAGGGTTAGGATTGTGACCCCCTCCCCTTGGGAGGAGGCACAAAGAGGGTGTACCCACCCTCAGGGCTAGTAGCCATTGGCTACTAACCCCCCAGACCTAAACACGCCCTTAAATTTAGTATTTAAGGGCTACCCTGAACCCTAGAAAATTAGATTCCTGCAACTACAAGAAGAAGGACTGCCCAGCTGAAAACCCCTGCAGCGGAAGACCAGAAGACGACAACTGCCTTGGCTCCAGAAACTCACCGGCCTGTCTCCTGCCTTCCAAAGATCCTGCTCCAGCGACGCCTTCCAAAGGGACCAGCGACCTCGACATCCTCTGAGGACTGCCCCTGCTTCGAAAAGACAAGAAACTCCCGAGGACAGCGGACCTGCTCCAAGAAAAGCTGCAACTTTGTTTCCAGCAACTTTAAAGAACCCTGCAAGCTCCCCGCAAGAAGCGTGAGACTTGCAACACTGCACCCGGCGACCCCGACTCGGCTGGTGGCGATCCAACACCTCAGGAGGGACCCCAGGACTACTCTGATACTGTGAGTACCAAAACCTGTCCCCCCTGAGCCCCCACAGCGCCGCCTGCAGAGGGAATCCCGAGGCTTCCCCTGACCGCGACTCGTTGAACCTAAAGTCCCGACGCCTGGGAGAGACCCTGCACCCGCAGCCCCCAGGACCTGAAGGACCGGACTTTCACTGGAGAAGTGACCCCCAGGAGTCCCTCTCCCTTGCCCAAGTGGAGGTTTCCCCGAGGAATCCCCCCCTTGCCTGCCTGCAGCGCTGAAGAGATCCCGAGATCTCTCATAGACTAACATTGAAAACCCGACGCTTGTTTCTACACTGCACCCGGCCGCCCCCGCGCTGCTGAGGGTGAAATTTCTGTGTGGGCTTGTGTCCCCCCCGGTGCCCTACAAAACCCCCCTGGTCTGCCCTCCGAAGACGCGGGTACTTACCTGCAAGCAGACCGGAACCGGGGCACCCCCTTCTCTCCATTCTAGCCTATGTGTTTTGGGCACCACTTTGAACTCTGCACCTGACCGGCCCTGAGCTGCTGGTGTGGTGACTTTGGGGTTGCTCTGAACCCCCAACGGTGGGCTACCTTGGACCAAGAACTGAACCCTGTAAGTGTCCTACTTACCTGGTAAAACTAACCAAAACTTACCTCCCCCAGGAACTGTGAAAATTGCACTGTGTCCACCTTTAAAACAGCTATTTGGGAATAACTTGAAAAGTATACATGCACTTTTTATGATTTGAAGTTCCTAAAGTACTTACCTGCAATACCTTTCGAATGAGATATTACATGTAGAATTTGAACCTGTGGTTCTTAAAATAAACTAAGAAAAGATATTTTTCTATATAAAAACCTATTGGCTGGATTTGTCTCTGAGTGTGTGTACCTCATTTATTGTCTATGTGTATGTACAACAAATGCTTAACACTACTCCTTGGATAAGCCTACTGCTCGACCACACTACCACAAAATAGAGCATTAGTATTATCTATTTTTACCACTATTTTACCTCTAAGGGGAACCCTTGGACTCTGTGCATGCTATTCCTTACTTTGAAATAGCACATACAGAGCCAACTTCCTACATTGGTGGATCAGCGGTGGGGTACAAGACTTTGCATTTGCTGGACTACTCAGCCAATACCTGATCACACGACAAATTCCAAAATTGTCATTAGAAATCGATTTTTGCAATTTGAAAAGTTTTCTAAATTCTTAAAAGACCTGCTAGGGCCTTGTGTTAGATCCTGTTTAGCATTTCTTTTAGAGTTTAAAAGTTTGTTAAAAGTTTGAATTAGATTCTAGAATCAGTTTTAGTTTCTTAAAAAGTATTCCAACTTTTAGAAGCATAATGTCTAGCACAGATGTGAATGTGGTGGAACTCGACACCACACCTTACCTCCATCTACAGATGAGAGAGCTAAGGTCACTCTGTAAACTAAAGAAAATAACAATGGGCCCCAAACCTACCAAAATACAGCTCCAGGAGCTTTTGGCAGAGTTTGAAAAGGCCAACCCCTCTGAGGGTGGCAACTCAGAGGAAGAGGATAGTGACTTGGAGGACAATTCCCCCCTACCAATCCTATCTAGGGAGAACAGGGTCCCTCAAACCCTGACTCCTAAAATAATAGTCAGAGATGCTGGTTCCCTCACAGGAGAGACCAACACCTCTGAAATCACTGAGGATAGCCCCAGTGAAGAGGACATCCAGTTAGCCAGGATGGCCAAAAGATTGGCTTTGGAAAGACAGATCCTAGCCATAGAGAGGGAAAGACAAGAGATGGGCCTAGGACCCATCAATGGTGGCAGCAACATAAATAGGGTCAGAGATTCTCCTGACATGTTGAAAATCCCTAAAGGGATTGTAACTAAATATGAAGATGGTGATGACATCACCAAATGGTTCACCGCTTTTGAGAGGGCTTGTGTAACCAGAAAAGTGAACAAATCTCACTGGGGTGCTCTCCTTTGGGAAATGTTCACAGGAAAGTGTAGGGATAGACTCCTCACACTCTCTGGACAAGATGCAGAATCTTATGACCTCATGAAGGGTACCCTGATTGAGGGCTTTGGATTCTCCACTGAGGAGTACAGGATTAGGTTCAGGGGGGCTCAAAAATCCTCGAGCCAGACCTGGGTTGACTTTGTTGACTACTCAGTGAAAACACTAGATGGTTGGATTCAAGGCAGTGGTGTAAGTAATTATGATGGGCTGTACAATTTATTTGTGAAGGAACACCTGTTAAGTAATTGTTTCAATGATAAACTGCATCAGCATCTGGTAGACCTAGGACCAATTTCTCCCCAAGAATTGGGAAAGAAGGCGGACCATTGGGTCAAGACAAGGGTGTCCAAGACTTCAACAGGGGGTGACCAAAAGAAAGGGGTCACAAAGACTCCCCAGCAGAAGGGTGATGAGACAACCAAAACTAAAAATAGTAAAGAGTCTTCTACAGGCCCCCAAAAACCTGCACAGGAGGGTGGGCCCAGAGCCTCTTCACAAAACAATGGGTACAAGGGTAAAAACTTTGATCCCAAAAAGGCCTGGTGTCATAGCTGTAAACAGCATGGACACCAAACTGGAGACAAGGCCTGTCCCAAGAAAGGTTCCACTCCAAACTCCCATCCAGGTAACACTGGTATGGCTAGTCTCCAAGTGGGATCAACAGTGTGCCCAGAGCAAATCAGGGTCCACACTGAAGCTACTCTAGTTTCTGAGGGTGGGGTGGATTTAGCCACACTAGCTGTCTGGCCGCCTAACATGCAAAAATACAGACAGCAACTCTTAATTAATGGGACTAGAATAGAGGGCCTGAGGGATACAGGTGCCAGTGTCACCATGGTGACAGAGAAACTGGTTTCCCCTGGCCAATACCTGACTGGAAAAACCTACACAGTCACCAACGCTGACAATCAGAGAAAAGTACATCCCATGGCAATGGTTACTTTAGAATGGGGAGGGGTCAATGGCCTGAAACAGGTGGTGGTCTCCTCAAATATCCCAGTGGACTGTCTGCTTGGAAATGACCTGGAGTCCTCAGCATGGGCTGAGGTAGAGCTAAAAACCCATGCAGCAATGCTGGGTATCCCTGAACTGGTGTGTGTGAAAACAAGAGCACAGTACAAGGCACAGGGTGAAAAAGTAGAGCTGGAGTCTGGAAAAATGGCCCAGCCTACCAAGAGAACAGGAAAGTCAGTTGGGAAACCAACTGCAACACAGCAAAAGAAAGGGAACCTCTCTTCTCAGGAAGAAGTTCTGCCCTCTGAGGGAACTGAGCCTTTGGAGCTTGAACCTTATCAGGTTGAGCTCTTAGGCCCAGGGGGACCCTCAAGGGAAGAGCTGTGTAAGGGACAAGAAACCTGTCCCTCTCTTGAAGGCCTTAGGCAGCAAGCTGCTGAAGAGTCCAAAGGCAAGAAAAATGGAACACATAGGGTCTATTGGGAAGATGGGCTCCTGTACACTGAGGCCAGAGACCCCAAACCTGGTGCCACTAGGAGAGTGGTAGTGCCTCAGCTGTTCAGAGAGTTCATCCTAACATTGGCCCATGACATTCCCCTTGCTGGACATTTGGGACAAACCAAGACGTGGGAGAGGTTAGTCAACCACTTCTACTGGCCCAATATGTCCAACATGGTTAAGGAGTTTTGCCTCTCCTGCCCCACCTGTCAAGCCAGTGGTAAGACAGGTGGGCATCCAAAGGCCCCCCTCATTCCACTTCCAGTGGTGGGGGTGCCCTTTGAAAGAGTGGGTGTGGACATAGTTGGTCCACTGGAACCTCCCACAGCCTCAGGAAATATGTATATCCTGGTAGTAGTGGATCATGCTACCAGGTATCCTGAAGCTATTCCCCTTAGGTCGACTACTGCCCCTGCAGTAGCCAAGGCCCTCATTGGTATCTTTACCAGAGTGGGTTTCCCTAAGGAGGTGGTGTCTGACAGAGGTACCAACTTCATGTCAGCATACCTAAAGCACATGTGGAATGAGTGTGGAGTGACTTATAAATTCACTACACCATACCATCCACAAACTAATGGCTTGGTTGAGAGATTCAACAAGACATTAAAAGGCATGATCATGGGGCTCCCAGAAAAGCTCAAAAGGAGATGGGATGTCCTCTTGCCATGTCTGCTTTTCGCTTACAGAGAGGTGCCACAGAAGGGAGTAGGATTCTCACCCTTTGAACTTCTGTTTGGTCATCCTGTAAGGGGACCACTTGCCCTTGTTAAAGAAGGCTGGGAGAGACCTCTCCATGAGCCTAAACAGGACATAGTGGACTATGTACTTGGCCTTCGCTCTAGAATGGCAGAGTACATGGAAAAGGCAACCAAAAACCTTGAGGCCAGCCAACAGCTCCAGAAGTTTTGGTATGACCAAAAGGCTGCACTGGTTGAGTTCCAACCAGGGCAGAAAGTCTGGGTTCTGGAGCCTGTGGCTCCCAGGGCACTCCAGGACAAATGGAGTGGCCCTTACCCAGTACTAGAGAGGAAGAGTCAGGTCACCTACTTGGTGGACCTGGGCACAAGCAGGAGCCCCAAGAGGGTGATCCATGTGAACCGCCTTAAGCTCTTCCATGACAGGGCTGATGTGAATCTGTTGATGGTAACAGATGAGGATCAGGAGGCAGAGAGTGAACCTCTCCCTGATCTTCTGTCATCAGACCCAAAAGATGGCACAGTAGATGGAGTGATCTACTCAGACACCCTCTCTGGCCAACAGCAAGCTGATTGTAGGAGAGTCCTACAACAGTTTCCTGAACTCTTCTCCTTAACCCCTGGTCAGACACACCTGTGTACCCATGATGTGGACACAGGAGACAGCATGCCTGTCAAGAACAAAATCTTTAGACAATCTGACCATGTTAAGGAAAGCATCAAGGTGGAAGTCCACAAGATGCTGGAATTGGGAGTAATTGAGCGCTCTGACAGCCCCTGGGCTAGCCCAGTGGTCTTAGTCCCCAAACCTCACACCAAAGATGGAAAGAAAGAGATGAGGTTTTGTGTGGACTACAGAGGGCTCAATTCTGTCACCAAGACAGATGCCCATCCAATTCCAAGAGCTGATGAGCTCATTGATAAATTAGGTGCTGCCAAATTTCTCAGTACCTTTGACTTGACAGCAGGGTACTGGCAAATAAAAATGGCACCTGGAGCAAAAGAAAAGACAGCATTCTCCACACCTGATGGGCATTATCAGTTTACTGTTATGCCCTTTGGTTTAAAGAATGCCCCTGCCACCTTCCAAAGGTTGGTGAATCAAGTCCTTGCTGGCTTGGAGTCCTTTAGCACAGCTTATCTTGATGATATTGCTGTCTTTAGCTCCACCTGGCAGGATCACCTGGTCCACCTGAAGAAGGTTTTGAAGGCTCTGCAATCTGCAGGCCTCTCTATCAAGGCATCCAAATGCCAGATAGGGCAGGGAACTGTGGTTTACTTGGGACACCTTGTAGGTGGAGGCCAAGTTCAGCCACTCCAACCCAAGATCCAGACTATTCTGGACTGGGTAGCTCCAAAAACCCAGACTCAAGTCAGGGCATTCCTTGGCTTGACTGGGTATTACAGGAGGTTTGTGAAGGGATATGGATCCATTGTGACAGCCCTCACTGAACTCACCTCCAAGAAAATGCCCAAGAAAGTGAACTGGACTGTGGAATGCCAACAGGCCTTTGACACCCTGAAACAGGCAATGTGCTCAGCACCAGTTCTCAAAGCTCCAGATTATTCTAAGCAGTTCATTGTGCAGACTGATGCCTCTGAACATGGGATAGGGGCAGTTTTGTCCCAAACAAATGATGATGGCCTTGACCAGCCTGTTGCTTTCATTAGCAGGAGGTTACTCCCCAGGGAGCAGCGTTGGAGTGCCATTGAGAGGGAGGCCTTTGCTGTGGTTTGGTCCCTGAAGAAGCTGAGACCATACCTCTTTGGGACTCACTTCCTAGTTCAAACTGACCACAGACCTCTCAAATGGCTGATGCAAATGAAAGGTGAAAATCCTAAACTGTTGAGGTGGTCCATCTCCCTACAGGGAATGGACTTTATAGTGGAACACAGACCTGGGACTGCCCATGCCAATGCAGATGGCCTTTCCAGGTTCTTCCACTTAGAAAATGAAGACTCTCTTGGGAAAGGTTAGTCTCATCCTCTTTCGTTTGGGGGGGGGTTGTGTAAGGAAATGCCTCCTTGGCATGGTTGCCCCCTGACTTTTTGCCTTTGCTGATGCTATGTTTACAATTGAAAGTGTGCTGAGGTCTGCTAACCAGGCCCCAGCACCAGTGTTCTTTCCCTAACCTGTACTTTTGTATCCACAATTGGCAGACCCTGGCATCCAGATAAGTCCCTTGTAACTGGTACTTCTAGTACCAAGGGCCCTGATGCCAAGGAAGGTCTCTAAGGGCTGCAGCATGTCTTATGCCACCCTGGAGACCTCTCACTCAGCACAGACACACTGCTTGCCAGCTTGTGTGTGCTAGTGAGGACAAAACGAGTAAGTCGACATGGCACTCCCCTCAGGGTGCCATGCCAGCCTCTCACTGCCTATGCAGTATAGGTAAGACACCCCTCTAGCAGGCCTTACAGCCCTAAGGCAGGGTGCACTATACCATAGGTGAGGGTACCAGTGCATGAGCATGGTACCCCTACAGTGTCTAAACAAAACCTTAGACATTGTAAGTGCAGGGTAGCCATAAGAGTATATGGTCTGGGAGTCTGTCAAACACGAACTCCACAGCACCATAATGGCTACACTGAAAACTGGGAAGTTTGGTATCAAACTTCTCAGCACAATAAATGCACACTGATGCCAGTGTACATTTTATTGTAAAATACACCACAGAGGGCACCTTAGAGGTGCCCCCTGAAACTTAACCGACTATCTGTGTAGGCTGACTAGTTTTAGCAGCCTGCCACAAACCGAGACATGTTGCTGGCCCCATGGGGAGAGTGCCTTTGTCACTCTGAGGCCAGTAACAAAGCCTGCACTGGGTGGAGATGCTAACACCTCTCCCAGGCAGGAATTGTCACACCTGGTGGTGAGCCTCAAAGGCTCACCTCCTTTGTGCCAACCCAGCAGGACACTCCAGCTAGTGGAGTTGCCCGCCCCCTCCGGCCAGGCCCCACTTTTGGCGGCAAGGCCGGAGAAAATAATGAGAATAACAAGGAGGAGTCACTGGCCAGTCAGGACAGCCCCTAAGGTGTCCTGAGCTGAGGTGACTCTAACTTTTAGAAATCCTCCATCTTGCAGATGGAGGATTCCCCCAATAGGGTTAGGATTGTGACCCCCTCCCCTTGGGAGGAGGCACAAAGAGGGTGTACCCACCCTCAGGGCTAGTAGCCATTGGCTACTAACCCCCCAGACCTAAACACGCCCTTAAATTTAGTATTTAAGGGCTACCCTGAACCCTAGAAAATTAGATTCCTGCAACTACAAGAAGAAGGACTGCCCAGCTGAAAACCCCTGCAGCGGAAGACCAGAAGACGACAACTGCCTTGGCTCCAGAAACTCACCGGCCTGTCTCCTGCCTTCCAAAGATCCTGCTCCAGCGACGCCTTCCAAAGGGACCAGCGACCTCGACATCCTCTGAGGACTGCCCCTGCTTCGAAAAGACAAGAAACTCCCGAGGACAGCGGACCTGCTCCAAGAAAAGCTGCAACTTTGTTTCCAGCAACTTTAAAGAACCCTGCAAGCTCCCCGCAAGAAGCGTGAGACTTGCAACACTGCACCCGGCGACCCCGACTCGGCTGGTGGCGATCCAACACCTCAGGAGGGACCCCAGGACTACTCTGATACTGTGAGTACCAAAACCTGTCCCCCCTGAGCCCCCACAGCGCCGCCTGCAGAGGGAATCCCGAGGCTTCCCCTGACCGCGACTCGTTGAACCTAAAGTCCCGACGCCTGGGAGAGACCCTGCACCCGCAGCCCCCAGGACCTGAAGGACCGGACTTTCACTGGAGAAGTGACCCCCAGGAGTCCCTCTCCCTTGCCCAAGTGGAGGTTTCCCCGAGGAATCCCCCCCTTGCCTGCCTGCAGCGCTGAAGAGATCCCGAGATCTCTCATAGACTAACATTGAAAACCCGACGCTTGTTTCTACACTGCACCCGGCCGCCCCCGCGCTGCTGAGGGTGAAATTTCTGTGTGGGCTTGTGTCCCCCCCGGTGCCCTACAAAACCCCCCTGGTCTGCCCTCCGAAGACGCGGGTACTTACCTGCAAGCAGACCGGAACCGGGGCACCCCCTTCTCTCCATTCTAGCCTATGTGTTTTGGGCACCACTTTGAACTCTGCACCTGACCGGCCCTGAGCTGCTGGTGTGGTGACTTTGGGGTTGCTCTGAACCCCCAACGGTGGGCTACCTTGGACCAAGAACTGAACCCTGTAAGTGTCCTACTTACCTGGTAAAACTAACCAAAACTTACCTCCCCCAGGAACTGTGAAAATTGCACTAAGTGTCCACCTTTAAAACAGCTATTTGGGAATAACTTGAAAAGTATACATGCAATTTTTATGATTTGAAGTTCCTAAAGTACTTACCTGCAATACCTTTCGAATGAGATATTACATGTAGAATTTGAACCTGTGGTTCTTAAAATAAACTAAGAAAAGATATTTTTCTATATAAAAACCTATTGGCTGGATTTGTCTCTGAGTGTGTGTACCTCATTTATTGTCTATGTGTATGTACAACAAATGCTTAACACTACTCCTTGGATAAGCCTACTGCTCGACCACACTACCACAAAATAGAGCATTAGTATTATCTATTTTTACCACTATTTTACCTCTAAGGGGAACCCTTGGACTCTGTGCATGCTATTCCTTACTTTGAAATAGCACATACAGAGCCAACTTCCTACACCCCACTTTTAGTGGGAGCAAAGATGGGAAACCCCACAAAGGGTAGGAGGAGTGGCCCCACCTTGCATGCACCAACCCTAAGGTGTTGCCTGTGAGGTGGACACTCCATTTCATTTTCCTCCATCTTAGATGGAAGGAAAATAGCCAATCAGGTTTAGGGAAGTGACCCTTGCCACAGGAAATGGTCACTGAAGTGGCTGTAGTCACCCAAAGGTAACGGTCCCATTGGACAATACCAGGTACCCCCTTAAAGGCCCACTAAATTCAGTATTTAGTGGGTATCCCTGGACCAAGAAATCAGATTCGAAGGACACAAAGAAGACCAGCACAAAGAATATCCAAGGCAGTAGAACTGTGGACCTGCTGCACAAAGTAAAGGTGCCAAACCCTGCCTGCTGCACCAGGACCCGACAATTGCCCCTGAGGAGCTGCTGGACAGCTAGATTGACCTCAAGAAACCCAGAGGACCTCCAGTCTTCACCAGTCGTCCAAGAACTCCCTCCAGAGTGGAGGTACCACTTTGCAACAACAAAGAAACCAACAACCCAGTGAGGGTAACTTCATGCTAACTCGCAGCTGGACCCGACGACACACCGACAACCACAAGGACAAATCCTGCAAGTGTGCCAAGTTTGGTGGCACTGTGCCCTCCAGTGGCCAAACCGTACCAATACCCTAGGAACTGGTCAGCTGACGTCGGACACCAGGAAACCCAGCCCTCCTGAAGCTGAAAAATGACCAGTAGGAAGCCCCAGTCGAGGGACTTCAGGAATACCCTGGACCCCCCTGCCAGAGTGCTCCCCGTTGTCCTGCAAGTGACCCTTAGAGACTTACCTCCAGATCCAAAGGGCATCTTTGCGCACAGCTCCTTGTTCACCAATTCACTCTCCACCTGGCTGCCCTGTGCCCTGCAACAAAGAACCTGCTGTGCCATAAGGGATCCTCACTCCTTACAACATCGACGCTCCAAGGAACCACCTCTAAACTTACCTGTGCAGTGCTTTTCAAATTTGTCTCTCACAGTGGCCCTGCACCAGCTCCAGAGACTTTTCTCAGCTGCAACTGCCAGATCCGGGAGCTGCCCAAACTTCTCCAGCTGGCACAGCCTGCCCACCAATGACCTCTGCCAACCTGCAAAAGGAGAACTTGGTAACTCAACTGTTCGGATTTATACATATTTTTAAAGGTGACTTTCCATTGATTCCTTTGTTGTGCAATTACTATTTTCTTTAAACTTCAAAAATTCATATCTCCAAAAGTACTTAATCAATTTTGATAATCTTGGTCTTAATTTATATAAAAATCTGAAGTATTTTTTATAAATTGGTCTCAAGTTATTCCTTCTAATGTGAGTTGCGTGATTGATACTGTGAATACAACAAATGCTTTGCTCTTCTCCGAGATTGGCCTAACTGCTCGACCAAGCTACCAAAAAAATTAGAGCATTAGGTGATCTAGTTTTTACCTCTGTAAACCAACGTGTGGTTCCCTGGACCCCCCTGCACAGTGTGCCTAGCTTGCACACTCACATAGAGGGACAGCCTCCTACAGCATCTACCAGCAGATACCATATCACCTTCTCTTCTCTTCCTGGCTAAATCAGGTGGGGGTTTTTCCACTCAAATCCATTTGTAGCTCCTGAAGAATGTCTAAATTTTTTTTTGTTGATTATCTGATGCCATATATTGGAATACTGACCTGAGCAACGAATGAGTCTCTCAGATCAGCTACTGAACTAAAGCAGCACCACTGGTGTTACTGATGACTACTGCTAAAGAAAAAGAAATCTGCATCGATTTTTCCACCAGGGAATGACATTAAAACATATTCACCTCAAAGAACATTGCCAAAGTCAAGTAACTTGTTCTTATGACACGTTAGTGGTCGATACTAGAGTGACCGAAACATTTTAGCATGGCCTCACTCGTGTTAATTTTCCTTGTTGCAGGTGATTTCTGAACCACTTGTTCCAGATGCTGTGACATATTTCTTCACCATGGTAATGAAAGGTTTACGAGAACACACCGATCATGCTGTCTACATTGATGCACTTGTTCAGCTTGGGTTCCAGATCTACGAATCTCTGGTAAGTTGTTAACGTTTTTGGAAGTCAGTGGGAGACCCTATAGTGATGACATGGTAAGTAACTAACATCCCATCAGCATAATGTGTTTACATTCTTGAAGGCCTCGGTTGGTCAGGGATTTATTTAAAAATGGTGTTTTATACTACGTTAACATATCACCTTTAACCACTGATTACCTAGCAGGTGAGAAGATTGGATCTAGTATTACAGGTGCTTCGTCCCTTGGCAGTGAAGGTATATTTTTATTTATTTAGTTTTTTAATACATGGTAGGCAAGAAGGTGTTATCGGTGCCTCACTTCCCGTCACATTTAGCCCATTAACCCCTCAGGCTCTTTGAAAGCCTTCTTAGACCGGACCCTCAATAAATCTCCATCATGGCATGCTGAAACTACCCTAGAATCTCTGGGTAGCCGAAATAGGCGCTGGAGGAGGCAGTCACTCTACTGTCAGAAGATCCTTAGTGGAATGTCATCTACTAGATCTGGTTCCAAAGAAGACTCTGGAGCAAGTGGAGGACGATGAAGCTTCCCTTTTTTTTTTTTCCCTCTTTAAACGACTTGGAGGATAGAAAAGAGCATGATCTTTTAGCCCGTCTGCCACTGGTACCAAGCCAGCCACTTGTCATGTGCATACAATAATGAGCTTGAAGTCCCACTCCTTGATATGATGAGGCCCGTTTCTCACACAACTCCAAGTTGTGCTTCAACTACAGGTTCCACAGGCAGATGTTCTGGGTGGTCATCGATAGACATCTGTCCATGACCGGAAAAGCAAATCTTAAGTCGTAATTTCTTGGGGTGATATCGCTAAAAGATCTGCACTAAAGCAAAGCACAGTTGTTGATAGAATTTCAAAAGGCAAGGAACCTGCAGGTAGAAGTATCAATCGAAAGAAAACTTAAGTTCGATGGCATATGTTGCTGCAGATACACATGTTTAGCACAGTCCGCTGCCTGGTGTTGGGCTCGGAGTATTACAAGTTGTTTTTCTTCGAAGAAGTCTTTTTTGGTCACGGGACCGAAGGACTCCTCCCTCTTCGGCTCCATTGCGCATGGGCGTCGACTCCATCTTAGATTGTATTTTTCCGCTGTCGGGTTCGGACGTATTCCTTTTCGCTCCGTGTTTCGGTTCGGAAAGTTAGTCAGAATCTCGGAAGAAAGCGTCGGTATTGTTCCGTTCGGTATCGGGATAGTTAGGTACATCGACACCGATCATCGGAAGACTTTGGGGTAGCTTCGATTCCCCCATCGGGGCCTGGTCGGCCCGACCGCGTGCGACATCGAAGCCGATGGAACGGACCCCGTTTCGTTTCTGCCCAAAATGTCACAGTAAGTATCCTTATACAGATCAGCACTTGGTCTGTAACTTGTGCTTGTCCCCCGAGCACAAGGAGGATACCTGTGAGGCCTGTCGAGCCTTCCGGTCCAGAAAAACACTCCGGGACCGAAGAGCCAGGCGTCTACAAATGGCGTCCACGCCAACAAAACAACGTTTCGACGACGAAGAGGAAACTTTCTCGGTTCCGGAATCAGAATCCGGAGACTCCGACGTCGAACAACAGCAACAAACAGTGAGTAAGACGTCGAAAATTAAAACCATCGAGAAGACAAAAGCCCAGGGGACGCCACTGCCAACAGGTCATGGCTCGACCCATGAGACCGGCGACCCGTCGAAGGCGCCAAAAAAGGGCACGCCCATAGCGAAGACACCCGACTCCGGTCGAGGGACCGCCATGGAGCAACCTCGGAGCCGAGATAGCGGCTCCGAGAGGCAAAATAAAGATGCTGGCACCGAAAAACCTCGGCACCGAGACACACTGCCGAAATCCACAAAAATTCTGTCTGTGCCGAAGCCGAAAAAAGATTCTCTCTCGGCGCCGAAAAGTTCCACACCTTCATCCTACACAGAGGAACAAGGAATAAGTGGCCAAATGCACAGATTTGGACAAGAGCTCCAAAGTGTAGAATCAGACTACACACAAAAGAGACTGTACATCCAGCAAGACACAGGGAAGATATCAACCCTTCCCCCAATAATAAGGAAAAGAAGGATCGGACTTCTTAAGGATGACGCACAACCACAAGCCAAAGTGGTTAAAAAAGTCACGCCTCCGCCCTCTCCACCACAACAGGCATCGCCGGCACAAACACCGCCACAAATGCACTCACCAGCGCAAACTACCATAAGTCAAGATAATCAGGATCAAGACGCTTGGGACCTATATGACACCCCAGTGCCGGACAATGATCCCGATTCATACCCCACAAAGCCGTCACCGCCAGAGGACAGTACCTCATACTCGCAACTGGTGGCTAGGGCTGCAGAATTCCACAATGTCCAACTGCATTCCGATCCTATAGAGGATGATTTTTTATTTAACACCCTCTCGGCTACACATAGCCAATATCAATGTCTCCCAATGCTACCAGGGATGTTACGGCACGCAAAACAAATTTTTGAAGAGCCCGTAAAATCAAGAGCCATCACCCCAAGGGTGGATAAGAAATACAAACCACCACCCACAGACCCAGTGTTTATTACTTCGCAGTTACCACCTGACTCCGTAGTAGTAGGGGCAGCTCGCAAGAGAGCAAATTCCCATACATCTGGCGACGCCCCACCTCCGGACAAAGAAAGCAGAAAATTTGATGCGGCAGGAAAAAGAGTGGCATCACAGGCAGCCAACCAGTGGCGCATCGCAAATTCTCAAGCGCTGCTGGCCAGATATGACCGCGCACACTGGGATGAGATGCAACTTCTCGTAGACCATCTTCCCCAGGAATACCAAAAAAGGGCGCAGCAAATAGTTGAAGAGGGACAAACAATCTCAAACAATCAAATCCGCTCTTCACTGGACGCAGCCGATACTGCAGCGAGAACAGTCAACACTGCTGTCACCATAAGGAGACACGCTTGGCTCCGCACTTCAGGCTTCAAACCTGAAATCCAGCAGGCTGTCCTTAATATGACCTTCAACGAGAAACAACTTTTTGGCCCTGAAGTGGACACAGCCATTGAAAAACTTAAAAAGGACACAGACACGGCCAAAGCCATGGGCGCACTCTACTCCCCGCAGAGCAGAGGCTCTTTTAGAAAAACTCCATTTAGAGGGGGGTTTCGTGGCCAACCCACAGACACCACCAGCCAACAAACAAGAACCACACCATATCAGGGTTCATTCCAAAGGGGAGGTTTCAGGGGATATAGAGGGGGTCAATTCCCAAGGAGTAGGGGAAGATTCCAGACTCCAAAAACACCTCCTCCTAAACAGTGACTTTCAAGTCACACAACCCCTTCACTCAACACCAGTGGGGGGAAGACTAAGCCAATTCTACCAATCTTGGCAGCAGATTACAACAGACAATTGGGTATTAGCAATAATCCAACATGGCTATTGCATAGAATTCCACAAATTCCCACCAAACATCCCTCCAAAAACACGCAAAATGTCACCACAACATTTAGAACTTTTAGGACTAGAAGTACAAGCACTACTGCAAAAGGATGCAATAGAGTTTGTACCAGTACAACAAAAAAACACAGGAGTTTACTCCCTGTACTTTCTAATTCCAAAAAAAGACAAAACATTAAGACCAATATTAGATCTCAGGACACTAAATACCTACATCATATCGGACCACTTTCACATGGTCACACTACAAGACACCATTCCACTGCTCAAACAGCAAGATTACATGACCACATTAGACCTAAAAGATGCGTACTTTCATATACCGATACACCCTTCTCACAGAAAGTACCTAAGGTTCGTATTCAAAGGAATACATTACCAATTCAAGGTGTTGCCATTCGGAATAACAACTGCACCAAGAGTATTCACAAAATGTCTAGCAGTAGTAGCAGCACATATCAGGAGACAACAGATACATGTGTTTCCTTACCTAGACGATTGGCTAATCAAGACCAACACAGTAAAAAAGTGCACAAACGACACCACATATGTCATACAAACCCTTCACAAACTGGGTTTCTCCATCAACTATACAAAGTCACACCTCGAACCGTGTCAGACACAACAATATCTAGGGGCAACCATCAACACATCAAAAGGAATTGCCACTCCAAGTCCACAAAGAGTGCAAGCATTCCACAAGGTAATAAGTGCTATGTTTCCAAACCAAAAGATACAAGCAAAATTTGTGCTAAAACTTCTAGGCATGATGTCATCATGCATAGCCATTGTCCCAAACGCAAGACTACACATGCGACCCTTACAACAGTGCCTAGCATCACAATGGTCACAGGCACAGGGTCAACTTCAAGATCTGGTGTTGGTAGACCGCCAAACATACCTCTCGCTTCTATGGTGGAACAGCAACAATTTAAACAAAGGGCGGACATTTCAGGACCCAGTGCCTCAATACGTTATAACAACAGATGCTTCCATGACAGGGTGGGGAGCACACCTCAATCACCACAGCATTCAAGGACAATGGGATGTACACCAAACAAAATTTCATATAAATTACCTAGAACTGTTAGCAGTATTTCTAGCGTTAAAAGCCTTTCAACCCATAATAACACACAAATACATTCTTGTGAATACAGACAACATGACAACAATGTATTATTTAAACAAACAAGGAGGAACACACTCAACACAATTGTGTCTCCTAACACAAAAAATATGGCAGTGGGCGATTCACAACCACATTCGCCTAATAGCACAATTTATTCCAGGGATCTAAAACCAACTAGCAGACAACCTTTCGCGAGACCACCAACAAGTCCACGAATGGGAAATTCACCCCCAAGTTCTGAACAAATACTTTCAAATTTGGGGAACACCCCAGATAGATTTGTTCGCAACAAAAGAAAACGCAAAATGCCAAAACTTCGCATCCAGGTACCCACACCGCGAATCACAAGGCAATGCTCTATGGATGAGTTGGTCAGGGATATTTGCATACGCTTTTCCCCCTCTCCCTCTCCTTCCATATCTAGTAAACAAATTGAGTCAAAACCAACTCAAACTCATACTGATAGCACCCACATGGGCAAGACAACCTTGGTATACAACTCTACTAGACCTTTCACTAGTACCGCATGTCAAACTACCCAACAGATCAGATCTGTTAACACAACACAAACAACAGATCAGGCATCCAAACCCAGCATCATTGAATCTAGCAATTTGGCTCCTGAAATCCTAGAATTCGGACACTTAGACCTCACACAAGAATGTATGGAGGTCATAAAACAAGCTAGAAAAGCTTCCAC
Organism: Pleurodeles waltl; assembly: GCF_031143425.1. Taxonomy (NCBI): domain Eukaryota; kingdom Metazoa; phylum Chordata; class Amphibia; order Caudata; family Salamandridae; genus Pleurodeles; species Pleurodeles waltl. The sequence goes on along the minus strand of NC_090444.1, from coordinate 1,800,476,936 downwards.
TAGACACTGCTATGCATCTAAGTGGAAAAGATTTGTTTGTTACTGCCATACCAATCAAATCCAACCATTGCATGCCTCTACAAAGGACATAGTGGGATACTTACTACATTTGCAAAAAGCGAGTCTCGCTTTTTCATCTATAAAAATACACCTCGCAGCAATATCTGCTTACCTACAAACTACTCATTCATCGTCTCTATTTAGAATACCAGTTATTAAAGCATTCATGGAAGGGCTAAAAAGAATTATACCACCAAGAACACCACCAGTTCCTTCATGGAACCTTAACATCGTCTTAACAAGACTCATGGGTCCACCTTTCGAACCCATGCATTCCTGTGAAATGCAATATCTAACATGGAAAGTCGCATTTCTCATTGCAATCACATCCCTCAGAAGAGTAAGTGAAATACAGGCATTTACCATACAAGAACCATTTATTCAAATACACAAAAATAAAATAGTTCTAAGAACAAATCCAAAATTTCTACCAAAAGTAATCTCACCATTCCATTTAAATCAAACAGTAGAATTGCCAGTGTTCTTCCCACAACCAGATTCCGTAGCTGAAAGGGCACTACATACATTAGACATCAAAAGAGCACTAATGTACTACATTGACAGAACAAAGCTAATCAGGAAAACAAAACAACTGTTCATAGCTTTTCAAAAACCACACATAGGAAATCCAATCTCTAAACAAGGCATTGCTAGATGGATAGTCAGATGTATTCAAACATGCTATCTTAAAGCCAAGAGAGAATTGCCTATTACACCAAAGGCACACTCAACCAGAAAGAAAGGTGCTACAATGGCCTTTCTAGGAAACATTCCTATGAGCGAAATATGTAAGGCTGCAACCTGGTCTACGCCTCATACATTTACTAAACACTACTGTGTAGACGTACTAAATGCACAACAAGCTACAGTGGGCCAAGCTGTACTAAGAACATTATTCCAAACTACTTCAACTCCTACAGGCTAAACCACCGCTTTTAGGGGAGGTAACTGCTTTATAGTCTATGCTAAACATGTGTATCTGCAGCAACATATGCCATCGAACTGAAAATGTCACTTACCCAGTGTACATCTGTTCGTGGCATTAGTCGCTGCAGATTCACATGTGCCCTCCCGCCTCCCCGGGAAGCCTGTAGCCGTTTAGAAGTAGATCTTAAATCTTAAACATTTGTACATTTGTAAATAATTATTATAAACTTTTTATGTACATACGTATTCCCTCCATTGCATGGGCACTATTTATAGCAAACAACTCCATCCTCACCCTCTGCGGGGAAAACAATCTAAGATGGAGTCGACGCCCATGCGCAATGGAGCCGAAGAGGGAGGAGTCCTTCGGTCCTGTGACCAAAAAAGACTTCTTCGAAGAAAAACAACTTGTAATACTCCGAGCCCAACACCAGGCAGCGGACTGTGCTAAACATGTGAATCTGCAGCGACTAATGCCACGAACAGATGTACACTGGGTAAGTGACATTTTCATTACCTTCTGTAACAGTTTTTCTGTTGGATACTGTAGGAAGGATGCTATCTATATAATGCACCGACGTATGGGGCTAGTGCAGGCTACCCCTCAATTTCAAAAGCTCTCTTTTGTAGTAGTGTGGGCGAGCAGTTGGGTTTATCAGGGGTCCTCTAAATGCAATTATGTTCACAGGCATTCTATTAAAAGGTACAGAAGAAACAGCCTAGAGGCTCTTAATGCATAGGCTTTGCTGCATTAAAACGCAAAGCACGTCTGTATGGAAGTGGCGAAATAACACGATTTAAAGGAAAAAAGAGGTGAGAGGGGTGGTGGGGATGGCAGACACGAACAGGGGCATGGGAGGTGCTGGGGACAGCAAGCAGTGCGATCCTATTCAATTTGGCATGGTCACCATGAGCGCGAAAGAGAGACAGAAGAAAAAGAGAGGTTTGTTCACATAAGTTATTGCAGTCGTGTAATAACCCATGTAATAGGGTCAGTCCCCAAGGCGGTAACAAAGCAGCCTCAAGGTGAGACAAAAAGTAAAGCATTTACCAATGACATCAAGTGATTTTTCAAGGCAAGCCCACGAATGAGTGAAAGTGATGAGCGTGCGGTTGGCGTGGTTAAAAGCCCACATTACATACAACCGGTTAGAGCGCTTGCATGCTCAACCTAAAAATGTAGGCAAGGAGATGGTTTGGTTGACGTGAAAATCTAATAAAATACTGTTTATGGTTCATTTGAACTGATAGACTGAATTTCACTAACTGCGGGCAGATGTAATGGCTACTCTTGATGGAGAACAGGTGCACAACTAATCTGAATCAGGAGAACTATAGATTTGTCTCCACTTTCTGCTCCCTTCTAGAGTGAAGAAGCTGAAATGGTGATCAACTTTGTTCTCCCTCGACATCGACCCACTTCTCAGTGTCTGCCTTGCTGACGTCGACCTTGACTTTGCCAACGAAAGACCATGATGAATCAACATCAGTAAGGCTCTCAATGGCAACTGGTGAGTGCCTTGACGTTGAAGGAATCCTGGATGTGGGTCTTCGGTGTGACGACGGTTTTGCCGTTGTTCTTCGTTCCGACGTCGATGTACGGCATTTCTTTGACATTGACCCATGGAGAGACGGTGAACAGGATGACGCTGCACCTCTTCCTGTCGTTGACCGGGACCAGCGTAGTTTTTCAGGCCGCCTTTGACTGGAGCGCCCTTCAGGGGCCAAAGAGAGAGCCCTGGTAAAGGACTGGGCCTCTTCTCGCCCTGAGGTCCCACCTGTAGATTGGGTCTTGTGCTTTCCAAACTTTGAAGGTGAATCTTCTCCCTATCACATAGGGTGCACCTGGAAAATGTCTTGCAAATTGTGCACTAGTCAGGTATGTGAGAATGTGGAAGACAGAATACAAACTCTGGGCACTTAACAAATAGAGATGGCATTTTGATCATAAAAAAACAGAGTTCTTCAGAAAATGGTGCAAAAAGGTAGAGGAAGACCAAAGACCTCGAGTGAAATAGTGGTCAATAAAATTCAGAAGTGAAATTTCTTGAAAAAAACAATAAATTGGTCGAACTGGATGCTCCAGGGTCCTGCCAGCAGGAGCCGGAAAAAAAGGACTGAAGCAACTGCCACTAGCTGTGCATGATGAGATACTGGTGGTCTCTGACTTCTTAAACGCACAGTCTCTTTTTTTAGCTATATGATGGCATCCTTTGTGGCCACTCTGTCCTTTTCCTTCATCTCTATCATGCAAAAATGGTTTGTGAGGGAGATTCTTTCTGTTGTCAAATTATTCTCAAATTATATTCTGCTGGCCCATTCTTTGATTTTAGATGAAGAGTTCAGCCAGCGTAGCCTATGTACATAGGTTGCACTATCTGTCCTTTTTTTTAAGTGACTTTACAGGCTTTCCTGAAGAAGGCGAAAACTTCCACTTAAGATATTTTAAAGAAGTGTTCCAGGGTACCCACACGTGGGCGGGACTATTCAGTGATTATGGCTTATCATGAAAAGTCCTCTACGAGAGAGCTGGAGTTACAGGTAAGAAACCATTCCTTAGTTGTGACTTTCACATCCCACTATTTTTAGAATATGGATTAGTCTCCCCATAGGGGTCCATGTTATTTTATGCTGTTAGTTACCTTTTTCTAAGTATATTTATGTGTATACATATCTCTGGTAAGGAGATATACCAAAGTTAGGTCCTGCTTGTGTTTTAATAAATAATACCCTATTTTTCTCACACTGGTGTGGTTCTTTCTTGTGTGTGCATTACTGACTGACTTGTGTGGTATTTGCAATTGCTTTACACCCTCTCTGATATGTCTTAGCTGCTCTCCACAGACACCCTATGAGAGCTTTAGTTATCTGGAACAACTAACACGATCACTAAGGGTTGCCTGGACTCAGTATAGAGTGCTTCACCTATAGGAGTACACCATATACTTAGCCAGCGTCCTACATTGGGCATATTCCTATCCCAGAAGGCCTAGTTCTGCCCAAAAGCAAGATGGTGGAACCCTTCATCGAGAGTCCACCTGAGCTAACCCACCTTAGGGGTGTGTTTGGCCCAGAGGTGGTACACACATACAATCTAATTTTCCCACCTTTCCTGGCGCTTAAATGGGCCCCAGGCGACAGTCCGGTCTGGGAAAGCCGGGAGTTTGGCATACTAAAGGTGACAGTCTTTGAAGGGCCTGGCCTTGGTATGCAGATCTGCTAGCCACCCTGCTGAAGTGGGTGGTAACACCCCTCTCTGGAGCATGCATTGTTTCTGACCTCTGAGAGAGTGGGATTTCACCTCCAAGTGTCATAAACTTGTCTGGTGGTGGCAGACTGGTTGAAACTAGTCAGTCCACCCACCAAGAGACTAGGTGGGTTCTGACTTGCCCTCTGGTTGAACGTCATAATAAATCCAAGGCTTTCATCAGTCTGGATTTATTAAGGCGTGGTGTTTGATACCAAACACAATAGGGTTCATTAAAGCCATGGGGTGACTAGGTCACTCATGTTGACCAGTGTCCAGCACATACCTTAAGATGGCTTCCTTGTTCACTTGGAGTGTTCAGCAATGGGGCTAAACATCACAGGGGCTAATCTGCATGTGCAGATATGCCCACATATCAAGTATAATCCACTCTGCCTTAGGTCTCCAAGGACCTGACTTGGGGGTGACTTACATATACTTAGATGCAGTGATAAGGACATGGTACACCAAGAGTGCGTCAGGTCATGTTTTGACCTGGCCTGCACCACAGCACACACTGTGATGGCAGCTGTGTGCATCTCGTTTTAGCATGGTCCCTGAGGGTGGCGCAATGCGTGCTGCAACCCTTAGGGACCTTTCTCCTCTGTCCATGCACTAGGTAGCAGGGGTACCACTTACTAAGGACTTTTATAGGTATAGGAGTGTACCAATTGCACACAGTGTTACCTGTTTTTAGGGAAATAGCACTTGCAATGTACCTTAGTCAAAAAATCTCAGTGGGCAAAAAGTGGAGGGGTGACCGTGTCAAAAAGGGCCCTTTCTTACAGATACTGTTGTAAAGGATGGCCAGTCTCCTGAAGATTATTACGTTTCCAACTTATTCAGTTGCATTACACATCGGTGTTTGATCCGATGCTGCTTGTGAGTGCTCGGAAAAATGGACGAGGAAAAGACGATAGGGCACCGGAGTGGGACAAAGTAGCTCCAGTGAGGTTCCATCTGCATTGTTTCTGGCTCTGAGTTGCTGCCAGCACCACCTCCAAGCATGGGAGAGCTATTACAAAGTGTCTGGATAAGGTTTGGCACCTGCGGATATTCAAAAGTTGAAAGATGTACAGCTGGATAAACTAATTATATGTCCAATGGCATGTGTGGCTGTAGGTGCACATGCTCTTTATTCTTCTGCTTTCTAGTTTTGGGTCCGGAGAAGTGCAACTTATTTTTCTTCGAAGAAGCATTTTGGGTCACAAGATCAAGTGACGACTCCTCTCTGTGATAGGACCATGGGCATCGACTCCTTAGTTAGATTGTTTTCTCTCTGCCGTAGGGTTCAGACATTTGTGCCCCCCCTCTGTCTTTTTACTCTGTTTGGTTCGCTCAAGCCTTTCTTTCCCTCCAACAGTATTGTTGTCGTTCGCACTTCTTTGTTAGCGCTCACTGCTTGTCGGTTCGGACTTCAACCGACGGCCCTTTGAGGTGTCAGCGCCGTACTCAGGCCTACTTTCCACATGGCTCCTGCACCGATGAGAATGGTTCCCTGATGGAACAGACTCCATCCCACTTATGTCCTCTGTGCTACGCAAAGTTCTCACACACAGACCAACACCTTGTGTGCAACCTTTCTCTCTCTCCAGACCACCATGAGGCCAACTGCAAGTCTTTCTGGTCAAAAAACACTCTTCGTGATCGTCCGGCTCATCGGGTGGAAATGGCTCAGAAGACGTGAGATGACACCCCGGATCTCTTTGAAGAGGAACTTGCTCAGGAGGAATCCGCACAGGAAGAGGAGGCCTTATCCATCCAGGACAGCTCCAAGTCAGATGTTGAGTTCGACATCGAAGTCCAAGAAATTTCCCTGCCCAGCACGTGAGTATTGTGGCCCCGTTGTCCTGCACAAATCCTCTGAAAAGTCCTTACAGCCCATCATAGAGGTCACAGGTCCACCACTGCCATTTGACCTTGGCCGGTACTCAAAGACTGTTTCTGCCACTCCGCCTTCCGGCTCAATGCCGCATATGGCTGCCAAAGCCAAGTCATCGACTTTGACCTCAACAGCTTCAAACCAATAGATCGTTTCGGTGTCGATCCGAACCTCGGGACCAAGCCGTCAGCCTGGACAATGGTGCAGACAGAAGTTCCAGAGACTTCGGCACCAAAACCCTTGGAGCCGTAAATCTTGGAAGCCAGGGACTCAGACCAGTTCTCCACCAGCCCCTTTCCAGTTGAGCCAGTTCTGGAGAAAATGGATGCTAGATCGTGCATGCTCCAGAACCAAGAAGGCACAGGTTGAATCATTGCCACACCATCCTCTCCTGTGCTTCCGATAAAGAAACTTATCTTTCAAGAGGTCCTGTACGTTCCTGTCCTTTCCAAAATGATGACAAAGGACAAGACTACTAGTCCATCTCTCAAGCCTTCTCCTCCTCCACCCCGTTTCTCACCTCCATCCCCCTTCCCTTCCTCACTCCCCACAGTCACCCATACAAGGGAATGACACTCCTCATGGATCATCAGTCCTACGCTGGAGGTTTAGGGGGTCCTGCTGACAACACCGGCCATGATCTCATCCCCTCAAATGACCCTGATCTTTACCCTTGACGCCCCTCCCCACTAGAAGGCACTTCCTCTTACCAACAGTTTATTGCTAGGGCAGCCACCCTTCTGCATGTAGAGCTGCATTAAGACCCCATTTAGCAAGATTTCTTGTTCAACATTATAGGAAGCTGGCTATGAATATACTATCTCAAAGTGAGAGATGGTGTGCACAGTCCAGGGGTTCCCCTTAGAGGTTGATAGTGGCAGTAATAGATAATGCTAATGCTCTATTTGTGGTAGTGTGGTCGAGCAGTTAGGCTTATCAGAGGGTAGTGTTAAGCATTTGTTGTACACACACACACACAGGCAATAGGTGAGGACACACACTCAAAGACAACTCCAGGCCAATAGGTGTTTATATAGAAACCATATTATTTTCTTAATTTAGTTTAGAACCACAAGATTCAGAATTCAAGGGAGTACATACATTGTAAAATACTTGGCATAGGTAAATATACAACTTTGAATGAAAACAGTAATGTACAGTCTGGCATAAAATGGTGATAAGCTATTTTAAAGGTGGACACTGCACAATTCAACAGTTCCTGGGTGAGGGAAGTAAAGGTTAGTTTGTCAGGTAAGTAAAGCATTTACAAGTGGAGTCTCTAGGGCATAGGCAATCCACCGTTTGGGGGTTCAAGTCAACCCCAAACACCCAGCAACACAGGGCCGGTCAGGTGCAGAGGTCAAAGAGGGGTCCAAATATCATTGGCGCCTATGGAGACTAGGGGTACTCCGGTTCCAGTCTGCTAGCAGGTAAGTACCTGTGTCCTCTGGGAGGAGACCAGGGGGGTTTTGTAGAGCACTGGGGGGGGGGGGGGTCCCAAACAGGCACACAAAATATACCCTCAGCGGCACAGGGACGGCCGGGTGCAGTGTGCAAACAAAGCGTCAGGTTTTTGATTGAAATCAATGGAGGAGCCTGGGGTCATTCTGGCGATGCAGGCAGGGCACAAGGGGGGCTTCTCGGGCCAGCCACCGACTTGGCAAAGATGAGGGCTGCCTGCTGGTCACTCCTGCACTGGTAGTTGGTTCATCTCAGGCCTGGGGGCTGCGGGTGCAGTGCTTCTTCCAAGCGTCTGGTTGGTTGTTACCAGGCACTTGCAGTCAGGGGGTCCTCTGGATTCTCTTTGCAGGCATTGTCATGGGGATGCAGGGAGGTCGTCTCAGGATGGACACGTCGTTGGAGTCGCCTGGGGGGTCCTCTCTACGGTGTTGGTTTCTCTGTACACGGGCTGGGGGGGGTCAGGTGCAGAGTGGTGGGGACTCGCGCTTCCCTTTAAAGATGGTTTCTTCTTTGTTGCTTTGGACAGAGCCGCTGTCCACAGGAGTTTCTTGGTTCTTTGGATTTGCAGGGCAGTCCTGCGAGTTGGCAAAGGTCGCTCGGCCCGCTAGATGTGTCGCTGTTGCAGGTTCTTTGAATCTGGAGACAGGGCTGGGGCCAAAGCAGTTGTCGTCTCCTTCTCTGCAGGGCTTTCATGTCAGCAGTCCTTCTTCTTGTTAGGTTGTCAGGAATCTGATTTCCTGGTCTCAGTGTCGCCCCTAAATAATAGATTTAGGGGTGTGTTTAGGGCTGGAGGGCAGTAGCCAATGGCTACTGTCCCTGAGGGTGGCTACACCCTCCTTGTGCCTCCTCTCTTTGGGGAGGGGGGCACATCCCTAATCCTACTGGATTAAATTCTCCAAAGCAATATGGAGGATTTGCTAAGGAAGGGGTCACCTCAGCTCAGGACACCTTAGGGTCTGTCCTGGCTGGATGGTGACTCCTTATTTTTCTCATTATCTTCTTCGGACTTGCCCCCAAAAGTGGGGGCTGTGTTCGGGGAGCTGGCATCTCCACTAGCTGGAGTGCCCTCGGGCATTGCAACACCAGGCTTGAGCCCTTGAGGCTCACCGCCAGGTGTTAAAGTTCCTGCAGGGGAGGTGTGAGGCACCTCCACCCAGGACAGGCTTTGTTCCTGGTCACAGAGTGCACAAAGGCACTCACCCCATGTGGCCAGAAACTAGTCTGTAAGTGGCAGGCTCGTAGAGACCGGTCAGCCTAGCATTAGCAGTCGCGCTGGCATGCACGGGGCATCTCTAAGATGCCCTCAGAGGTGATGTATTGTGCTGAGAAGTTTGATACCAAACTTCCCAGTATTCAGTGTAGCCATTATGGAGCTGTGGAGTTCGTTTTTGACAAACTACCAGACCATATACTTAATATGGTCCCTCCAGATTCAGTGGTGATCAGTGCGGCAAGGAAGAGGGCAAATAACCAGTCTTCAGGAGATGCACCTTCTCCCGATAGAGAGCAGAAAATTTGACGCAGCAGGAAAAAGAGTTGCTACACAGGCAGCAGATCAGTGGAGAATTGCACTTCTAGCTCGCTATGATAGTGCCCATTGGGATGAAATGCAGGATATTATATAGCATCTCACAAAAGAGGGCACAGCAAGTAGTAGAAGAGGGACGAGCCATTAGTAATAATCAAATACATGCATGGCTGTGCTCCTCTGGTTCTAAACCAGAAATTCAATAGGCTGTCTGTAGGAAGTTGGCTCTGTATGTACTATTTCAAAGTAAGAAATAGCATGCACAGAGTCCAAGGGTTCCCCTTAGAGGTAAGATAGTGGCAAAAAGAGATAATTCTAATGCTCTATTTTGTGGTAGTCTGGTTGAGCAGTAGGCTTATCAGAGGGTAGTGTTAAGCATTTGTTGTACACACACAGGCAATAAAAGGGGAACACACACTCAAAGACAATTCCAGGCCAATAGGTTTTTATATAGAAAAATATATTTTCTTAGTTTATTTTAAGAACCACAGGTTCAAGATTTACAAACAATACTTTAAATGAAAGGTATTTCACTTAGGAACTTTAGATTAGCAAAATAGCATATACAGTTTTCACACAAATGGCAATAAGCTATTTTAAAACTGGACACAGTGCAATTTTCAACAGTTCCTGGGGGAGGTAAGTGTTAGTTAGTTTTGCAGGTAAGTAAACCACCTACAGGGTTCAAAGTCGGGTCCAAGGTAGCCCACCGTTGGGGGTTCAGGGCAACCCTAAAGTTACCACACCAGCAGCTCAGGGCCGGTCAGGTGCAGAGGTCAAAGTGGTGCCCAAAACACACAGGCTTAAATGGAGAAGGGGGTGCCCCGGTTCCAGTCTGCCAGCAGGTAAGTACCTGCGTGTTCGGAGGGCAGACCAGGGGGGTTTTGTAGGGCACCGGGGGGGACTCAAGTCAGCACAAAAAGTACACCCTCAGCGGCACGGGGCGGCCGGGTGCAGAGTACAAACGGGCATCTGGTTTGCAATGGAGTTCAATGGGAGGCCCAGGGGTCTCTTCAGCAAAGCAGGCAGGCAAGGGGGGGGGGCTCCTCGGGGTAGCCACCACCTGGGCAAGGGAGAGGGCCACCTTGGGGTCTCTCCTGCACTGGAGGGTGGATCCTTCAGGTCCTGGGGGCTGCGGGTGCAGTGTCCTTACCAGGCGTCTGGTTCTTAGAAGCAGGCAGTTGTGGTCAGGGGGAGCCTCTGGATTCCCTCTGCAGGCGTCACTGTGGAGGCTCAGGGGGGGTCAACTCTGGCTACTCACAGGCTCGCAGTTGCCAGGGAGTCCTCCCTGTAGTGTTGTTTCTCCACAAGTCGAGCTGGGGGCGTCAGGTGCCGAGTGCAAAGTCTCATGCTTCCGGCGGGAAACGTGTTGTCTTTAAAAGTTGCTTCTTTGTTGCAAAGATGTTTCTTCGGAGCAGAGCCGCTGTCCTCTGGAGTTCTTGGTCCTTTTAGATGCAGGGTAGTCCTCTGAGGCTTCAGAGGTCGCTGGACCCGGTGGAACGCGTCGCTGTTGCAGTTTTTCTTGAAGTGGGGAGACAGGCCGGTAGGGCTGGGGCCAAAGCAGTTGGTGTCTCCATCTTCTCTGCAGGGCTTTCAGGTCAGCAGTCCTTCTTCGTCTTAGGTTGCGGGAATCTATCTTGCTTGGTTCTGGGGGCCTCTAAATACTCGATTTAGGGATGTGTTTAGGTCTGGGGGGTTAGTAGCCAATGGCTACTAGCCCTGAGGGTGGCTACACCCTCTTTGTGCCTCTTGCCTGAGGGGAGGGGGGCACATCCCTAATCCCATTGGGGGAATCCTCCATCTAAAAGTCCGAGTCACCTCAGCTCAGGACACCTTAGGGGCTGTCCTGACTGGCCAGTGACTCCTCCTTGTTTTTCTCATTATCTCCTCCGGCCTTGCTGCCAAAAGTGGGGCCGTGGCCGGAGGGGGCGGGCATCTCCACTAGCTGGAGTGCCCTGGGGTGCTGTAACAAAGGGGGTGAACCTTTGAGGCTCACCGCCAGGTGTTACAGTTCCTGCAGGGAGAGGTGAGAAGCACCTCCACCCAGTACAGGCGTTGTTACTAGCCACAGAGTGACAAGGGCACTCTCCCCATGTGGCCAGCAACATGTCTGGTGTGTGGCAGGCTGGCAAAACTAGTCGGCCCACACTGGAAGTCGTGTATGTTTTCAGGGGGCATCTCTAAGATGCCCTCTGGGGTGTATTTCACAATAAAATAATCACTGGCATCAGTGTGCATTTATTGTGCTGAAAAGTTGGATACCAGTTTCAGTGTAGCCATTATGGTGCTGTGGAGTTCGTATTTGACAAACTCCCAGACCATATACTCTTATGGCTACCCTGCACTTACAATGTCTAAGGTTTTGCTTAGACACTGTAGGGGCATAGTGCTCATGCACCTATGCCCTCACCTATGGTATAGTGCACCCTGCCTTAGGGCTGTAAGGCCTACTAGAGGGGTGACTTATCTATGCCATAGGCAGTGTGAGGTTGGCATGGCACCCTGAGGGGAATGCCATGTCGACTTACTCGGTTTGCCTCACCAGCACACACAAGCTGGCAAGCAGTGTGTCTGTGCTGAGTGAGGGGTCCCCAAGGTGGCATAAGACATGCTGCAGCCCTTAGAGACCTTCCCTGGCATTAGGGGTACCAGTTACAAGGGACTTACCTGGATGCCAGGGTGTGCCAATTGTGGAAACAAAGGTACAGGTTAGGGAAAGAACACTGGTGCTGGGGCCTGGTTAGCAGGCCTCAGCATACTTTCAAATCATAACTTGGCATCAGCAAAGGCAAAAAGTCAGGGGGTAACCATGCCAAGGAGGCATTTCCTTACACTGTCCTTAACATGCCTTTTGATAAAAAGCACCTCTTTGGCCCAGAAGTGGACACTACTATTGAAAAACTGAGAAAGGACTCAGATACTGCGAAAGCAATGGGCGCTTTGTATACCACCCCATACAGAGGTTCATTTCGCAGGCCACAGTTTAGAGGAGGTTTTAAACCACAATCCTCCGAGGCTTCCACCTCCCAAACAAAGCAACCACAACAATCCCAGAATCAGTAAGGTGGGTTTAGAGGATCCTGTAGAGGTCAATACTTTAAAAATAGAGGTAAATTCTAAACCTCTAAACAAGCATCAACACAACCTAAACAGTGACTTTCTTCCCTCCCTTCCGGTCCACACGTCTCCTGTGGGGGGAAGACTACAGCAGTTCCACTCTCATTGTCAAAATATCACCACAGACAATTGGGTATTATCAATTATCACAATGGCTATTGCCTATAATTGATAACCACCCCTCCAAACATTCCGCCAAGATATCACAAATTTCCCCCAAACATACAGTTCTTACTGTTAAAACAAGCAATAAAATTAGTTCCACAGTCCCAACAAGAATCAGGAGTATACTCACTATACTTCCTAATTCCCAAAAAAGATGGCACCCTTAGGCCCATATTAGACCTCAGGCCCCTCAATCTATACATCTTGTCAGAGCATTTTCACATGGTATCTCTGCAAGATGTTATTCCACTACTGCAAAACAAGATTTTATGACTGCTCACCCCTTTTGTTACAGTGCCCCAGGGCATCCCAGCTAGTGGAGATGCCCGCCCCTCCGGCCACTGCCCCTACTTTTGGCAGGAAGGCTGGAGGAGATAATGAGAAAAACAATGAGTCACCCACCAGTCAGGACAGCCCCTAAGGTGTCCTGAGCTGAGGTGACCCCTGCCTTGAGAAATCCTCCATCTTGAGTTTGGAGGATTCCCCCAATAGCATTAGGGATGTGCCCCCCTCCCCACAGGGAGGAGGCACAAAGAGGGTGTAGCCACCCTCAAAGACAGTAGTCATTGGCTACTGCTCTCCCAGACCTAACCCCCCCCCTAAATTTAGTATTTAGGGGCACCCAAGAACCCAGGAAATCAGATTCCTGCAACCTGAATAAGCAAGGAGGACTGCTGACCTACAAGCCTGCAGAGAAAGAGGAAGACAACTGCTTTGGCCCCAGCTCTACCAGCCTGTCTCCAACTTCGAAAACCTGCTCAGGTGACGCATCCGACAGGGACCAGCGACCTCTGAACCCTCAGAGGGCTGCCCTGGACTAAAGGACCAAGAAACTCCAGTGAACAGCGGCCCTGTTCAAAACCAGCTACTTCTTTGCAACAAAGAAGCAACTTTCAAAGACTGCACGTTTCCTGCCAGAAGCGTGAGACTTCACACACTGCACCAGACACCCCCGGCTCGAGATCCAGAGAACAAACACCTCAGGGAGGACTCCCCGGCGACTGCGAGCCCGTGAGTAACCAGAGACGACCCCCCCCCCCCCAAGCTCCCACAGCAACGCCTGCAGAGAGAATCCAGAGGCTCCCCCTGACCGTGACTGCCTGTAACAAGGGACCCGACACCTGGAACCAACACTGCACCCGCAGCCCCCAGGACCTGAAGGAACCAAACCCCAGCGCAGGAGTGACTCTCAGGCGACCCCCTGCATTGCCCAGGTGGTGGCTGTCCCGAGAAGCCCCCCCCCCTGTGCCTGCCTGCATCGCTAGAGTGACCTCCGGGTCCCTCAATTGTTTCCTACCTGAAACCCAACGCCTGCTTTGCACACTGTACCCGGCCGCCCCTGTGCCGCTGAGGGTGTCTTGTGTGCCTACTTGTGTCTCCCCAGTGCTCTACAAACCCCCCAGGTCTGCTCCCCCGTGGACGCAGGTACTTACCTGCTGGCAGACTGGTACCGGAGCACCCCTGTTCCCGATAGGCACCTATGTGTTTTGGGCACCTCTTTGACCTCTGCACCTGGCCGGCCCTGAGCTGCTGGTGTGGTAACTTTGGGGTTGCCTTGAACCCCCAACGGTGGGCTGCCTATGCCCCAGAACTGAGACTTGTAAGTGTTTTACTTACCTCCTAATCTAACCTTTCCTTACCTCCCCCAGGAACTGTTGATTTTTACACTGTGTCCACTTTGAAAATAGCTTATTGCCATTTTTACAAAGACTGTATATGATATTGCTTTTATTCAAAGTTCCTAAAGTATCTAAGTGAAGTACCTTACATTTAAAGTGTTTAATGTAAATCTTGAACCTGTGGTTCTTAAAATAAACTAAGAAAATATATTTTTCAATATAAAAACCTATTGGCCTGGAGTAAGTCTTTGAGTGTGTGTTCCTCATTTATTGTCTGTGTGTGTACAACAAATGCTCAACACTACCATCTGTTAAGCATGCTGCTCGACCACACTACCACAAAATAGAGCATTAGAATTATCTACTTTTGCCACTATCTTAACTCTAAGGGGAACCCTTGGACTCCGTGCACACTATTTCTTACTTTGGAATAGTATATACAGAGCCAACTTCCTACACTCCATCTCATCTCAATGGACCCCATCATGCTCAAGCCAAAAGGGCTTGAGAAATGGGTATGTGCCTATGGTTTGGAGCCTGTGCCACTGCCACCCTCTTCCATGCAGTATCAATCCTCTTGCCCTCTTTTTGTGGGGGAGGAGAGTCCCGGGTGGCCTGGTTGTTAGCCTGTTTACAGGCAAGTTGCTGCCACTATTGAGTCGGGTGATACCTGTGCCCTTAAGTAAAGTGGGTCAGAGGGGGCCGACTTGTATTTCTTGTCCACCCTTAGAGTGATCACCCCAGAACGTACAGGCTCCTTAAAGAAATCCCCTGCTTGCCTAAGCATACCAGGGAGCATTGGGTGGTATTGCATATCCCTATTGTAGGAAAGTGCCCTTGGTAGCATGGTAACACTCACTTTTTGCCTGATACTGATGCCAACTTTGTCTGAGAGTGTTCTGGCAGGCCCCAGCACCAGTGCTCCACCCAAAATCTGTACCTTTGTTTACACAATAGGCACACAGTTAAGACCCTTGTTAAATGTACCCATGGTAACAAGGGACCTGTGGCCAGGGAAGGTCGCTAAGGGCTGCAGCATGCATTATGCTACCCTCACCAAGCACATGCACAATGCCTTTGCAGCTTGTGTATGCTGGTGGGGAGAAAAAGGCGAAGTCGACATGGCACCCCTCTCAGGGTGCCATGCCCACAAACCACTGCCTGTGGCATAGGTAAGTCACCCCTCTAGCAGGCCTTACAGCCCTAAGGCAGGGTGCACTATACCACAGGTGAGGGCATAGCTGTATGAGCAAAGACATTTTAAGTGCAGTGTAGCCATATTGAGTATCTCCCTTGGAGTGAAGGAATCACTTCCCGGCAACCGCAGGCACCTACAACAAGCGACAACCGGCTTTGTGGATCCCCTCTCATGCTGAGCTGCGTGGATCCTGCATCACAGGTGGTGGACCGGAGTAGTCCTCAAGGTCCTCTCTGCCAGCTGTCCAACTTTGGTGAAGGTAAGCCTTTGCCTTCCCACACAGGACAGTACCCCTATGCACCTCTTCTCCTGATACTGACAAGACGTGTATCCGTCTCTTCCAAGGAATCTTCAGGTGACGTGCAGCCCCAGTCCCCAGGGCTCCTTCCTGCAAATCCCAGCCTCCTGTGTGGTTCTCCTGTGGCGTGGGATCCACTTTTGTAGTGCTGCGAGGGCTTCTTCTGTGTCCACGTCCTGTGGAGTCCTGTGGGTGCTGCCTCTGCTCCTGTGGATACTCTGCAACGCCGAGTGTCCCCTGTGACTCCCCCTCCTGGGTTGAGTCCTCCAGGGCCTTGCTAGTCCCCAGCAGCACATCTTTTCCACTAACTGCGAGTTTGCCTTTGCCAAGGCTTGTTGGTGGAAATCCTGCACCGACACCTGTCTGCAATCTTCCTTCCAGCGTGGGACATCTGCATCCATCTGGAACTCTTCACCGGCTCCTGGGCTGCAGTGCTGACCTGTTCTTCAGAACCGTCGACCGACTCCTGCATCCACTCCTGGACTCCATTGTGACTCTTGGACTTGGTCCCCTCTCTCCACAAGTCTTGATTCTTCAGGAATCCACTGCTGGTTTTCTTGCAGTCTGCTCTGGGTGTCTTCTTTTTCTTCTTTTCAACCTTATGGGTGGTTTGGGGAAAATCTATTGTTTTATTTCTGCATTCCTGGTCGCTGGTGGGTACTGTATTACTTAACTTTGTGGTTTTCTAATACCTCCAGCTCGCCTCTACACATTTTACTTACCTATGTGGGGGCACCTTGTTAGCATTCCCTTTTTTTAGTATGATTTGTGCTTCCCCTAGGGTCACTATTGGTTATTACTATTTTCACTGTTTACTAACCTTTTCAATGCCTATTTCTGATTGCTAGTGTATATATTGTGTATTACTTACCTCCTAAAGGTGGGTCAGCTGTTTAATGATTTGTGATAATCTGTGCCAGAAATAAAGTACCTTTATTTTTGTAGAACTGAGTGTTTTCTTTCATGTGCGTAAGTGCTTTGTGACTACAGTGGTATTGTATGAGCTTTGTATATCTCCTAGATAAGCCTTGGCTGCTCATCCACAGCTACCTCTAGAGAGCCTGGCTTCTAGACACTGCCTACACATCACTGAGAGGGAATAACTGGACCTGGTATAAGGTGTAAGTACTGTGGGTACTCACCACACACAAGGCTAGCTTCCTACATCCATGCAATAAGACTTTGAATCTATTGAATGTTCTAATTTGTGGAAGGAATAACGTTGATCGCATATTCAGCACAATGTGTAGTAACGAACACAAATTGCTTCATTCCTAACAAAATGCAGGAATCAAACTCCAGTGAATAAGTCTGTGTATGGTGTTCCGACCATGCATTAAAATCCGATACCATTAGTAGACTAGACATATGAAGTGTAAGTGTTCAAAGAAGGTTTTAGAAAGTGGAGGTGTAAGGAAATGCCTCCTTGACATGGTTACCCCCTGACTTTTTGCCTTTGCTGATGCCAAGTTATGATTTGAAAGTGTGCTGAGGTCTGCTAACCAGGCCCCAGCACCAGTGTTCTTTCCCTAACCTGTACTTTTGTTTCCACAATTGGCACACCCTGGCATCCAGGTAAGTCCCTTGTAACTTGTACCTCTGGTACCAAGGGCCCTGATGCCATGGAAGGTCTCTAAGGGCTGCAGCATGTCTTATGCCACCCTGGGGACCCCTCACTCAGCACAGACACACTGCTTGCCAGCTTGTGTGTGCTAGTGGGGATAAAACGACTAAGTCGACATGGCACTCCCCTCAGGGTGTCATGCCAACCTCACACTGCCTATAGGTATAGATAAGTCACCCCTCCAGCAGGCCTTACAGCCCTAAGGCAGGGTGCACTATACCATAGGTGAGGGCATAAGTGCATGCGCACTATGCCCCTACAGTGTCTAAGCAAAACCTTAGACATTTTAAGTGCAGGGTAGCCATAAGAGTATATGGTCTGGGAGTCTGTCATGCACGACCTCCACAGCACCATAATGGCTACACTGAAAACTGTGAAGTTTGGTATCAAACTTCTCAGCACAATAAATGCACACTGAAGCCAGTGTACTTTTTATTGTAACATACACCCCAGAGGGCACCTTAGAGGTGCCCTCGAAACCTAAACCGACTATCCGTGTGGGCTGACTAGTTTTAGCAGCCTGCCACACACTAGACATGTTGCTGGCCACATGGGGAGAGTGCCTTTGTCACTCTGTGGCTAGTAACAAAGCCTGTACTGGGTGGATGTGCTTCTCACCTCCCCTGCAGGAACTGTAACACCTGGCGGTGAGCCTCAAAGGCTCACCCCCTTTGTTACAGCACCCCAGGGCACTCCAGCTAGTGGAGTTGCCCGCCCCCTCTGGCCACGGCCCCACTTTTGGCGGCAAGACCGGAGGAGATAATGAGAACAACAAGTCGTCACTGGCCAGTCAGGCCAGCCCCTAAGGTGTCCTGAGCTGAGGTGACTCTGACTTTTAGAAATCCTCCATCTTGCAGATGGAGGATTCCCCCAATAGGGATAGGGATGTGCCCCCCTCCCCTCAGGGAGGAGGCACAAAGAGGGTGTAGCCACCCTCAGGGCTAGTAGCCATTGGCTACTAACCCCTCAGACCTAAACACACCCCTAAATCGAGTATTTAGGGGCTCCCAGAACGCAGCAAGATAGATTCCTGCAACCTAAGAAGAAGAGGTCTGCTGAACTGAAAAACCTGCAAAGAAGACGGAGACACCAACTGCTTTGGCCCCAGCTCTACCGGCCTGTCTCCCCACTTCTAAAGACACTGCTCCAGCGACGCGTTCCCAGGATCCAGCAACCTCTGAAGCCTCAGAGGACTACCCTGCATCTAGAAGGACCCAGAACTGCAGAGGACAGCGGCTCTGTTCACCGAAGACTGCAACTTTGCAACAAAGAAGCAACTTTGAAACAACACCCGTTTCCCGCCGGAAGCGTGAGACTTTGTTCTCCACAAGTCGAGCTGGGGGCGTCGGGTGCTGAATGCAAACACCACAGGGAGGACTCCCCGGCGACTACGAGACCGTGAGTAGCCAGAGTTGACCCCCCTAACCCACCACAGCAACGCCTGCAGAGGGAATCCCGAGGCTCCCCCTGACCGCGACTGCCTGCTTCAAAGACCCGACGCCTGGTAAAGACACTGCACCCGCAGCCACCAGGACCTGAAGGATCCGACCTCCAGTGCAGGAGCGACCCCCAGGTGGCCCTCTCTCTTGCCCAGGTGGTGGCTACCCCGAGGAGCCCCTCCCCCCCCCCCCCCCCCCCCCGTTGCCTGCCTGCATCACTGAAGAGACCCCTTGGTCTCCCATTGAATCCTATTGCAAACCCGACGCCTGTTTGCACACTGCACCGGGCCGCCCCCGTGCTGCTGAGGGTGTACTTTTTGTGTTGACTTGTGTCCCCCCCCCCAGTGCCCTACAAAATCCCCCTGGTCTGCCCTCCGAAGACGCGGGTACTTACCTGCTGGCAGACTGGAACCGGGGCACCCCCTTCTCCATTGAAGCCTATGTGTTTTGGGCACCACTTTGACCCCTGCACCTGACCGGCCCTGAGCTGCTGGTGTGGTAACTTTGGGGTTGCCCTGAACCCCCAACGGTGGGCTACCTTTGACCCAAACTTGAACCCCGTAGGTGGTTTACTTACCTGCAAAAACTAACAAACACTTACCTCCCCAGGAACTGTTGAAAATTGCACTGTCTAGTTTTAAAATAGCTATATGTCATTTGTGTGAAAACTGTATATGCCATTTTGCTAATTCAAAGTTCCTAAAGTTCCTAAGTGAAATACCTTTCATTTGAAGTATTACTTGTAAATCTTGAACCTGTGGTTCTTAAAATAAAATAAGAAAATATTTTTCTATACAAAAACCTATTGGCCTGAAATTGTCTTTTGAGTGTTTGTTCCTCATTTATTGCCTGTGTGTACACAACAAATGCTTAACACTACCCTCTGATAAGCCTACTGCTCGACCACACTACCACAAAATAGAGCATTAGAATTATCTTTTTGCCACTATCTTACCTCTAAGGGGAACCCTTGGACTCTGTGCATGCTATTTCGTACTTTGAAATAGTACATACAGAGCCAACTTCCTACAGGAGGTAAAAGAGAAGTCCCATTTTGGGAGTCTGTAGACGAGCAGGATTGTATAAGAGCAGGTGGGAGAAAGCTCAAGTACAATCAAAAACGTTTTCATATTATTCAGCTTTTCTCTCACTACCACATCCCATCTCCCATTTTACATATCTGTCCTATTTATCTTTATATCTATCTGATATTGTTTGAGCCAGCAAGGAGTTAGCGATTTTGCAAAAAAAAAAAAAGTCAACATAGAACACAGATTTTCAAATATTCTTTCAATATGAAATTAGATAGGAAAACTGAGCCTAAAACTAAAATGCTTTAATCACAATAAATGACTCCAAGACACAATTGAAAATCAGGAATGATCGGAATAAAGGCTTGGGAAAAATCATCCCAACAAAAGATGGTTCAGATAATCAGCAGTATGTTTTGCAAATCTGTGTCCTCAAACCTTATAGAAAACAAGTTTGAAAATCCTCTATACATGACATTACCATGCATTTTGACTTTCTAAATGTAAAGAGAACTGAGCACAAGATGTTGAGTTTCAGAGCAGCACACTAACAGATGTAGTAGGAGTGGCTTAGTGTTCGAATTTGAGTACTAGATCAATGGGATATTAACTGGACAAACCCTTCTATAGAAGATCAGTTGATGATTACTGTAGGAAAATGGCTCCCTGTTGCAGTTACCCCCCACTTTTTGCCTGATACTGATGCTGACGTGACTGAGAAGTGTGCTGGGACCCTGCTAACCAGGCCCCAGCACCAGAGTTTTATCACTAAAAATGTACCATTGTTTCCACAATTGGCACACCCCTGGCACACAGATAAGTCCCTTGTAAAAGGTACCAGTGGTACCAAGGGCCCTGTGACCAGGGAAGGTCTCTAAGGGCTTCAGCATGTGTTGTGCCACCCTTAGGGACCCCTCACCTAACACATGCACACTGCCATTGCAGATTGTGTGTGTTGGTGGGGAGAAAAAGGCAAAGTCGACATGGCATCCCCCTCATGGTGCCATGCACACACAATACTGCCTGTGGCATTGGTAAGTCACCCCTCTAGCAGGCCTTACAGCCCTAAGGAAAGGTGCACTATACCACAGGTGAGGGCATAGCTGCACGAGCAATATGCCCCTACAGTGTCTAAGTCCATTCTTAGACATTGTAAGTACAGTGTGGCCATATTAAGTATATGGTCTGGGAGTTTGGCAAAAACGAACTCCACAGCTCCATAACGGCTACACTGAATACTGGGAAGTTTGGTATCAAACTTCTCAGAATAATAAACCCACACTGATGCCAGTGTTGGATTTATTAACAATGCACACAGAGGGCATCTTAGAGATGCCCCCTGTATTTTACCCAATCCTTCAGTGCAGGACTGACTGGTCTGTGCCAGCCTGGGGTGACAGCCCTTGTGCTCTCTGAGGACAGAAACAAAGCCTGCACTTGGTGGAGGTCCTTAACACCTTCCCCCTGCAGGAACTGCAACACCTAGCAGTGAGCCTCAAAGGCTCAGGCGTCGTGTTACAATGCCCCGGGCACTCCAGCTAGTGGAGATGCCCGCCCCCTGAACACAGCCCCCACTTTTGGCAGCAAGTCCAGGGGAAATAATGAGAAAAACAAGGAGGAATCACCCACCAGTCAGGACACCCCCTAAGGTGCCCTGAGCTGAGGTGACCCCTGCCTTTAGAAATCCTCCATCTTGGTTTTGGAGGATTCCCCCAATAGGATTAGGGATGTGCCCCCTCCCCACACAAAGGAGGCACAAAGAGGGTGTAACCACCCTCAAGGACAGTAGCCATTGGCTACTGCCCTCCCAGACCTAAACACACCCCTAAATTCAGTATTTAGGGGCTCCCCAGTACCCAGGAAATCAGATTCCTACAACCTGAAGAAAGAAAGACTGCTGACCTACAAGCCTGCAGAGAAGGAGAAAGACAACAACTGATTTGGCCCCAGCCCTATCGGCCTGTCTCCAACTTCGCAAACCTGCAACCAGCGACCCATCTGACAGGGACCAGCGACCTCTGAAGCCTCAGAGGACTGCCCTGGACTACAGGACCAAGAAACTCCCGTGAGCAGTGGCCCTGCTCAAAACCAGCTACTTCTTTGTAACAAAGAAGCAACTTTCCAAGGCTGCACGATTCCCGCCAGAAGCGTGAGACTCCACACACTGCACCCGGCTCATGATCCAGAGAACCAACACTACAGGGAAGACCCCCTGGCGACTGCGAGCCCGTGAGTAACAAGAGACGACCCCCCTGAGCCCCCACAGCGACGCCTGCAGAGAGAATCCAGAGGATCCCCCTGACTGCGACTGCCTGTAACAAGGGACCCAACGCCTGGAACCAACACTGCACCCGTGACTCCCAGGCCACCCTATGCCTTACCCAGGTGGTGGCTGTCCGAGAAGCCCCCCGTGCATGCCTGCACAGCTAGAGTGACCCCCAGGTCCCTCCATTGGAACCTATAAAAAAAAACAGACGCCTGCTTTGCACATTGCACCCGGCCGCCCCTGTGCCGCTGAGGGTGTTGTGTGCCTACTCTCCCCCCCCCCCCCCTTCCCCCCAAGTGCTCTACAAAACCCACCTGGTCTGCCCCCGAGGACGCAGGTACTTACCTGCTGGCAGACTGGAACCAGAGCACCCCTGTTCTCCATAGGCGCCTATGTATTTTGGGCACCTCTTTGACCTCTGCACCTGACCGGCCCTGAGCTGCTGGTGTGGTAACTTTGGGGTTGCCTTGAACCCCCAATGGTGGGCTGCCTATGCCCCAGGACTAGGACTTGTAAGTGTTTTACTTACCTTCAAAACTAACCTTTCTCTCGTAGGGGAATTTCCATGATAGTCATAAGCGTTGAATATTCCCCGCCCGCCTGCGGGGACCCCGGAGCACTTCTTTACTTAAGAATGTTCCCATGCAGCCTATAGGAAGAGCTACAGTGTTCGAACTTCTACATTCAGATTGTCCTTGAAGTAAATGCATTAAATTGCCTGAACAAATGAATATAATTTTTCAGAAAAATTCCTTCACAAACCTTTTTATATCAGAAAACCCCTGTGAAGGAGTGCAGAGCAGTGTAGCCCATAGGCTGCCATTAGTAATGAAGAAAAAGGAAACTGCCTTTAGGAACAGCCAGTCCTCCAGTATCCCATCG
The DNA here is from genome assembly GCF_031143425.1 of Pleurodeles waltl. Classification (NCBI taxonomy): domain Eukaryota; kingdom Metazoa; phylum Chordata; class Amphibia; order Caudata; family Salamandridae; genus Pleurodeles; species Pleurodeles waltl. Next base: position 1,800,454,192 of record NC_090444.1, on the reverse strand, counting down.
TGCCTAGAGAGAGGCAGTTCTCAGTTCTTTTTTCCGGCACTTGCTGACAGGACCCTGGAGCATTGGGCTTGACCTTTTTAGGTTTTTTTCTTCAAAGATATAGAGAAACTTTGAGAGAAAAGGCTTTATTCTACGTCTTTTGTCATTCTCTCTTGGATTTTGAAATTTTCTGACAAGATTTAAGGCTTTTTTACTCAAAAAATGACTTCCTTGTTTGGCAAATACCCAAAATGTGGCAGAAAAAATGTCAAAACAGACCCTCATGACGTCTGCATCATTTGTCTGCTGTCCTCACATATACCTGCCTGCTGTAACATCTGCAAGACATTCTCCAGGCGCACGTTGCGTGACAGAGAGAAGATTTGCCTTCAAGGGAGAGCAGAGAGAAGACGCCAAGGAACCAGTGGGACTTCTGAGCGAGGGGAAGGTCAGTCTTCCACCAGGGCTCATACCTCGGCCTCCAGTGGTCGTGGAAGGTCTGAGAGGCGTTCCTCAGGGCAAAAACGCTATCGGTCCAGCTCGAGGTCTAAGATAGACGTCGAGAGGCAGTACTCCGCCAACATGCTCTACGTCGTAGTCCGGCTCGACGTCGTATAGGAGTCGCCGTTCAACGTCAAGGCACCGCACAACATCGAGGAGCAGATCGGCGGAGTCGGAATGGACGTCGAGAGGTAAACGTAGACGTCATGGGTCGAGGTCCCGCACTGCGTTGACGTAGAGAAAGATCGACGTCGAGGAGACACAAGCGAAGAAGAATTTATTCTTCCTCAGAGCGATCTACTTTGGTAGTGCTGCTTCCCTCGTCGCCTTCTACTCGTGCATCTCCTCATGCCTCTCCTCCACTAGATCTGCCGCCAACTTCACCTCAGGCACAGACACCGCGGCCTACGGGTCAGGAGTTACCAAAACCGGCACCGCTTCCAGTGCCTCAAGTACCAATTACTGTCCTAACAAGGCCACGCTCTGCATCGTGCCAACGTTCACGTCATGGCCATGATTCATTCCGCTCAAGATCTCACCGCAGATCTAGACATAGATCAAGGGGTCATGAGAGAGAGTCTTGGTCTTCTACCAGAGACTACTCCCCTACCTTATCGGACTCACCCCCACCTCGGTCCTTGCCAGTTGATATTAACACCTTCTGTGAAGTGCTGGTCCGAGGTGCGTCAAAACTAAACATTCCGATGGTCGCCGCTACACCATCTACGTCGGTCATCTTTGAAACTCTACAACAGCGTACAGCTGCCAGACCTTTACTACCCCTAGTACCTTCCTCTTAGAGCCTGTTATGGAAGTTTTCCTCACACCGGCTACGACAAGACCTGCACCATCTAGACTGCAGAAAAAGTATCGCCCTCCTGAGCAAGATCCTGTGGTTTTGCGTTCAGACCCTCCACCGGACTCCATGGTCATATTGGCGGCTCGCAAAGCTCACGCTACCTCTCCGTCGTCCACCTCTCCCCCGGATAAGGAGAGTAAAAGGCCGGATTCAACAGGCCGTAAAGTCTGCAGTTCGGCTGCATCATCTATGAAGACTGCAAGCGCCACAGCCCTTTTGGGCAGGTACGATAGATCTTTGTGGGATTCCATATTACAGTTTGCAGAGCATCTCCCAAGAGATCACAGAGGATTTCCTAGAAATAGCCAAGGAGGGTGCTATGGTCTCCAATCAGATCATCAGTGCGGCGGCGGACGCGTGTTTACTCTCAGCACATTCTTACTGCCATGGTGTGACACTGAGAAGACATTCGTGGCTGCGGTTTACGTCATTGAAGCCGGATGCTCAGCAACGAATTATGAATCTGCCATTTTCAGGATCCACCCTATTCGGATCCCATGCAGATGATGAAATGGCAAGTATGAAGGCTGAGGTGGACACATTAAAAGCAGTGGGTCTTGACAAACCTAAGGAGCAAAGTCGGTCCTTCCGTCCTTTCCACCGCCGCTACACCACGCAGAGGGTTCAAACCTCTCAATGGGTCCCTACAAGATCTCACCAACTAGCCTACCAGCCTCAGCATAAATCACAGAGGGGACAATCGACCCATCAGTCCACTCAGAGTACCCGACAACCTACCACCGCAAAACCCTGAGAATTTCCTCCCCCCAATTTCGTTAACCACGCCGGTGGGGGGAAGCGTCACCAATTGCCTGGTAGTGTGGCAAAGAATTACAACAGATGCTTGGGTCTTAAACACTGTGCAGAATAGATATTGTCTCATGTTTTCCACACCGCCTACGGCCATTCCGCCAAAACCCTCAACTGTGCACCTTGACCTCTTCAAGGTGGAAGTCTCCATCCTCCTCGAAAAGAGAGCAGTGGAATCGGTTCCCCTCAACCAACGGGGGAAGGGTATTTACTCCAAATACTTTCTCATCCCAAAGAAAGACAAGAGGGAATTCAGACCGATTCTAGACCTCAAAATTGCCAACAAATGGGTCTGAAAGGAAAAGTTCAGAATGCTATCCTTACACCAGATATATCCTCAGATTCAGCAAGGAGACTGGCTTTGCTCAGCGCATCTACACGATGCGTATTTCCACATCCCCATTGCGAAGAAGCATCAGAAAGTCCTGAGGTTTGTGGTGGGTCAAGATCACTTCCAATACACTGTCCTACCATTCGATCCCAGAACCTTTTCCAAGTGCATGGCGGTGGTGGCAGCTCATCTCAGGAAAAATCGAATTTTCATATACCCGTATCTGGACGACTGGTTAATCAAAGCATCCACTTATGCAGAAGCCAAACTGCATTTCCAGATGACCTGCGAGCTCCTGTATCGGCTAGGCCTTCATATCAACTTTCACAAGTCAACGACAGTTCCTGTCCAGAAGTTACACTACTTAGGAGCTACCATAGACACACTGCAGGCAAAAGTGTGTCCTTCGGAGGAACAATGCTTATCTATTCTCTGAAAGTGTCGGGCTCTCCAATCAATGCATCACCCAACAGTGCGAACAGACCCCTCACTTCTGGGCTCCATAGCATCCTGCATCTTTCTGACACCCAACGCTCGCCTCCACGTGCGACCGCTTCAGGAATGCCTGGAGGACCAATGGAATTAATTGTCGGGGAACTGGGAAGACCGAATTCGTCTGTCCACCCATGCAATCAGATCTCTAACTTGGTGGTGCTCTCCAGCCAATCTCCTAAAGGGGATGCCATTCCGTGCACAGCCTCCAACGAAGAGTGTTGTGACAGATGCCTCTCTCCCCGGATGGGGAGCTCATATGGATCACCTGCAAATACAAGGTTGAGAGTCTCACAAGGAATCATTGAACTACATTAATCTCCTAGAGCTACGGGTGGTACACCTAGCTCTCAAGGCATTTCTACCGTCAATCACCACCGACAACTTGCTGGTACAGACAGACAATACCACCACTATGTACTATCTGAACAAGCAAGGGGGCACTAGATCCAGAGTCTTGTCTCAAGAGTCCCAGACAATATGGCACTGGCTCCTAGCCAGGAAATTGAGCATAATGGCAACCCACCTTCCAGGGGTTCAGAATATGCAAGCTGATGCCCTCAGCAGAGTTCTAGAAGAGAACCACGAGTGGGTACTCAACAAAGATGTCACTCGAGACATTTTCAGTTTGTGTGGCACACCTTCTATCGACCTCTTCGCCACAGAAGAAAACAGGAAATGCCACGACTTCGCCGCCAGGTTTTACCACCCAAAATCGCTGGGGAATGCTCTGTGGATAGACTGGTCCAACAGATTTTTGTATGCCTTTCCACCAATTCCGCTGATCCCAGCAGTCCTCCTCAAACTCTCTGACGTCAGCCACGATGATCCTCATTGCACCAGAGTGGCCGAGACAGTGGTGGTTCCCGGATCTCCTTCACCGATCACTCCGGCCACATCTCAGGCTACCCTGCAGACCGGACCTCCTGACGAAGTTCGGAGGACAAATGAGACATCCTAATCTCTCCTCCTTGAATTTGGCAGCATGGCTCCTGAATTAGTCCAGTATGGTCATGTAAACCTTCCACAGGATTGTATGGAAATCCTAAAGGAGGCAAAGCGGCCATCTACTCGTTCAGCATACTCCTTCAAGTGGAAAAGATTCTGCATCTGGTGTTCCTCTAAGGGGATAGACCCTACATCTTGCAAGGAAGATGTCATTCACCCTCACTTGTTACAATTGGTACGATCTGGCCTGCAACTTTCTTCAATAAAAGTTAATTTGGCAGCTTTAACTGCTTATAGGAAAACTCCTTCGCAAACCTCTTTCTTTAGGATTCCAGTTATCAAAGATTTCCTAGCGGGGCTAAAGAAGGTCTTTCCTCCAGTTAGACGTCCTTCTCCACCATGGGAACTTAATGTGGTCCTTTCACGTCTAATGCAACAGCCATTCGAACCCATACACAAGGCATCTCTCCAACACCTCATTTGGAAGACGGCCTTTCTAGTGGCTATCACTTCAACACAAAGGGTTAGTGAAATCCAGGCCCTCTGTACCCACGAGCCTTACACAGTATTTCACTCCTCTAAAGTAGTCCTACGAACTCATCCTAAATTTCTACCCAAGGTTATATCCGACTTTCAAATCAACCAGTCGATTTCCCTACCTACTTTCTTTCCAAACCCTTCTACTACAGCAGAGAGAGCTCTCCATTCTCTAGATGTTAAGAGGGTGTTGAAATTTTATCTAGATAAGCCCAATACCATACGGAGAACTTCGCAACTGTTTAATTATGGTACGGTCCGTACCGGCTTAGCCACCTCCAAGCAATCAATATCTAGATGGATAGTCTCCTGTATTTTATTTTGCTATCAACTAGCTAAGAAAACCCTACAGGGTAAACCAAAAGCACATTCCACCAGAGGCAAGTAGGCAACGACTGCTTTATTGCGGAATGTTCCATTACCAGAAATTTGTAAAGCTGCGACTTGGAGTTCGGTTCACACCTTTACTAAACATTATTGCCTCGACTCAGATGCTAGGGCAGATACTCAAGTAGGACAGGCTTCTCTTAGGAACCTCTTTGCTTGAGAGAATATTCTCTTACTACTCTATCTGCTCCTCCGCATGTTATGGGATGGGCTTGCTATTCTATTCAACGCTTATGACTATACATGAAAATCCCCTACGAGAGAAGGTATAGTTTCTTACCTGTAACTCCAGTTCTCTCGTAGTGGTATTTCCATGATAGTCATAAGCAACCTCCTCACCTCCCCGGGGGAACATATAGATTGCTTTATTAGGTTAATATTTCTTATCAGCTAATAACTGCCTGCAAAAAGAACTGAGGTAACTGCCTCTCTCTAGGCATGATGGGATACTGGAGGACTGGCTGTTCTTAAAAGCACAGTCTACTTTTTCTTCATTACTAATGACAGCCTATGGGCTACACTGCTCTGCACTCCTTCATACGGGTTTTCTGATATAAAAAGGTTTGTGAAGGAATTTTTCTGAAAAATTATATTCATTTGTTCAGGCAATTTAATGCATTTACTTCAAGGACAATCTGAATGAAGACGTTTGAACACTGTAGCCCTTCCTATAGGCTCCATGGGGACATTAAGTGACTTGGCAGGCCTTTCTGAAGTAAGGCGAACATGGACACTTAAGAAGTTATATTGGAAAAAGTGCTCCGTGGTCCCCGCAGGCGGGCGGGGAATATTCAAAGCTTATGACTGTCATGGAAATACTCCTACGAGAGAACTGGAGTTACAGGTAAGAAACTATACCTTACTTACCTCCCCCAGGAACTGTTGATTTTTGCACTGTGTCCACTTTGAAAATAGCTTATTGCCATTTTTACAAAGACTGTACATGATATTGTTTTAATTCAAAGTTCCTAAAGTATCTAAGTGAAGTACCTTACATTTAAAGTGTTTAATGTAAATCTTGAACTTGTGGTTCTTAAAATAAACTATAAAAAGATATTTTTTAATATAAAAACCTATTGGCCTGGAGTAAGTCTTTGAGTGTGTTTTCCTCATGTATTGCCTGTGTGTGTACAACAAATGCTTAACACTACCCTCTGATAAGCCTACTGCTCGACCACACTACCACAAAATAGAGCATTAGAATTATCTACTTTTGCCACTATCTTACCTCTAAGGGGAACCCTTGGACTCTTTGCACACTATTTCTTACTTTGAAATAGTATATACAGAGCCAACTTCCTACAATTAGTCAGTGATGTGGAAAAGTGAGGGTTCTATGAATGCTCCCCGCATTGTTGAGGAGAGGGAGGCTCGTATTGGCTCAAAATTGGAAGAACTCGAGATTACCAACTAGGATGGACTGGTTAATGTCCGTTTTCCTTCCTTCATCGGTGAGTAGTGCCTTTTTTTTTTTTTTACCGATGACCGTAATACTCTAAGCTGCCTTAAAACAAACTTTATTTCAATGGTTGTGACCTAATAAAGGGTAAAAATGGAATGAGTGGGCAGTGTACATACTCCTGTGGTGAGGGTGCTTACCCATAGGAATATAGAGGTTGTCAATTCACCCTGACCATTCTGGTAATGCTTATGGCAATCGAATCTAGAAAAAGTCAAATTATTCACAATGTTAAAGAAATAAAAGGCAGTATATTTTGAAGTTGTGCTGTTGCTTTGTCAAATAATTTCTGCTTCACCAGTCAGCTAACAGCCTTTTTGTTCGCTATCTTAATTAACACCACAAACTTTTTTCCTTCTTCTCTTTCTGCAGCGACCTCGATACGAACAACTGAAGGAAGTTCTTAATCGAATCCCAGAAATTAAAGATTATTTCTTGTCATCATACGATAAAAAAGTTCTTGGTACAGCCATTTCACCACAGGACTACATCCTAAGGAAATACCACTTCAAGCGACTTATCCAGAGCTTCATTGGGGTAAGACAAACAGTGACCAAAATAGCTTCACATTGGACTTTGCTGTTTGTGGGGCAGATGGAAGGCTCATTGTGATTGGGACTAATTGTAAAAGCCCTCAGGGTGTTCAATATACTGAATTAAGCCTGCCAAAGAATCTTTTGTTAGGCCCACCGAGTAAAATGAAAACAAAAAAGAAAAGTTATCAGTGTTTTTTGTGTCACGTGTACAAATTAATTAATGCATTGCTGATGGCTAGTTCTACTGGCATATTCCTCATCTCTTGAATCTACTCAAGGTGCCAGTTAGGATCTGGAAAGTTTAGAAACTGCTCTCGTTTGGCAATAGGTGCCTCCTTAACTCCAGGACCAACACCAGATGAAATATCAAGAAACTATATTGGAAGCCATCCCAGAGCATTGTTCCTTTTTGCCTCTCACTCTTCAGTGCAGATCAGAGTTGCTCTCCTCAGGACATTTCCTCACAGATGGTCTTTTGTGGTCTTTTGACAGAATGCCTCCACAAAAATGTCGGGGTTGAAACCATGTGTTCGATGGCATCTGTCGCTGTAGATACGCATGTTTTGCATAGCTCGCCATCTGGTGTTGGGCCGGAGTGTTACAAGTTGTTTTTCTTCGAAGAAGTCTTTCGAGTCACGGGACCGAGTGACTCCTCCTTTTGTCTCCATTGCGCATGGGCGTCGACTCCATCTTCGATTGTTTTTTTTTCCGCCATCGGGTTCGGACGTGTTCCTGTCGCTCCGAGTTTCGGAACGGAAAGATAGCTAATTTCGGAAGATTTTCGTCTGTATTGTTGCGTTCGGGATCGCCGTAGTTAGATTCAACACCGCGTCGAAAGATCGAAGAGCTCCGGTGCCCTTCGGGGTAGTTTTTCGATCCCCCGTCGGGGCCTGGTCGGCCTGACCGCGTGCAGAAGAACGCCGATTGAACGGACCCCGTTCCGCTTCTGTCCCAAATGCCACAATAAATACCCCTATACAGACCAACACTTGGTCTGTAACCTGTGCCTGTCACCTGAGCACAGTGAACACACCTGCGAGGCCTGTCGTGCGTTCCGGTCCCGAAAAACACTCCGAGACCGTTGAGCCAGAAGACTTCAGATGGCGTCCGCGCCGACAGCCCACCGAGAGTTCGAGGAACAAGAAGAGGAAGGAACCTTTTCGATCCACGAATCGGACTCCGAAGGATTCGACGATACACAAACCGTGAGTAAGACGTCGAAAACCACTCAGAAGAAGATTTACAAGGCCCAGGGGACGCCACTGCCACCAGGCCATGGCTCGACCCATAAATTCGGTGACCAACCGTCGGCACCGAAAAAGGCCCAAACAGTGCCGAGATCGTCCGACTCCGGTCGAGACACCGGCACGCAGCCTTCTCGGGACCGAGAAAGTGCTGGAGACAAGCATCGACACCGAGATACCGGTGTAGACACGGCTCGACGCCGAGACAGCGGCACCGACGAAGATCGACGCCGAGAGGTTTCGGCCCGAAAAAGAAAAAAGTCACCTCGGAGCTGAAAAAAGATGCAGACAGGGTTTCGGTGCCAAAACAAACTGCAACCGACCCAGTTTCAGGCTCTTATACAGAAGAGCAATCGCTAACCTCCCAAATGCGAAAGCATAGGTTTGAGGAAGAGCTACAATCCACTGATGTAGACCATACGCAAAAGCGTATTTTCATACAGGAGGGGACAGGAAAAATAAGCACCCTTCCCCCTATTAGAAGAAAGAGAAGATTGGAGTTCCAAACTGAACAAACACCACAAACAAAGGTGGTGAAAAAGGTTACTCCACCACCCTCTCCTCCACCTGTAATTAACGTCTCACCAGCACAAACTCCATCACATTCCCCAGCTCACACCACCATGAGCCAGGGTGACCAAGATCAGGACGCATGGGACTTATACGACGCCCCAGTGTCAGATAACAGCCCGGAGGCGTACCCTACGAAGCCATCTCCACCAGAGGACAGCACTGCGTATTCTCAAGTGGTGGCTAGAGCAGCACAATTTCACAATGTAAGCCTCCACTCAGAACAAGTCGAGGATGACTTTTTATTCAACACCCTCTCCTCCACCCACAGCTCCTACCAAAGCCTGCCTATGCTCCCTGGTATGCTCCGGCACGCAAAATAAATCTTTAAGGAGCCGGTCAAAAGTAGGGCAATCACACCAAGAGTGGAAAAAAAGTATAAGGCGCCTCCTACAGACCCGGTTTTCATCACTACACAGCTGCCACCAGACTCTGTCGTTGTAGGAGCAGCTAGGAAAAGGGCCAACTCCCACACATCTGGAGATGCACCACCCCCAGATAAAGAAAGCCGCAAGTTCGATGCAGCTGGTAAGAGAGTCGCAGCACAAGCTGCAAACCAGTGGCGCATCGCTAACTCTCAGGCACTACTTGCGCGCTATGACAGAGCCCATTGGGATGAGATGCAACATCTCATTGAACATCTGCCCAAGGACCTACAAAAGAGGGCAAAACAAGTGGTTGAGGAGGGACAGAACATTTCAAACAACCAAATACGCTCCTCCATGGACGCTGCAGATACAGCTGCACGGACAATTAATACATCTGTAACTATCAGAAGGCATGCATGGCTACGAACGTCTGGATTTAAACCAGAGATTCAGCAAGCAGTTCTCAATATGCCTTTTAACGAAAAAGAACTGTTCGGTCCAGAAGTGGACACAGCGATTGAGAAACTCAAAAAGGACACGGACACTGGTAAAGCCATGGGCGCACTCTACTCCCCGCAGAGCAGAGGGAATTACAGCACATTCCTTAAAACACCCTTTAGAGGGGGGTTTCGGGGTCAGGGCACACAAGCTAGCACCTCCCAGGCAACACCGTCCAGTTACCAGGGACAGTACAGAGGAGGTTTTCGGGGACAATATAGAGGAGGGCAATTCCCTAGGAATAGGGGAAAATTTCAAAGCCCCAAAACCCCGACTACTAAGCAGTGACTCACATGTCACTCACCCCCTCCACACAACACCAGTGGGGGGAAGAATAGGTCATTATTACAAAGCATGGGAGGAAATCACTACAGACACTTGGGTTCTAGCAATTATCCAACATGGTTATTGCATAGAATTTCTACAATTCCCTCCAAACATACCACCAAAAGCACAAAATTTGACAAAACATCATTCCAATCTCCTGGAGATAGAAGTGCAGGCACTATTGCAGAAGAATGCAATCGAATTAGTACCAAACACACAAATAAACACAGGAGTTTACTCACTGTACTTTCTGATACCAAAGAAGGACAAAACGCTGAGACCAATCCTAGACCTCAGAATAGTAAACACATTCATCAAATCAGACCACTTTCACATGGTCACACTACAAGAAGTGTTACCATTGCTAAAACTACACGACTACATGACAACTTTAGACCTCAAAGACGCGTATTTCCATATACCAATACACCCATCGCACAGGAAATACCTAAGGTTTGTATTCAAAGGAATACATTACCAATTCAAGGTATTGCCTTTCGGATTAACAACCGCACCAAGAGTCTTTACCAAATGTCTAGCAGTAGTCGCTGCACACATCAGAAGGCAGCAAATACATGTGTTCCCATATCTAGACGACTGGCTAATCAAGGCCCATTCGTTAATAGAGTGCTCAAACCACACAAATCAGATCATACAAACCCTCTTCAAACTAGGGTTCACCGTCAACTTCACGAAATCCAACATTCTGCCGTGCAAGGTACAACAATACCTAGGAGCCATAATAGACTCAACAAAAGGAGTAGCCACTCCAAGTCCACAAAGAATTCAAAATTTCAACATCATTCAACGCATGTATCCAACACAAAAGATACAAGCAAACATGATATTACAACTCCTAGGCATGATGTCTTCATGCATAGCCATTGTCCCAAACGCAAGACTGCACATGAGGCCCTTACAACAGTGCCTAGCATCACAGTGGTCACAAGCACAGGGTCATCTTCTAGATCTGGTGTTAATAGACCGCCAAACTTACCTCTCGCTTCTATGGTGGAACAACATAAATTTAAACAAAGGGCGGCCTTTCCAAGACCCAGTGCCACAATACGTAATAACAACAGATGCTTCCATGACAGGGTGGGGAGCACACCTCGATCAACACAGCATACAAGGACAATGGAACGTACATCAAACAAAACTGCATATAAATCACCTAGAACTGCTAGCAGTTTTTCAAGCACTAAAAGCTTTCCAACCAATAATAGTTCACAAATACATTCTCGTCAAAACAGACAACATGACAACAATGTATTATCTAAACAAACAAGGGGGGCACACTCCACGCAGTTAAGCCTGCTAGCACAAAAAATTTGGCGTTGGGCAATCCACAACCAAATTCGCCTAATAGCACAATTTATACCAGGGATTCAGAATCAACTCGCAGACAATCTCTCTCGAGATCACCAACAGGTCCAAGAATGGGAAATTCACCCCCAAATTCTGAACACCTATTTCAAACTCTGGGGAACACCTCAAATAGACTTGTTTGCGACGAAGGAGAACGCAAAATGCCAAAACTTCGCATCCAGATACCCACACAACCAGTCCCAAGGCAATGCCCTATGGATGAACTGGTCAGGGATATTTGCTTACGCTTTTCCTCCTCTCCCTCTCCTTCCTTATCTGGTAAACAAACTCAGTCAAAACAAACTCAAGCTCATATTAATAGCACCAACTTGGGCAAGGCAACCCTGGTACACAACGCTGCTAGACCTATCAGTAGTACCCCACATCAAATTGCCCAACAGGCCAGATCTATTGACACAACACAACCAAAAGATCAGACACCCAGATCCAGCATCGCTGAATCTAGCAATTTGGCTCCTGAAATCCTAGAATTCGGGCACTTACAACTTACCCAAGAATGTATGGAAGTCATAAAGCAAGCCAGAAGGCCATCCACCAGGCACTGCTATGCAAGTAAATGGAAGAGGTTTGTTTGCTACTGCCATATTAATCAAATCCAACCATTACACACGACTCCAAAACATGTAGTGGGTTACTTGCTTCACTTACAAAAATCTAACCTGGCTTTCTCTTCCATTAAAATACACCTTGCAGCAATATCTGCATACCTGCAGACTACCTATTCAACTTCCCTATATAGGATACCAGTCATTAAAGCATTCATGGAGGGCCTTAAAAGAATTATACCACCAAGAACACCACCTGTTCCTTCATGGAACCTAAATGTTGTCCTAACTAGACTTATGGGTCCACCTTTTGAACCCATGCACTCCTGCGAAATACAGTTCCTAACCTGGAAGGTTGCATTTCTCATCGCCATTACTTCCCTAAGAAGAGTAAGCGAGATTCAGGCGTTTACAATACAAGAACCTTTTATACAACTACACAAGAATAAGGTCGTCCTAAGGACTAATCCTAAATTTTTACCAAAGGTTATTTCACCGTTCCATCTAAATCAAACAGTGGAACTTCCAGTGTTCTTTCCACAGCCAGATACCGTAGCTGAGAGGGCACTACATACATTAGATGTCAAAAGAGCATTAATGTATTACATTGACAGAACAAAGAACATCAGAAAGACTAAACAACTATTTATTGCATTTCAAAAACCTCATGCAGGAAACCCAATATCAAAACAAGGTATAGCCAGATGGATAGTTAAATGCATCCAAATCTGCTACCTTAAAGCTAAACGACAGCTGCCCATTACACCAAGGGCACACTCAACCAGAAAGAAAGGTGCTACCATGGCCTTTCTAGGAAACATCCCAATGCAAGAAATATGTAAGGCAGCCACATAGTTTATGCCTCACACTTTCACCAAGCACTACTGTGTAGACGTGTTATCCGCACAACAAGCCACAGTAGGTCAAGCCGTATTAAGAACATTGTTTCAGACTACTTCCACTCCTACAGGCTGAGCCACCGCTTTTGGGGAGATAACTGCTTACTAGTCTATGCAAAACATGCGTATCTACAGCGACAGATGCCATCGAACTGAAAATGTCACTTACCCAGTGTACATCTGTTCGTGGCATCAGTCGCTGTAGATTCGCATGTGCCCACCCGCCTCCCCGGGAGCCTGTAGCAGTTCGGAAGTTACCTTCAACTATTTGTATATATATAATTTCAACCTTAAATAAGTACATACTTAGTCACTCCATTGCATGGGCACTATTACTACAATTCAACTCCTACCTCACCCTCTGCGGGGGAAAAACAATCGAAGATGGAGTCGACGCCCATGCACAATGGAGACAAAAGGAGGAGTCACTCGGTCCCGTGACTCGAAAGACTTCTTCGAAGAAAAACAACTTGTAACACTCCGGCCCAACACCAGATGGCGAGCTATGCAAAACATGCGAATCTACAGCGACTGATGCCACGAACAGATGTACACTGGGTAAGTGACATTTTCATTCTCCAGTATTGGGGTATCTTTCATAGATACGGGCTCACTGTGCCACTGGATTCAAGCTAGCCTGGCTGATGAGGGGTGAAACCCCGAAACCGGTCCCAGGATGCTTGTTTCCGGTCCAGGGAGAACCTGGCAGTTCGGGCTGGACTGTTCCCATGAGGAACAGGGTCAAGACTGATTTGCATATGGCTGGGTTCAAACTGGGGTGGCATGGTGAGCAAAATAATGGATGGATTAAACCCAGATCTGTGACTGGGGGTGAATGTTTGATTGGTTCCGCATTCCGTCCATCCAGTTACGCTATCCCACAGCGTTTGTGTTTTGCTTTGCTTTTGCCGCCCTAAGTGCGCCGGGTATGCCCAGACGTGGGTCCTGGGCTCACTGTGCCACTGGATTCAAGCTAGCCTGGCTGATGAGGGGTGAAACCCCGAAACCGGTCCCAGGATGCTTGTTTCCGGTCCAGGGAGAACCTGGCCTGGCAGTTCGGGCTGGACTGTTCCCATGAGGAACAGGGTCAAGACTGATTTGCATATGGCTGGGTTCAAACTGGGGTGGCATGGTGAGCAAAATAATGGATGGATTAAACCCAGATCTGTGACTGGGGGTGAATGTTTGATTGGTTCCGCATTCCGTCCATCCAGTTACGCTATCCCACAGCGTTTGTGTTTTGCTTTGTATCTTTCATAGATTCACATGCTTGAATCATTCCCCGTCGTCGAAGTGGGAGTCCCACGGTACATAGAAAGCAATAAATAGAGAAATTATATATTTTTTTCATTGAAGTCAATAGGAAAAACACATTCAATTCTATAACTATCAGCCTCATTAGAAAAAGCCCAAACTTCAGCCAATCAGGCGAGACCACCCCTTTAGAATCCTCAGCACAGAGGCTCAGTCTCTCAGATTTTCTACTGCACGTCATGTGTAAGGGAGTCTCCCTGAGCTCTGCTCAGTTTTCTTTCTCTTCTAGAGATATTCTTCAACTTTCACTTTTGTTCTTACTGTAGTACTTTTTCCATCATGTCTACAGCAAGAAAAGGTTTGTTTAGACCTTGTGGGACCTGTGGAAAGTTAAGGCTTCACTGTGAGGACCCTCACAAGGAATGCATATACTGTCTCCATCCACAGCATAAGGTCAAAGACTGTAAGATCTGCAGGACCTTTCCCAATAAGACTCTGAGAGACAGAGAAGCCAGGCTCTTACTTTGTCTTCAGAAAAGAAAGGCCAGAGAAGCTCTTTCTGAGGAGGAGGACAGCGACACATCAGTGGCCTCAAAGAAGAGGAAGAGGTCTGTGGAGAGCTTCTCCCCAAGAGCAGTAAGTCAGCCAAGAAGCTGTATGCATTTAATGACAGGCCTGAAGAACAAGCTTCAACATCCAGAGAAATTGGTGGTAAGGTTCGTTCAGAGCCATCTACACCTGCTTCCTCCTCAAAGAAGCTCAAAAGACCTTCGAGTTCCCTGCCACTGTCGACATCCAGGAGATCCACCCTGTTGACGACACCGACGAGCGTATCGTCGACGGCAGGCCTTCCTTCGACGACCACAGTGGTGGCCACGTTTACGGCTCCATCGTCGCCAATGTTCGTTACCTCGTCTCCACTGTCATCTACGACTATAACGTCGGTGAGCTTGAAATACGGTCCATCGTCTGCTCACACCTTGAAGATTACAAAGAAACCGTCAATGGGTAAGAGGATGAAATCTCTACCGCCGACGCACTCATCGGGTAAATTCAGAGGTTCTTCGTCGACGATCTCACCGACGGAAGCAGCGACGGCGACACAACTGTCGACGGCAACCCCGTCGGCGGCAGCCCCGTCGACGGAAACCTTGTCGACATTGGCACCGTCGACGGCAACTTCGTCGACGCTTGCATCACCGATAACAGCTCCACTGACGACGGCTCCGTCGACGCCTACACCGTCGACGAGAACACCATCGACAAACGCACCGTCGACGGCTCAATATCCTGATCCGATACCCAAGCATTTTGGAGCATCTCCTTACCTACCTCAGAGAATTCTACCAATAAAGAGCAAGTCTTCTCTCCTACTTCCATCACATACATCACCCAGTAAAGTCACACCAGTACCTCTGCAACATCTCTTTGCTGACGAGGAGGAAGAAGATGATATATATTCGGATGATGGTTTCTTCCCGGTGGCACGTAGCCCCTCTGAACTACGGATTAAGTGTCAAGAGGAGGATGAAGAAGAAAGTGACCAGCCTTATTAAGATCAGCAGAGACAGTCACCTGCAGCCTCAAGAGCAGCAGGAGCAGACGGTTCAGATGCCTGTCTCGTTGATAGCTAACCTACAGCAGATGATGCAGGACTATTATTCTAGATTTCCTCCACCTGGCTCCTCTACCCCGGTGCAACCTCCGCATATACCAGTGTCCACCCCTGCTTGACCATCTGAATTTCCTGATCCTATCCCAGCTCCTTCATCTGGACAGGATATTGCTCCACCTTCATCTGAGGACGAGCAGGAAGAAGGTGAAATTCAGGACACTGACTCAATCATTCCAGAATGTGATGAATATCAAATTCAAACACCATCTCCTTCTACGCCTCCGCCAGTAGACTCTCCACCGCAGGATATTGGTGGTTTTCATAGTGTGATGGAAAGAGCTGCAAAAAGATTCCAACTGCCAATAACATCAAAGCAGTCAGACTGTTTTCTATATGACTTCAAGGAGGATACTAGGAAGTCAGTAAGGGCTATACCCATTGTTGACTTCATTTGGGAAGAGGGCCTTTAAGGTCATGCAGACTCCATCCTCCATATCCGCAGTCTTACTGAGACTTGAGAAAAAATATAAAGCATCGGACAATTCTCCAGCATGTTTGGTTAGTCACCCTAAACCAGATTCGGTCATATCGCAGGCAGCTCTGAGAAGGTCCAGAAATCCATCTGTATCTCTGACTGCCCCCCCAGACAAAGAAGGACGTCGGTTGGATTCGATTGGGAAAAAGTTCTCAACGATGGCGGCCACTACAGTTAGAGCAGCAAATTCCCTAGCAATCCTAGGAAGGTACAACCGCCAGATGTGGTCCGATATGTTGCAGTTTATAGACATGTTACCTGAAGATAGTAGAGCAGAAGCGCGCAAGATTCTACAGGAGGGTGAAAAGATCTCTGCTGAGATCATAGACTGCGCCATAGACATCTTATCTACAGGTTTCCGCCAGTTAGCCGGAGCGGCTGTACTAAGGCGTCAAGGGTGGCTGAAATCTCGTTCTTTTAGACCAGAGGTGCAATTAAAGATCCTGGACATGCCATATGATGGCGAACTCTTGTTCGGCAACCATGTGGATGATGAGTTGCAATCCATTAAAGCACTGAGACAGCCAGATCTCTGGCAACATTGCAATACAAGAGACAGCCCTTTCGGGGAGCGAGAGGGACCTTTTCTTATAGAGGCGGCGCACATCAGTACTGTCAATACTCCTCTTACCAGGGACAGTTTCGTTCCACCTTTGGCCAGCAACAACCACATTCCTTTCGACAACAGTCATCCACGCATTTCAGACAGCAAGCGAGAGGAAAGTCGACTTACAAAACCAAAGAGACGGCAAGAAAGCACTGACCTTCATCGGATGCCTGCACCCAACCCCTATATCAACACTCTAATAGGGGGCAGAATTTCCAAGTTCCTCCACCAGTGGTCCAAAATTACTTCAGACAAATGGGTACTCGATATTGTCAACCGAGGACATACACTAGAATTCAACCAGCCTCCCCCTCATGTACCACCAAGGGGTCCCCCGCCGGCCCATCTCAACGAACTTCTGGCACAGATTACTATCTTAATGAAAAAGGGAGCAATAGAGATCGTACCAAGGTGCCAGAGGGGAACAGGTTTTTACTCCCGCTTCTTCCTTATACGGAAAAAGACAGGAGACTGGAGACCTATTTTAGATCTTCGTTCTCTCAACAAATACCTCAAGAAGCAATCTTTTCGCATGATCTCCCTTCAAGACGTCCTGCGCCTACTCAACCGAGGGGACTTTATGACATCCTTAGATCTCCAGGACGCATATTTCCACATCCCCATTCACCCCAGTCATCTGAAATTCTTACGATTCAGGGTTGCAGGCACTCACTACCAGTTCAGAGTGTTGCCCTTTGGCCTCAGGTCGGCCCCAAGAGTATTCACCAAAGTTTTGGCACCAGTTGCAGCCCACCTCAGGCAACTAGGAATACAGGTGTTCCCGTATTTAGACGACCGGCTAATAAAGGCACAAACAACGTCAAAAGCTGCCAGGGACACGAAGACACGTCTATCTCTTTTCGGGACACTAGGCTTGACAGTCAATTACCCCAAGTCTCATCTAGATCCTTCCCAGAACATCACCTTTCTAGGAGCCGTCTTGGACACAGTCCAAGCAAAAGCCTTTGCTTCACACGACAGACGAAAGAGGCTTTGAGATTTAGCAGCACGTCTCAGCAAATGAAGGTCCGCTTCTGTTCGGACTTACAAGTCTTTTCTGGGTATGCTTTCGTCTTGCATTCCATTTATAGAAAACTGTCGTCTGCACATGAGAACACTTCAACAGCAGTTAGACAATCAATGGAAACAAATAGAAGGTTCTTTCGACAATGTAATTCGGATAACCCCATCAGCAAAACAAGCTCTCATGGTGGAAGGATACGCCCCTCATCTCGGAAGGTCTCTCATTCCTGAAGGACAAGCCAGTGCACATTATAACAACAGATGCATCCTTAGAGGGATGGGGCGCACATTTGCAGGATCTTTCAGTGAGAGGGAAATGGTCCACTCAGGAGTCGACTCTTCACATAAACGTATTGGAGTTAAGGGCAGTTTCCTTGGCACTCAAGTCCTTCCTCACAAACATCAGGGGTTCATCAGTCTTGATAAGAACAGACAATACCACAGTCATGTATTAGCTCAACAAACAGGGGGGCACAAGATGGCAGGCATTGTCACTAGAAACGCAGAAGCTGTGGCATTGGGTGATTCAACATCGGATATCCATCAGAGCAGAACATCTCCCGGGGATCACCAACACCTGGGCAGATGCCTTAAGCAGGACTCGAACCAGCTGCCACGAGTGGGAACTCAGTCAGTTCTCGACCGCCTCTTTCGTCGTTGGGGCAAACCCAGTCTGGATCTGTTCGCGACCAGAGACAACAAGAAATGCCAACACTTCGCAAGCTGGCGACCACAAAAGGGATCAAAGGGGAATGCGTTTTTTATCAGATGGTCAGGGATTTATGCATATGCTTTTCCCCCGCTTCCACTCATCCCGAGACTTCTACAGAAAATGAAGAGGGAGCCATGCAAACTTCTATTAATTGCTCCCAAATGGCCACGCCAGTTTTGGTTCACAGAACTTCTATTACTCTCGGAGCAGCCTCACATTCGACTGAGAACACTACCGGATTTGTTAACAACGAATCAGGGTCAGGTCCGTCATCCCAACCCGACGTCTCTTCGTTTATCAGCCTGGCTCCTGAATTCTATGAATTTGACGGCCTAGATATTCCTCCAGATTGCAGGGAGGTACTTGCCTGTGCAGGGAGGTACTTGCCTGTGCCAGGGCTCAGTCTACAAACAGGACATATAAGTTCAAGTGGAAGAGATTTTGCATATGGTGTTCAACTTCCAACGTTCATCCTCTAAAGTCCTCTCTTGAACAGATTCTGCCATATCTGTTGCATTTAGCTAAATCAGGCCTTTCACATTAGTCTATTAGGGTGCACCTTGCTGCTATATCCCGTTTCTGACGAACATCTCAGTCACCATCTTTATGGTCATCCAGAATAATAAAGCAATTTCTTAAGGGCTTGTTCAGGATGTTTCCGCCGATTCACCGTCCTCCACCTCCGTGGCATTTGAATATTGTGCTCTCCCAGTTAATGAAGCATCCGTTTGAACCCATTCATAAGGTAGACCTCAAATTAATTTCTTTTAAAACAGCCCTCCTGCTGGCCTTGACATCAGCGAAGAGGGTTAGCGATATCCAGGCTTCCACAATCTCACCACCTTTCCTCCAATTCAAATCAGAGGTGGTCCTTTTGAGAACTAATCCAAAATTTATACCTAAGGTTCCATCGTTTTTTCATATAAATGAGTCGGTGGTTTTGAGAACATTTTTTCCAAATCCGCAAACTACAGCAGAGCGCGCATTACATTCTCTAGACATTAAACGATGTTTAAAATTCTATATACAAAGGACTAGCAATTTCTGTAAATCTGAGCAACTGTTTATTAGTTATGGACGGATCAATAAAGGCAAGGCCGTTACTAAGCAGACCATAGCGTGCTGGATCTCTTCTGCCATACAGCTCTGCCACCAGTTAGCAGGGAAACCGTTATCATCCAATGTCAGAGCGCACTCCACTAGAGCGGTATCCACTTCAGCAGCTCTATTCGCAGGAGTCCCTCTGAGCCAGATCTGCAGAGCGGCAACATGGACAAGTGCCCACACCTTCACCCAGCACTACTGCCTGGAAGCTACTGACAGAATGGATGCCGCGGTAGGACAAGCAGTGTTACGTAATTTATTTGCATAAGGTGAGCCAATAATATTTTACCCTCCATCCTCTACGTATTACCAGACTAATATTTTTCATGTAAATATATCTATGTGTATATGTATATATTCATGTATATAATCTTTTAGGAGGTTGATTAGCAAATTTTAATTACCTATATGAGTCCATATAGGATAAATTATGAGCAGGCATGCTTCTGGTGTTTCAGAACTCAACCATCTTACTTACTGCTGACTACTCTGATTCAAGCATGTGAATCTATGAAAGATACCCCAATACTGGAGAAGAAAATAAGGGCCAGATGTACCAAACGTTTTGCGACTCGCAAACGGCAAAATCTGCCGTTTGCGAGTCGCAAAACGCGTATCCCAATGCAGAAATGCATTTTGCGAGTCGTTACCGACTCGCAAAATGCATTTCAGACTCGCAAATAGGAAGGGGTGTTCACTTCCTATTTGCGAGTCGCATTGGGATGCAATACCATTTGCGACCGCATATGCGGTCGCAAATGGCATCGCAGTTACCATCCACTTCAAGTGGATGGTAACCCAATCGCAAATTGGAAGGGGTCCCCATGGGACCCCTTCCAGTTTGTGATTGCACCCCAAAATATTTTGTTCAGGGTAGGGAGTGGTCCATGGGACCACTCCCTGCCCTGAAAAATCCGAAACTAAAGGTTTCGTTTTTTTTGTAGTGCAGCTCGTTTTCCCTTAGGGAAAACGGGCTACACTTAAAAAAAAAAAAAAACCTGCTTTATTGACAAGCAGGTCGCTAACATGGAGGCCTGCTGACGTCAGCAGGCCTCCATGTTAGCGAGTGCCCATACTCGCAATGGGGCCGCAATTTGCTTCCCACCTCATGAATATTCATGAGGTGGGTCATTGCGACCCCATTGCGAGATGCAGAAGGTGTCTGAGACACCTTTCTGCATAGCAAATTGCGACTTGCAATTTGCGAGTCGCACGGACTCGCAAATTGCAAGTCGCAATTTGCAAGCTACCTACATCTGGCCCTAAGTTACTTACCTGTAACTGTGGTTCTCCAGTATTGGTATGTATCTTTCATAGATTCACATGCGACCCACCCTCCTCCCCATAGGGGCTCACCTCTTTTACTTTCCTGTAATCACTAGTGCGGAGAAATCTGAGGACTGAGCCTCTGTGCTGAGGATTCTAAAGGGGTGGTCTCGCCTGACTGGCTGAAGTTTGGGCTTTTTCTAATGAGGCTGATAGTTATAGAATTGAATGTGTTTTTTCCTATTGACTTCAATGGAAAAAAAAAAAAAACATTCTCTATTTATTGCTTTCTATGTACCGTGGGACTCCCACTTCGACGACGGGGAATGATTCAAGCATGTGAATCTATGAAAGATACCAATACTGGAGAACCACAGTTACAGGTAAGTAACTTATTTTCTTCCCTTCTCTCAAATAGTGTCGCTGTCAGATTCTCATAACGTCGGTCTGGTGAATGGGCTCAAATATGAGAATGTCATGTGAGAAGTGTGACCTTACCCACACCAAGATCATTAAAGAGAGGGCGGTTAAATTCTCTTTATGGCGTGGGCTTCAGGCAAATATCAGGCCTTTATCACTCCGGATCTCAGTCCTGTGACGGGCTCCCCAGCTACATTTTGCGCCGATCCCAGATCGGAACGGCACCCGGCAGGTCCCAAAGAGAACAGAGCCATTGAAGACGGGAATCCGGACATCCGGATTCCCATCAACTTACCTATTGAAGAACGGGAAGCGCGAAGCCTGGAGAAGGGCAAAGCCATCGGAGCCGGGAACTTGGATATCCGGGTTCCTGAGAGTTTCAAAAGAGACGAAGGACTGTGCGCGGGGTGCACAAGAAAGGAAAAGGATGCAGAGGAGGAAACAGCGGAGAGTGCGGACAAAGAGGACAGCGGAGGAAACGAGAAAACCAGCGACCCACATCTTGGGGAAAAAGAACCAGTTAACACTCGAGAAACCCACAAGGAGGAACAGGACGGTCCCGAGAAGCTCGAACTCCACCACGTCCCTGGAGTGACATGGCTAAAGCAGGTACAGTCCTGCTTGAGGAATAAATTACGGCATATGGTTGGAAGGGAGGAGGATGGAGGAGAGGAGTAGAGGGAGGAGGAGGGAAGGGGGAGTTTGGAAAGGGAAAAAGCCACAAACAAAAGAAGCACCAACCACTGAGCACGGGAACAGAGTGGTTTTATAGACTTTAAAAGGAGACTGTGTCCATAGAGGTGTAGGAACGGGGTCCTATAGCCCTCATCCTTAAATCCTACCTCCTTTTCTCTTGGGAGAAGATACTTATACCCTGTTCACTCACTCACTCTCTATCTCTCTCTACACACCCTCCCTGCACGTTAAAAAATACAAACTCACTTCCAGAGACACTACTTACCTGCTTTTCGTTCCTCTTTTTCTGGTCCTCCTGACAATACCACCGCCCGGGAAACCATCTTCAGTCACCGGGAAACCTGAGGGAGAAGAAACAGAGGAGATCATCCATCTTAAAAACCACAGATAGTGACTGTTATAAAGATACTGTTGAAGCACAATAAAATCACGTATATATTCACCCTTTCACCGGAGTGTCATTTTACTCCCTATCGCTATACCCACGTCCACAGTCCACCTTATGCTTACCTTTGGCCAGCAGATCCTTGAAACAGGCCGATTCTTAAGGCTAGGACAAGTTCTCTGGAAAGAAGCACAGGAAGCATCACAAAAGTGATGTTTAAGATTCTCAGTGTCACTCTTGCTCAAAGGGTAGCTCTTAACGCCATTGGCTTTGTTCCCTGACTCTGTCCTCAATGTCGTCTTTGGAGCCATTTTTGATACAGATGCTGTAGAAAAGTGCCATCTTGCATGGTCACTGTAGGAAGTTGGCTCTGTATGTACTATTTCAAAGTAAGAAATAGCATGCACAGAGTCCAAGGGTTCCCCTTAGAGGTAAGATAGTGGCAAAAAGAGATTCTAATGCTCTATTTTGTGGTAGTGTGGTCGAGCAGTAGGCTTATCCAGAGGGTAGTGTTGGGCATTTGTTGTACACACACAGGCAATAAATGAGGAACACACACACAGACAATTCCAGGCCAATGGGTTTTTGTATAGAAAAATATCATGTCTTAGTTTATTTTAGGAACCACAGGTTCAAGACTTACAAGTAATACTTCAAATGAAAGGTATTTCACTTAGGAACTTTGAATCAGCAAAATAGCATGTACAGTTTTCACAAAAATGTCAATAAGCTATTTTTAAAACTAGACACTGTGCAATTTTCAACAGTTCCTGGGGGAGGTAAGTTTTTGTTAGGTTTGCAGGTAAGTAAACCACCTACAGGGTTCAAAGTTGGGTCCAAGGTAGCCCACCGTTGGGGGTTCAGGACAACCCCAAAGTTACCACACCAGCAGCTCAGGGCCAGTCCGGTGCAGAGGCCAAAGTGGTGCCCAAAATGCATAGGCTTCAATGGAGAAGGGGGTGCCCCGGTTCCAGTCTGCCAGCAGGTAGGTACCCGTGTCTTCGGAGGGCAGACCAGGGGGGTTTTGTAGGGCACCGGGGGGGAAACACAAGTCAGCACAAAAAGTACACCCTCAGCGGCACGGGGCGGCCGGGTGCAGAATGCAAACAGGTGTCAGGTTTGCAACGGAAGACCCAGGGGTCTCTTCAGCGAAGCAGGCAGGCAAGGGGGGGGGGGGGCGCTCCTCGGGGTAGCCACCACCTGGGCAAGGGAGAGGGCCACCTGGGGGTCGCTTCAGCACTGGAGGTCGGATCCTTCAGGTCCTGGGGGCTGCGGGTGCAGTGTCTTTACCAGGCGTCGGGTTCTTAGAAGCAGGCAGACGTGATCAGGGGGAGCCTCTGGATTCCCTCTGCAGGTGTTGCTTTGGGGGGGGGGGGGGGGGGGGAGACTCAAGGGGGTCAACTGTGGCTACTCACCCGGTCGCAGTCGCCAGGGAGTCCTCCCTGTAGTGTTGTTTCTCCGCAAGTCGAGCCAGGGTCATCGGGTGCAGAGCGGAAAGTCTCACGCTTCCGGCGGGAAACGTGCAGTCCTTTAAAAGTTGTTTCTTTGTTGCAAAGTTGTTTCTTCTTTGGAGCAGAGCCGCTGTCCTCAGGAGTTCTTGGTCCTTTTAGATGCAGGGTAGTCCTCTGAGGCTTCAGAGGTCGCTGGACCCTGTGGGACGCGTCGCTGTTGCAGTTTTTCTTGAAGTGGGGGAGACAGGCCGGTAGGGCTGGGGCTAAAGCAGTTGGTGTCTCTGTCTTCTCTGCAGGGCTTTCAGGTCAGCAGTCTTTCGTCTTCAGGTTGCAGGAATCTACCTTGCTGGGTTCTGGCAGCCCCTAAATACTCGATTTAGGGGTGTGTTTAGGTCTGGGGGGTTAGTAGCCAATGGCTACTAGCCCTGAGGGTGGCTACACCGTCTTTGTGCCCCCTCCATGAGGGAAGGGGGGCACATCCCTAATCCTATTGGGGGAATCCTCCATCTGCAAGATGGAGGATTTCTAAAAGTCAGTCACCTCAGCTCAGGACACCTTAGGGGCTGTCCTGACTGGCCAGTGACTCCTCCTTGTTTTTCTCATTATCTCCTCCGGCCTTGCTGCCAAAAGTGGGGCCGTGGCCAGAGGGGGTGGGCAACTCCACTAGCTGGAGTGCCCTGGGGTGCTGTAACAAAGGGGGTGAGCCTTTGAGGCTCACCGCCAGGTGTTAGTTCCTGCAGGGGAGGTGAGAAGCACATCCACCCAGTACAGGCTTTGTTACTAGCCACAGAGTGACAAAGGCACTCTCCCCATGTGGCCAGCAACATGTCTGGTGTGTGGCGGCTGGCAAAACTAGTCAGCCCACACTGGAAGTCGGGTATGTTTTCAGGGGGCATCTCTAAGATGCCCTCTGGGGTGTATTTCACAATAAAATGTACACTGGCATCAGTGTGCATTTATTGTGCTGAGAAGTTTGATACCAAATGTAGGAAGTTGGCTCTGTATGTGCTATTTCAAAGTAAGGAATAGCATGCACAGAGTCCAAGGGTTCCCCTTAGAGGTAAAATAGTGGTAAAAAGAGATAATACTAATGCTCTATTTTGTGGTAGTGTGGTCGAGCAGTAGGCTTATCCAAGGAGTAGTGTTAAGCATTTGTTGTACATACACATAGACAATAAATGAGGTACACACACTCAGAGACAAATCCAGCCAATAGGTTTTGTTATAGAAAAATATCTTTTCTTAGTTTATTTTAAGAACCACAGGTTCAAATTTAACATGTAATATCTTGTTTGAAAGGTATTGCAGGTAAGTACATTAGGAACTTTGAATCATTTCAATTGCATGTATACTTTTCAAGTTATTCAAAAATAGCTATTTCAAAAGTGGACACAGTGCAATTTTCACAGTTCCTGGGGGAGGTAAGTTTTTGTTAGTTTTACCAGGTAAGTAAGACACTTACAGGGTTCAGTTCTTGGTCCAAGGTAGCCCACCGTTGGGGGTTCAGAGCAACCCCAAAGTTACCACACCAGCAGCTCAGGGCCGGTCAGGTGCAGAGTTCAAAGTGGTGCCCAAAACGCATAGGCTTCAATGGAGAGAAGGGGGTGCCCCGGTTCCAGTCTGCCAGCAGGTAAGTACCCCCGTCTTCGGAGGGCAGACCAGGGGGGTTTTGTAGGGCACCGGGGGGGACACAAGCCCACACAGAAATGTCACCCTCAGCGGCGCGGGGGCGGCCGGGTGCAGTGTTAGAACAAGCGTCGGGTTCGCAATGGAAGTCAATGAGAGATCACGGGATCTCTTCAGCGCTGCAGGCAGGCAAGGGGGGGCTTCCTCGGGGAAACCTCCACTTGGGCAAGGGAGAGGGACTCCTGGGGGTCACGTCTGCAGTGAAAGTCTGGTCCTTCAGGTCCTGGGGGCTGCGGGTGCAGGGTCTTTTCCAGGCGTCGGGACTTAGGTTTCAGAGAGTCGCGGTCAGGGGAAACCTCGGGATTCCCTCTGCAGGCGGCGCTGTGGGGGCTCAGGGGGGACAGGTTTTGGTACTCACAGTCGTAGAGTAGTCCGGGGGTCCTCCCTGAGGTGTTGGTTCTCCACCAGCCGAGTCGGGGTCGCCGGGTGCAGGGTTGCAAGTCTCACGCTTCTTGCGGGGAGATTGCAGGGTTCTTTAAAGCTTCTCCTTTGGATAAAGTTGCAGTCTTTTTGGAGCAGGTCCGCTGACCTCGGGAGTTTCTTGTCGTCGTCGAAGCAGGGCAGTCCTCAGAGGATGCAGAGGTCGCTGGTCCCTTTGGAAGGCGTCGCTGGAGCAGAGTTCTTTTGGAAGGCAGGAGACAGGCCGGTGAGTTTCTGGAGCCAAGGCAGTTGTTGTCTTCTGGTCTTCCTCTGCAGGGGTTTTCAGCTAGGCAGTCCTTCTTGTTGTTGTTGCAGGAATCTAGTTTCTAGGTTCAGGGAGAGCCCTTAAATACTAAATTTAAGGGCGTGTTTAGGTCTGGGGGGTTAGTAGCCAATGGCTACTAGCCCTGAGGGTGAGTACACCCTCTTTGTGCCTCCTCCCAAGGGGAGGGGGTCACATCCCTAATCCTATTGGGGGAATCCTCCATCTGCAAGATGGAGGATTTCTAAAAGTTAGTCACCTCAGCTCAGGACACCTTAGGGGCTGTCCTGACTGGCCAGTGACTCCTCCTTGTTATTCTCATTATTTTCTCCGGCCTTGCCGCCAAATGTGGGGGCCGGGGCCGGAGGGGGCGGGCAACTCCACTAGCTGGAGTGTCCTGCGGTGCTGTGACAAAGGGGTGAGCCTTTGAGGCTCACCGCCAGGTGTTACAGCTCCTGCCTGGGGGAGGTGTTAGCATCTCCACCCAGTGCAGGCTTTGTTACTGGCCTCAGAGTGACAAAGGCACTCTCCTCATGGGGCCAGCAACATGTCTCTAGTGTGGCAGGCTGCTGGAACCAGTCAGCCTACACAGATGGTCGGTTAAGTTTCAGGGGGCACCTCTAAGGTGCCCTCTGTGGTGTATTTTACAATAAAATGTACACTGGCATCAGTGTGCATTTATTGTGCTGAGAAGTTTAATACCAAACTTCCCAGTTTTCAGTGTAGCCATTATGGTGCTGTGGAGTTCGTGTAAAACAGACTCCCAGACCATATACTCTTATGGCTACCCTGCACTTACAATGTCTAAGGTTTTGCTTAGACACTGTAGGGGCACAGTGCTCATGCACTGGTACCCTCACCTATGGTATAGTGCACCCTGCCTTAGGGCTGTAAGGCCTTCTAGAGGGGTGTCTTACCTATACTGCATAGGCAGTGAGAGGCTGGCATGGCACCCTGAGGGGAGTGCCATGTCGACTTACTCATTTTGTTCTCACTAGCACACACAAGCTGGTAAGCAGTGTGTCTGTGCTGGGTGAGGGGTCTCTAGGGTGGCATAATACATGCTGCAGCCCTTAGAGACCTTCCCTGGCATCAGGGCCCTTGGTACCAGAGGTACCAGTTACAAGGGACTTATCTGGGTGCCAGGGTGTGCCAATTGTGGAATCAATGGTACATTTTAGGTGAAAGAACACTGGTGCTGGGGCCTGGTTAGCAGGGTCCCAGCACACTTCTCAGTCAAATCAGTATCAGGCAAAAAGTGGGGGGTAACTGCAACAGGGAGCCATTTCTTTACACAAGCCCCCCCCAGCCCACAGGCCAGGAGACTCAGCCAAAGCTGGGAGAGTCTTCCTAGTCTGTCAGGCGAGGAAGAGTAGAGGAAATAGGCTGGTTTGTTGCAGGGCCTACTCTGCCTTACATCCTCCTGTTCAGGTCATTCCCTCTGGGGAACTGACCCACTTCCACATTGATAGGACCTAGTCTGAACTGCCTCTTGTCTGTGCTTTTTATGTCTTCACCCATTCTCTCTATTTTGGGGTTAGAGGTATCCACCTCTGCTAATCTTATCTTAGCCAGGGTCACCCCTAGCTTACCCAAAGAGGTTACCCAGAGCTGGAGTAACCCCACCATGACCAACAGGGTCAGGGGGCCTAACTTGCTATTTGGCATGGGGTCAGACCACCATGCCAAGGATAGTGCAGCCATAAAGGCTAACACCCAGCAGAGGCCACTGACCGCTATCAGTGCCCAGAACCCCACCTTTAGCTCTTCACCTACAAGGGAAGGGGCTAAGTTACAGGCTTCTTTGGGTTCAGGGTGCCTGTCTGCTGTATTAGAGTGGGGGGTTACCACATCTTGTAGTAAACACCCTTCTTCCACTCTTTCTTCTGTTAGCTGAGGAGCCACCCACTCAGGCTTAACAGTTGCCTGACTAGCCAGGACTTCTTGTGGGTCAGGTTGGACTTTATCAGAGCCACTTTTGGAGTTCTCCCCTACTGGAGCAGAATCTCCTTGGCTTGCTGGAACCTTGGCTAAAGGTTGTCCACCTTTCCTACTCTGTTTCCTTTTATTTTTCTTCTGGGGCCTACTTGCATTTACTGCAGAGGCAGGCACTCCAGAATCCTTGGGAGAGGACTGGCACTGGACCAGTTCCTCTCTTGGGCTCTGACTAACCTCTGGGTAGTCATTTCCAAGGAGACAATCAAGGGGGAGGTCTGTACTGACTACCACCCTTCTCCAGCTAAAAGTCCCACCCACTTCTATGGGCACAAAAGCCACAGGCCTATCAGTGACCCTGTCTGGGCTAACTCTTACTCTGGCCATCTCACCTGGGATGTACTGGTTTGAAAACACCAGCCTGTCATGCACAATAGTGTGACTGGCACAAGTGTCTCTCAGGGCAGTGGCTGGGATTCCATTCACCAGTAGGTGGTGGAAGTGTCTACTTCCCTCTGGAATCTCGAACTCACCTGTTGGGCCCTTTTTCCAGTTGAAGGCTATGAAGACCTCCTCATCTGAGGAGTCATCCCCAATGGCTACACTGGTCACCCCTGGGATTTTGCTAGGGGGTTTGTTTTTGGGACAAGAAGTGTCCTTGGTGTGGTGCCCTGTCTGTTTACAGTTATGGCACCATGCCTTAGTGGCATCCCAGCTCTTACTCTGGTACCCACCTTTGTTTTGGGTTGTGTCTCTGGGCCCACCCACCTGGTCTGGTTTTTGGGGGCCTACAGGGGACTCTTTTTCTTTGTTTCTAGTGTCACCCACTTTCTCCTGGGGAGGCTTTGTAACCCCTTTCTTTTGGTCACCCCCAGTGGAAGTTTTGGTTACCCTAGTCTTGACCCAGTGGTCTGCCTTCTTTCCCAATTCTTGGGGAGAAATTGGACCTAGGTCTACCAGATACTGATGCAACTTTTCATTGAAGCAGTTACTTAAAATGTGTTCTTTCATAAACAAATGATAAAGCCCAACATAGTCATACACTTCATTTCCAGTTACCCAACCATCCAGTGTTTTCACTGAGTAGTCAACATAATCAACCCAGGTCTGGCTCGAGGATTTTTTAGCCCCCCTGAATCTAATTCTATACTCCTCAGTGGAGAATCCAAAGCCCCCAATCAGGGTACCCTTCATGAGGTCATAAGATTCTGCATTTTTTTTAGAGAGTGTGAGGAGTCTATCCCTACACTTTCCTGTGAACATTTCCCAAAGGAGAGCACCCCAGTGAGATTTGTTCACTTTTCTGGTTACACAAGCCCTCTCAAAAGCTGTGAACCATTTGGTGATGTCATCACCATCTTCATATTTAGTTACAATCCCTTTAGGGATTTTCAACATGTCAGGAGAATCTCTGACCCTATTTATGTTGCTGCCACCATTGATGGGTCCTAGGCCCATCTCTTGTCTTTCCCTTTCTATGGCTAGGATCTGTCTTTCCAAAGCCAATCTTTTGGCCATCCTGGCTAACTGGATGTCCTCTTCACTGGAGTTATCCTAAGTGATTTCAGAGTTGTTGGTCCCTCCTGTGAGGGAACCTGCATCTCTGACTATTATTTGTGGAGTCAGGGCTTGAGAAGCCCTGTTCTCCCTAAGTAGGACTGGAGGGGGGGAATTTCCCTCCAAGTCACTATCTTCATCCTCTGTGTTGCCATCCTCAGAGGGGTTGGCTTTTTCAAACTCTGCCAAAAGCTCCTGGAGCTGTACTTTGGTAGGTTTGGAGCCCATTGCTATTTTCTTTAGTTTACAGAGTGACCTTAGCTCTCTCATCTGTAGATGGAGGTAAGGTGTGGTGTCGAGTTCCACCACATTCACATCTGTGCTAGACATTATGCTTCTAAAAGTTGGAATACTTTTTAAGAAACTAAACTGGTTCTAGAATCTAATTCAAACTTTTACCAAACTTTTAAACTCTAAAAGAAATGCTAACAGGGACTAACACAAGGCCCTAGCAGGACTTTTAAGAATTTAGAAAACTTTTCAAATTGCAAAAAATCAATTTCTAATGACAATTTTGGAATTTGTCGTGTGATCAGGTATTGGCTGAGTAGTCCAGCAAATGCAAAGTCTTGTACCCCACCGCTGATCCACCAATGTAGGAAGTTGGCTCTGTATGTGCTATTTCAAAGTAAGGAATAGCATGCACAGAGTCCAAGGGTTCCCCTTAGAGGTAAAATAGTGGTAAAAAGAGATAATACTAATGCTCTATTTTGTGGTAGTGTGGTCGAGCAGTAGGCTTATCCAAGGAGTAGTGTTAAGCATTTGTTGTACATACACATAGACAATAAATGAGGTACACACACTGAGACAAATCCAGCCAATAGGTTTTGTTATAGAAAAATATCTTTTCTTAGTTTATTTTAAGAACCACAGGTTCAAATTTAACATGTAATATCTTGTTTGAAAGGTATTGCAGGTAAGTACATTAGGAACTTTGAATCATTTCAATTGCATGTATACTTTTCAAGTTATTCACAAATAGCTATTTCAAAAGTGGACACTTAGTGCAATTTTCACAGTTCCTGGGGGAGGTAAGTTTTTGTTAGTTTTACCAGGTAAGTAAGACACTTACAGGGTTCAGTTCTTGGTCCAAGGTAGCCCACCGTTGGGGGTTCAGAGCAACCCCAAAGTTACCACACCAGCAGCTCAGGGCCGGTCAGGTGCAGAGTTCAAAGTGGTGCCCAAAACGCATAGGCTTCAATGGAGAGAAGGGGGTGCCCCGGTTCCAGTCTGCCAGCAGGTAAGTACCCGCGTCTTCGGAGGGCAGACCAGGGGGGTTTTGTAGGGCACCGGGGGGGACACAAGCCCACACAGAAATTTCACCCTCAGCGGCGCGGGGGCGGCCGGGTGCAGTGTTAGAACAAGCGTCGGGTTCGCAATGGAAGTCAATGAGAGATCACGGGATCTCTTCAGCGCTGCAGGCAGGCAAGGGGGGGCTTCCTCGGGGAAACCTCCACTTGGGCAAGGGAGAGGGACTCCTGGGGGTCACGTCTGCAGTGAAAGTCCGGTCCTTCAGGTCCTGGGGGCTGCGGGTGCAGGGTCTTTTCCAGGCGTCGGGACTTAGGTTTCAGAGAGTCGCGGTCAGGGGAAGCCTCGGGATTCCCTCTGCAGGCGGCGCTGTGGGGGCTCAGGGGGGACAGGTTTTGGTACTCACAGTCGTAGAGTAGTCCGGGGGTCCTCCCTGAGGTGTTGGTTCTCCACCAGCCGAGTCGGGTCGCCGGGTGCAGGGTTGCAAGTCTCACACTTCTTGCGGGGAGATTGCAGGGTTCTTTAAAGCTGCTCCTTTGGATAAAGTTGCAGTCTTTTTGGAGCAGGTCCGCTGTCCTCTGGAGTTTCTTGTCGTCGTCGAAGCAGGGCAGTCCTCAGAGGATGCAGAGGTCGCTGGTCCCTTTGGAAGGCGTCGCTGGAGCAGAGTTCTTTTGGAAGGCAGGAGACAGGCCGGTGAGTTTCTGGAGCCAAGGCAGTTGTTGTCTTCTGGTCTTCCTCTGCAGGGGTTTTCAGCTAGGCAGTCCTTCTTCTTGTTGTTGCAGGAATCTAGTTTCTAGGTTCAGGGAGAGCCCTTAAATACTAAATTTAAGGGCGTGTTTAGGTCTGGGGGGTTAGTAGCCAATGGCTACTAGCCCTGAGGGTGAGTACACCCTCTTTGTGCCTCCTCCCAAGGGGGGGGGGGGTCACATCCCTAATCCTATTGGGGGAATCCTCCATCTGCAAGATGGAGGATTTCTAAAAGTTAGTCACCTCAGCTCAGGACACCTTAGGGGCTGTCCTGACTGGCCAGTGACTCCTCCTTGTTATTCTCATTATTTTCTCCGGCCTTGCCGCCAAAAGTGGGGGCCGGGGCCGGAGGGGGCGGGCAACTCCACTAGCTGGAGTGTCCTGCGGTGCTGTGACAAAGGGGTGAGCCTTTGAGGCTCACCGCCAGGTGTTACAGCTCCTGCCTGGGGGAGGTGTTAGCATCTCCACCCAGTGCAGGCTTTGTTACTGGCCTCAGAGTGACAAAGGCACTCTCCTCATGGGGCCAGCAACATGTCTCTAGTGTGGCAGGCTGCTGGAACCAGTCAGCCTACACAGATGGTCGGTTAAGTTTCAGGGGGCACCTCTAATGTGCCCTCTGTGGTGTATTTTACAATAAAATGTACACTGGCATCAGTGTGCATTTATTGTGCTGAGAAGTTTGATACCAAACTTCCCAGTTTTCAGTGTAGCCATTATGGTGCTGTGGAGTTCGTGTTTGACAGACTCCCAGACCATATACTCTTATGGCTACCCTGCACTTACAATGTCTAAGGTTTTGCTTAGACACTGAAGGGCACAGTGCTCATGCACTGGTACCCTCACCTATGGTATAGTGCACCCTGCCTTAGGGCTGTAAGGCCTTCTAGAGGGGTGTCTTACCTATACTGCATAGGCAGTGAGAGGCTGGCATGGCACCCTGAGGGGAGTGCCATGTCGACTTACTCATTTTGTTCTCACTAGCACACACAAGCTGGTAAGCAGTGTGTCTGTGCTGGGTGAAGGGTCTCTAGGGTGGCATAATACATGCTGCAGCCCTTAGAGACCTTCCCTGGCATCAGGGCCCTTGGTACCAGAGGTACCAGTTACAAGGGACTTATCTGGGTGCCAGGGTGTGCCAATTGTGGAATCAATGGTACATTTTAGGTGAAAGAACACTGGTGCTGGGGCCTGGTTAGCAGGGTCCCAGCACACTTCTCAGTCAAGTCAGCATCAGTATCAGGCAAAAAGTGGGGGGTAACTGCAACAGGGAGCCATTTCTTTACACCAAACTTCCCAGTTTTCAGTGTAGCCATTATGGTGCTGTGGAGTTCGTGTATGACAGACTCCCAGACCATATACTCTTATGGCTACCCTGCACTTACAATGTCTAAAGTTTTGCTTAGACACTGTAGGGGCATAGTGCTCATGCCCCTATACCCTCACCTGTGGTATAGTGCACCCTGCCTTAGGGCTGTAAGGCCTACTAGAGGGGTGACTTATCTATGCCATAGGCAGTGTGAGGTTGGCATGGCACCCTGAGGGGAGTGCCATGTCGACTTAGTCATTTTCTCCCCACCAGCACACACAAGCTGGCTAGCAGTGTGTCTGTGCTGAGTGTGGGGTCCCCAGGGTGGCATAAGACATGCTGCAGCCCTTAGAGATCTTCCCTGGCATCAGGGCCTTTGGTACCAGGGGTACCAGTTACAAGGAACTTACGTGGATACTAGGGTGTGCCAATTGTGGAAACAAAGGTACAAGTTAGGGAAAGAACGCTGGGGCCTGGTTAGCAGGCCTCAGCACACTTTCAAATCATAACTTGGCATCAGCAAAGGCAAAAAGTCAGGGGGTAACCATGCCAAGGAGGCATTTCCTTAGTTACCCCCCCCCCCTACTTTTTGCCTGATATTGATGCTGACTTGACTGAGTGTGTGCTGGGATCCTGCTAACCAGGCCCCAGCACCCGTGTTCTTTCCCTAAACGGTACCTTTGTTCCCACAATTGGCACAGCCCTGGCACACAGATAAGTCCCTTGTAAACGGTACCCAGGGTACCAAGGGCCCTGTGGTCAGGGCTGCAGCATGTATAACGCCACCCTGGGGACCCCTCACCAAGCCCATGCTCACTGCCATTACAGCTTGTGTGTGCTGGGGAGGTAAAAAAAAACGGCAGTCAACATGGAACCCCTCTCAGGGTGCCAGGTCCACAAACCACTGCCTGTGGCATAGGTAAGTCACCCCTCTAGCAGGCCTTACAGCCCTAAGGCAGGGTGCACTGTACCACAGGTGAGGGCATATGTGCATGAGCACTATGACCCTACAGTGTCTAAACAAAACCTTAGACATTATAAGTGCAGGGTAGCCATAAGAGTATATGGTCTTGGAGTTTGTCAAACACGAACTCCACAGTACCATAATGGCTACACTGAAAACTGGGAAGTTTGGTATCAAACTTCTCAGCACAATAAATACACACTGATGCCAGTGTGCAATTTATTGTAAAATACACCCAGAAGGCATCTTAAAGATGCCCCCTGAAAACATACCCGACTTCTAGTGTAGGCTGACTAGTTTTTGCCAGCCTGCCACACACCAGACATGTTGCTGGCCACATAGGGAGAGTGCCTTTGTCACTCTGTGGCCAGGAACAAAGCCTGTACTGGGTGAAGGGGCTTCTCACCTCCCCCTGCAGGAACTGTAACACCTGCCGGTGAGCCTCAAAGGCTCACCCCTTTTGTTACAGCACCACAGGGCATCCCAGCTAGTGGAGATGCCCGCCCCTCCGGCCACGGCCCCAGTGGCAAGGCTGGAGGAGATAATTAGAAAAACAAGGAGGAGTCACCCACCAGTCAGGACAGCCCCTAAGGTGTCCTGAGCTGAGGTGACCCTTACTTTTAGAAATCCTCCATCTTGTGGATGGAGGATTCCCCCAATAGGATTAGGGATGTGCCCCACTTCCCACAGGGAGGAGGCACAAAGAGGGTGTAGCCACCCTCCGGGACAGTAGCCATTGGCTACTGACCTCCCAGACCTAAACACACCCCTAAATTCAGTATTTAGGGGCTCCCCAGAACCTAGGAAACTAGATTCCTGCAACCTTAACAAGAAGGACTGCTGACCTGAAGCCCTGCAGTGAAGACGGAGACGACAACTGCTTTGGCCCCAGCCCTACTGGCCTGTCTCCCAACTTCGAAGAAAACTGAAACAGCGACGCATCCAACAGGGACCAGCGACCTCTGAAGCCTCAGAGGACTGCCCTGTAACCAATGACCAAGAAACTCCTGTGAACAGTGGCCCTGTTCAACAACCTGCAACTTTCTTGCAACAAAGAAACAACTTTAAAGACCACACGTTTGCCGCCGGAAGCATGAGACTTACCACTCTGCACCCGACGTCCCCGGCTCGTCCTGTGGAAAACCAACACTACAGGGAGGACTCCCCGGCGACTGCGAGCCCGTGAGTAGCCAGAGACGACCCCCCCTGTGCCCCCACAGCGACGCCTGCAGAGGAAATCCAGAGGCTCCCCCTGACCGCGACTGCCTGTAACAAGGGACCCGACACCTGGAACCAACACTGCACCTGCAGCTCCCAGGACCTGAAGGAACCGAACTCCAGTGCAGGAGCGACCCCCAGGCAACCCTCTGCCTAGCCCAGGTGGTGGCTACCCTGAGGAGCCCCCCCGTGCCTGCCTGCATCGTTGAAGAGACCCCCAGGTCTCCCCATTACGTCCTATCTGAAACTAGACGCCTGTTTGCACTCTGCACCCGGCCGCCCCTGTGCCGCTGAGGGTGTACTTTCTGTGCCTGCTTGTGCCTTACAAAACCCCCCTGATCTGCCCCCCGAGGACGCGGTTACTTACCTGCTGGCAGACTGGAACCGGGGCACCCCTGTTCTCCATTGAAGCCTATGTGTTTTGGGCACCTCTTTGACCTCTGCACCTGACTGGCCCTGAGCTGCTGGTGTGGTAACTTTGGGGTTACCTTGATTCCCCAACGGTAGGCTACCTTGAACCCAACTTTGAGACTTGTAAGTGTTTTACTTACCTGTGAACTTAACCTTTACTTACCTCCCCCAGGAACTGTTGATTTTTGCAGTGTCCACCTTTGAAATAGCTTATTGCCATTTTTACAAAGACTGTACATGATATTGTGTTCATTCAAAGTTCCTAAAGTATCTAAGTGAAGTACCTTACATTTAAAGTGTTTAATGTAAATCTTGAACCTGTGGTTCTTAAAATAAACTAAGAAAATATATTTTTCAATATAAAAACCTATTGGCCTGGAGTAAGTCTTTGAGTGTGTGTCCCTCGTTTATTGCCTGTGTGTACAACAAATGCTTAACACTACCCTCTGATAAGCCTACTGCTCGACCACACTACCACAAAATAGAGCAGTAGAATTATCTACTTTTGCCACTATCTTACCTCTAAGGGGAACCCTTGGACTCTGTGCACACTATTTCTTACTTTGAAATAGTATATACAGAGCCAACTTCCTGCAGTGGCTAATAACATAAATAAAGACTCTGCTGATAAAGAACCTGTGCCCAAAGCAAAACCTTGCCAGACCAAAGATAGGACAAACAGAACATTAGACAACTTTGCCTGGAAAGGGTCAAGACACCTCCATGCTTCAGGAGACATAGCGAGCCCAACAACCTAAGAAAACTTGGTGGAGTGGACGGTCTGTGACCAGAATGACACCCACCACCTCTGCCGGGTCAGAACCTTTCATTTAGTCCCGCTCAGTCTTCGCACATGTGATTGTGGAGTTTTCAATGAACTACCCTGCATTGTTGTTTC
This sequence comes from Pleurodeles waltl, assembly GCF_031143425.1. Taxonomy (NCBI): domain Eukaryota; kingdom Metazoa; phylum Chordata; class Amphibia; order Caudata; family Salamandridae; genus Pleurodeles; species Pleurodeles waltl. The sequence continues at coordinate 1,800,417,793 of NC_090444.1, read as the reverse complement.
AACAGTATGCTCCCCAAAGGGGGAGCAGAAGAGGGAGGGCACTTGCTTAGGGTCAGGGATTTTGAGTACAAGTCTCTCGAAACCCAATACTGGGTCTTCTAGAATGATCTGTGCTTGGTCCCACAACACTTTACTCATAGGGCACGAATCAGAGGCAGTGGTGTGTAAACATGTACAGAATGCTGTATTCCCACCAAAGGCAGAACACATCTCCCAGAGATCCTCGAGAGTCAAATTAAAAGATGGGGAATGCAGGACACGGATCGTTTTCGAATAGGCAAAAAAGTCAGAGTGCATGCATCACTGAACAAAAACTCCTCGAACGGTCTCCAAGCTTATGCTCCTGAGCTTGTCTGACTTGATGTTGATAAGTCCTGCTAGATTACTCAGTGACAGCAAGAGCTAATTGAGCACAATCCAGAACCAAAACGTCTGCACTTCCAAACCGTTTGTGAAACCATGCTGTCCCGCTTGTTACTGTATCACATGATGGTAATATCGTTGAGTATGTGAATCAACTTGCCCCGATCAAAGCCAGAAAATCCTTCAGAACCAATCATACAGCTTCAGCTGAGTTGTCAGTGCTGCTTCACCAAGGACCAGACACCAGAGATCTCCACTTTGTCAATGTAGCCCTCACAGGTGAGGGATTATGCATCAGTTACCATAGTAGCTACTGGCAGAGGAAAGCAGGATGGGACTGCCACAACTCATATTGCTGTCCGTCATCCACCATTGCAAATCGTAATGAGTTTTCTGTAGATCTTGTCCAAAATGCATCTGTATTGTTGTGCCCATTAAGGCACATGTACATATGCCATAAAATAAAGGACACTGGCCAGATGCAATTGGTTAACATGCCTGTAAACATCAAAACTGTCAATGCTGGAAGAACAGCTTTCACCCCAAACATTGAGGTTTTTGTATGAATGTCCTACTCATTTGAGGGGCTAAGGCAACAGTAACTAAGATGGTACCAATGAAAGGTAGTCTGGGCATGGATTCAAAGTGAGGCTCAGTGGTTGCTGGCATGTAAAGAGATTGTTGGGGTGGTAAAATGAAAGAAAAAGTTGCTTCCCTTCCTGGCCTGCCGAACAACGACATCCTCGCTCCGATGTTCCAGTCTTCTCCCCCGTAACCAACCGTGGCGAAGCATTAGGATTAGGGGGAGCAGCCTCTCTCAGCACTTTTAAGAGCCCTGGAGGGCATAGACATCTTTGTTAGAGAGGTTTAAAATTCATGTCTGGCTGGCCATTGCATGACAGCCGGCCAGTGGAACATGCGCACTTTAAAGATAAGGGCACAGCTCCCAGCTGTCACATAGCAGCAATTGCCCCGCCCTGTTCTGACATTGCGGGACAGGTTGGTGAAAAATAAAATGATAATAAGTAAACTTTATTACCATTTTATTTTCCATCTCTGGGGCGTTTCTGGGACATTTTTTGCGGGCGACGCTCATCTGCTATAATGGAGGGAGCCGCTCCTGCTAAGGCTTAGACCTGTTGGTCGAGCGAGGTGGAACACCAGTCACAGTATGCTCTGTGTTCTGCATAGGTCTTTTCAGTAGGCTGTGACGGTTCTCATTGACACAAAGTGAAGCATCTAGAATAGCCTCAAACCTTCAAATATGAGTTGTGAAATTGCTGCTCTGGTGATGCCAGATCCTCAGAACCTGTGCTTTGGAGATGTGAGGCCCACAGAGCATGCTGTTGCACAACTTGGCTTGAACATTTCCAGAGCAGAATTGATTGGCTCACCAAATACCAGATTACCGTCAAAGGACACATCCACCAGGGAAGCCTGGATGTCACCAGAAAATTATGTAAAATGCATTGAGGCAGTTTTATGAATAAAAACACTGGTTCCCATAACTTAGTTGAGCAAATCCCTTGAGTGTACCGCAGCGCTCAAGGTTTGCGTGGCTACATCCTGAACAAGCCGTGAGAAGGCAAAGCACAAGTTAACAAACGAGAAGTATTCAAGGAACTCCGTGCTATGCTGCCTGAAGAAAACACCTTTTTGCCCAGTGCATTGATTCCCTTTCTCCAGGAGTAGAGGGGTAAGCTGTCAGATGTGGTAAGCATTACCCATTAGAAAATTGCGTTATTTTTCTTTGAGGTTTTTTCCCTGTTGGGTACTTAACCTTCCTACAGACTTGTATCCCTCCCGCCTTCCAGCCATCTTGCCGAGGCCGTGGCATTTATAAAAGTCTCTGCTTCCTTTCCATCCACCATCCTGGCCTCTGTAGCGGGGAATGAAGCCGGCTTGACCTCCCCAGTACAGTTTGCCCTCACGACTAGCTTATTTCTGGAAATAAGACCATGCGGAGCTGGAGCTGGCGCTGCAACAGCGCTTGGCGCACATGTACGATGTTTGCTAAACTGCGGAAGCCAGGAAACGAGTCATGGGACGGGTCTGTGCAGACAGTACTTATCCACCAGAAAGGACGTTACCGAAGGTAAGTAACTTCTTTTAGAATTGGCCTTGCAGAGGAGCTTTGTGGTATCAAGAGGAAGTGCTTAGTCTGTTACTTAGAGAGCTCGGTTATCGAGTGTCTGTATGGAAGTAAGCAATCGCCTTTTCTTTCTGTTTGCAGAAACCGCTGACCGAGGAGCCCGGCATGGGTAATATTCCCCCTTCTGCGAAGAAGCCGAAGGCCTTTGCACCGCCCAGTATTATGCAAATACAAACGGTACCTCCTGGGAATCCGGAAGCTATTCCACCTCTTCTTCGTGAGCAGGAGCATTTCGAAGCACCCTTCAGCAATCCAGAGGCTTTCCCGCCTCATTTCATCGCACCAAATAGTTTTGAACCTCCCTTCAGAAATCCAGAACACGTTCTACCGCCATTCACACAGCCAAATATTTTTGAGCCTCCTCCGCCGCGTTTTAACGACATGAATAGATTTAGGCTGCCTGCCGCGAATCTTGAGCAGATTCCGATACAAATACAGGCACAAATGATGCTTAACACGTTCTTGGGGAATCCACCGTTTTTTCAGCCTCGTTTTAGGTAACTAAAATGTTAAACTTGGCTTGAGCATAATCCAGAGCTAGTCTCATCCAGTGGTGGTTCTTTCACTAGTGCTCCTTGAAAATGATGTATGTCTTTCCGATTTGAATACCTGTTTTTAATATTTTTTTAAAAAATGGTTATGTTATAAACACATGGAATGCTCACATACAGGTTGCGCTGTTGATGTCAGTCATTACAGACATTTTTATCTTACAGATTTAAGAGTAGGCCCCTAACTGCAGTCACTGTAATTCAGCAGCGCCAGGAGTACAAACTGAAGTTTTAATTTCCTAAATCGGCAGTGCGTTGGTTGTGTTATGTTAAAGTTTATCATCTTGCACAGTTCTTCTACAAGCAGCGCATGAGTTCCATCTCAGTTGTGCATTTAGCATCTTTGCTATCTGATGCATTTGTTAATTTCTTATTAAATAACTACCATTCAAATTGTTGTGGAATTCAAATTTCTAACAATGCTCTCTTTGAGTTTCAGTATATGATTCAAGGCAAAATGTGACGTGGGGTGTATAGAACATGAAAAGTTGCTTCTTGTGCTCAACAGGTGTTTTACTTGTTTTCCCATTTTGACTGAATAATAATTTTATTACAGATTTATACATGGAATGTGCATATATCTTGTGTAAATCTTCTAACCCCTTCGCTGCTAGGTCTCTACCCCCTCTCCCATGCCAAGCCAATTTTTGACTTTTTGGGATAGTTCGCAGTTTGGCCTCCATAACTTTTTGTCCACTTACACTACCCACAGCAAATTTGTGTCCTTTTTTCATACATCCTAGGGATTCTAAAAGTACCCAGGGTTTGTTGATCCTACTGGAGGGGACCGAGAAATTAGTCAAAATGTTGCTACATTTTGTGTTTTTTTGGGAAAATTAGAAAAAAGTGCTGCATAAGAAACTGTCTGTTTTTTTTGTTTTTCTTGCTGCAAGTGGCATCAATGAAAGGTTTGCATTGCTAAAATCACCATCTTCCCACCTTTCAGGAACAGGCACACTTGATTCAGAAAAACAAATTTTCTGTCAGTTTTGGCATTTTACTGGGAGAAAGCCCATTTTTCCTATTTTTTGTGCGTCCTAGTCCTGCGCCATATATGTTCTCCGAATGTCCTATATATAAAAGATATCTTAGGACTAGGACGCCAAGACACTCACACCAGGTATTTGAAGCTCAGGATTTTACCAGGGACTGAAAGAATTACGTAAAGTCTGTCTAATATGGTCCTGACTAATTATCTACAATTTTTGCTATTCAGAAACGAACTACATATTTCCAAATGTATCAATAGCCTTGAGAAAGCCCCAGGTATACAAACTGCGCAGGGGTGAAACACGTGTCGGCTGTTTACTTTGAAAACTTATGTAATAAAAGACGGCTGGTTTTACAAGGCTGTTGTCTCTGAAGCTTGTGAAATATAAAGATCATTGGACTCACTGATATGATCCCACGCACTGACCGAGTTAACTATATGTGAGGATTGATTCCTTATGTTGGATCCAGGGTGGGTTCACCAATTTCTTTTGCTATCCCACCAAACAAATATATATTTTTTAAAAGCAATCCCCTATGTCTAGTGGTTTTCTCTATAGGCACAACTCACATCACATCTGTGCGGCTGGCGCAGTCAAACAGGGCCACCTAGTGAGACGCAGAGGTACTGCTCAAAAAACATCCAGATCCAGTCTGATGCTTGGGGATTATTGTAAGGTAAGGAATCTGTGGCTAGATAGTCTCTACCTGATAAGATGTTACCAGTGGTAAGTAACTTGTTCGATGGCATCTGTCGCTGTAGATACGTTCATTTGTGCCTGGAAAGGGCATAGGGCCAGAAATTCTGACCCTTTTCTCCCCTCATTGTCCCTCATTTTACTTTCTCCCCAGTTAGGGACTTACCTTATCAGTGCGGTACAGGAAGGTGTTAGGCAAGCATTTCGCATCAGCCACCACAGTGAACTCAACTAAAAATCATAGCGTAACAACTAGTATGCGAATAGAAGGTGATGCCTCCAGGTAGCAGACTCCAATCCCAATGAGAGAAGGTTGTATATCAGCTACAGTGATGTGCATAGCCACACGTTCCACTGTCAGTAAGAAAGCTAGGTAGGTCAATCCAGCTACTGCACACGTTTGCACTTTTCTCTCCACGTTTAATTTCATATGCTATTATGTATTTGATGTCGATGATCAGCAAAGAGCAGCAGAGCATATCATAGTGAACATTTTTATGTTAGCAGGAGCATCTCAAATTTGAGATAAGTTACATGAGTGAGGGTTGTAAAATCACTTTACAGAGGAGAAAGTTATTAGGAGGTGAACATTAGCAATATGGTATTGAGTGCAACATATCTCAAATGTACAACAAACACTTAGGCCCTCATTATGACTTCGGCGGTCTTTTCTTAAGATCGCAGAAGACACGGGCGCCAGAAGACCGCCAGTGCTGGCGTCTTCCGTCCGCTATATAATGGGTACTGATGGATTTCCGCCACACTTTGGGTGGAAATCCGGCAGAATCCATGCTGGCGGTCAGATGCCCTTGGGTGCTGCTACCACCTGCACAGCTCCGCCAGAAGGATGCTGCCAGATGTATTAAGACCATTAATACCACCTGACAGTGTCCTGCTGGCGGGGCACTGCCGGTGGTCGCAGCCCTCCTTCCCGTTCCCTGCCGGGTGACCTCCTCGCCAGACAAGGTAAGTCCGGCATCTGACAGAGGAGGGGGGGTGTTGTGTGTGGTGTCTGCCTGTGTGTAGGAATGTGTGTGTGTGTGTTTGTGAGTGCTGTGTATGCATGGTTGTATGTGTGTGAGTGAACGCATGTCTGCAAGTCACGGTGAGTGCGGGTCTGCATGTTAGTGAGTATGCATGTGAGTGAATGCATGTATGGATGAGTGAGTGGATGTGTGTCTGAAAGTTGAGGTGAATGGGTGTATGCGTGGTGCATGTGGGTGTGTGCATGTATGCGGGGGTGTGGGCGCTATGTGTGTAGGGGTGGGGGAGACGTGATTAGGGGGGGTAGGGGGTTCTGTGACTGTCTTGGGAGGCTCAGGTGCTTGCTGGATGGGGGTGAGCCATCTACCAGTGACGTAAGGGATTCCCTTTCACCAGTAGCCCTACCGCCATGGTTTTCGTGGCGGTGCTACTGCTGCGGAAACCATGGCGGTAGGCCGGCTCATAATGCCACCACAGGTCTTCTGCGGACCGCTGGGTCAGAGATGAACATCTCCGGCCCAGCAGTTCATACCGCCATGACAGTATGAGTGGAGATGTGGCGGTATCACCACCACATAATTAGGGTCTTATTGAGGGCCTAAGTCTTGATACATATAACAAAGGACCATTGACTACCCCCCCCTTCAACTTTCTCATAAATTTAAATATTTGTAGACAATGTCAGGCTACTTAACAAAGAACACAGGTGCAGACTTATTTTTGAAATACACATACATTCCCAGTAGTACACATCTACAGCTGCACCAGGGGACAGTTTCTAAGCACACTACTGGAAATGTCATGTGATGTCTCCCCTAGACTCCTATTCCTCCTGTGCAGAGTTTTATATTGTATAGAATTACACACAGGGAAGTGAGCCAGTTATGATTGAAAGTGTGTTGGGACCCTGCTAACCAGGCCCCAGCACCAGGGTTCTTTCCCTAAACTGTACCTTAGTTCCCGGAACAGCCCTTGCACACATATAAGTCCCTTGTAACTGGTACCCCTGGTAACAAGGGCCTTGCTGCCAGGAAGGTCTCTAAGGGCTGCAGCATGTCTTATGCCACCCTGGGGACCCCTCACTCAGCACATGCACACTGCCTCACAGCTTGTGTGTGATGGTGGGGAGAAAATGACTAAGTCGACATGGCACTCCCCTCAGGGTGCCAGGCCCACCTTTCACTGCCTGTGGCATAGGTAAGTCACCCCTCTAGCAGGCCTTACAGCCCTAAGGCAGGGTGCACTATAACACAGGTGAGGGCGTAAGTGCATGAGCACTATGCCCTTACAGTGTATAAGCAAAACCTTAGCCATTGTAAGTGCAGGGTAGCCATAAGAGTATATGGTCTGGGAGTTTGTCAAACACGAACTCCACAGTTCCATAATGGCTACACTGAAATCTGGGAAGGTTGATATCAAACTTCTCAGCACAATAAATGCACACTGATGCCAGTGTGGGATTTATTGTAAAGTACACCCAGAGGGCATCTTAGAGATGCCTCCTAAATACCAGTCTGACTCCTAGTGCTAGGCTGACCAGTTTCTGCCAGCCTGCCACAACCAGACGAGTTTCTGGCCACATGGGGTAAGTGCCTTTGTCACTCTGTGGCCAGGAACAAAGCCTGTACTGGGTGGAGGTGCATCTCACCTCCCCTTGCAGGAACGGTAACACCTAGGGGTGAGCCTCAAAGGCTCATGCCTTTTGTTACAGCACCCCAGGGCATCCAAGCTAGTGGAGATGCCTGCCCCTCCGGCCACTGGCCCAACTTTTGGCAGCAAGGCTGGAGGAGATAATGAGGAAAACAAGGAGGAGCCACCTACCAGTCAGGACAGCCCGTAAGGTGCCCTGAGCTGAAGTGACTCCTGCCTTTAGAAATCCTCCATCTTGAGATTGGACGATGCCCCAAATAGGAATAGGGATGTACCCCCTCCCCTCAGGGAGGAGGCACAGAGGGTGTAGCCATCCTCCAGGACAGTAGACATTGGCTACTGCCCTCTGACCTAAACACACCCCTAAATTTAGTATTTAGGGGCAACCCTGAACCCAGGAAATCAGATTCCAGCAACCTACAACAGGAAGGACTGCTGACGTGAAAGCCCTGCAGATACGATGGAGACGACAACTGACGTGACCCCAGTCCTAACGGCCTGTCTCCAGACTCAAAGAACCTGCGCAGCGACGCATCCGACAGGGACCAGCGGCCTCTGAGGACTCAGAGGACTGCCCTGAACCCGAAGGACCAAGAAACTCCTGAGAACAGCAGCACTGTTCAAAACCTGCAACAAAGAATCAACTTTTAAAGAACTCTTCCCGCCGGAAGCGTGAGACTTCATACTCTGCACCCGATGCCCCCGGCTCGAGCTCCAGAGAACAAACACCACAGAGAGGACTCCCAGGTGACTACGACTACGTGAGTAACCTGAGTTGACCCCTTGGACCCCCACAGCGACGCCTGCAGAGAGGATCCAGAGGCTCCCCCTGACCGCGACTGCCTGGTAACAAGGATTCTGACGCCTGGGCAAAGCACTGCACCCGCAGCCCCCAGGACCGAGAGGAACCACCTTCCAGTGCAGGAGTGACCACCAGGTGGCCCCATTCCTAGCCCAGTTGGTGGCTGGCCCGAGAAGCCCCCCTGTGCCCTGCCTGCATCGCTTAAGTGAACCCTGGGTCCCTCTATTTCTTTCAGTAGCAAACCCGACGCCTACTTTGCACACTGTACCTGGCCGCCCCTGTGCCGCTGAGGGTGTATTTTGTGTGCCTGTCTGTGTTCCCCCCGCCCCCCCAAACCCACCTGGTCTGCTCCCCGACGACGCAGGTACTTACCTGCCAGCAGACCGGAACTGGAGCACCCCTCTTCTCCATAGGCACCTATGTGTTTTGAGTCCTCCTTTGACCTCTGCACCTGACCGGCCCTGTGTTGCTGGCGCGGTGACTTTGGGGTTGCCTTGAACCCCCAACGGTGGGCTGCCTATGCCCAGGAGACTGAACTTGTAAGTGCTTTACTTACCTGAGAAACCTAACCAAACTTACCTCCCCCAGGAACTGTTGATTTTTGCACTGTGTCCACTTTTCAAATAGCTTATTGCCATTTTAACTTAAACTGTGTGTACTGCTGTTTTAAATCAAAGTGCTATACTTACCTGTGTGCAGTACCTTGCATTTTATGTACTTACCTCAAATCTTGTGGTTATAAAATGAATTAAAATATATTTTTCTATATAAAAAAATATTGGCCTGGAGTAAGTCTTTGAGTGTGTGTTCCTCATTTATTGCCTGTGCGTGTAGAACAAATGCTTAACACTACCCTCTGATAAGCCTGCTGCTCGACCTCACTACCACAAAATAGAGCATTAGTATTATCTAATTTTGCCACTATCAACCTCTAAGGGGAACCCTTGAACTTTGTGCACACTATCTCTCTCTTTGAGATAGTATAAACAGAGCCAGCTTCCTACACCGGTGCATTGGGAGAATTCATAACCTGAGGAATCCACAGGTATCTACTGTATCCACCAGAAAAAGCGTTACTGAGGGTAAGTAACTTGTTAGTTGTGTCAACATCTGTTCCCTTTTTTAGGCACCTTTCGGTATGGTTCTAGAGCTTGAGTCTTGTCATAAAAAAAGTTTTATAACTAGTGCAACTATGTCCCCTCATAAGAAGTCAGGGTTTAAAACTTATTAGTATTGTGAGTCTGTGGTTCATGTTTTCTAATCATGACTCCCAAGTCCTTTGACTCATGTGAAAGTACATGTTCGATGGCATCTGTCGCTGTAGATACGCATGTTCTGCAATAGCTCGCCATCTGGTGTTGGGCCGGAGTGTTACAAGTTGTTTTTCTTCGAAGAAGTCTTTCGAGTCACGGGACCGAGTGACTCCTCCTTTTGTCTCCATTGCGCATGGGCGTCGACTCTATCCTCGATTGTTTTTTTTCCGCCATCGGGTTCGGACGTGTTCCTGTCGCTCCGAGTTTCGGAACGGAAAATTAGCTAATTTCGGAAGATTTTCGTCGGTATTGTTGCGTTCGGGATCGGCGTACTTACATTCAACACCGCATCGAAGATCGAACAGCTCCGGTGCCCTTCTGGGTAGTTTTTTCGATCCTCCGTCGGGGCCTGGTCGGCCCGACCGCGTGCTGAAGAACGCCGATGGAACGGACCCCGTTTCGTTTCTGCCCCAAATGCCACAATAAATACCCCTACACAGACCAACACTTGGTCTGCAACCTGTGCCTGTCACCTGAGCACAGCGAAGACACCTGCGAGGCCTGTCGTGCGTTCCGGTCCCGAAAAACACTCCGAGACCGTCGAGCCAGAAGACTTCAGATGGCGTCCGCACCGACAGCCCACCGGGAGTTCGAGGAACAGGAAGAGGAAGGTACCTTCTCGATCCAAGACTCCGACTCCGAAGGATTCGACGATACACAAACCGTGAGTAAGACGTCGAAAACCACACAGAGGAAGATTTACAAGGCCCAGGGGACGCCACTGCCACCAGGCCATGGCTCGACCCATAAATTCGGTGACCGACCGTCGGCACCGAAAAAGGCCCAAACAGTGCCGAGATCGTCCGACTCCGGTCGAGACACCGGCACGCAGCCTTCTCGGGACCGAGAAAGTGCTGGAGACAAGCCTCGACACCGAGATGCCGGTGTGGACACGGCTCGACGCCGAGACAGCGGCACAGAAACAGATCGACGCCGAGAGGTTTCGGCCCCGAAAAAGAAAAAAGTCACCTCGGAGCCGAAAAAACACGCAGACAAAGTTTCGATGCCGAAACAAACTGCAAGCGGCCCAGCTTCAGGCTCTTATACAGAAGAGCACTCGCTAACCTCCCAAATGCAGAAGCATAGGTTTGAGGAAGAGCTACAAGCAACTGATGTGGACCATACGCAAAAGCGTATCTTCATTCAGCAGGGGACAGGAAAAATAAGCACCCTTCCCCCCATTAGGAGAAAGAGGAGGTTGGAGTTCCACACGGAACAAACACCACAACCAAAAGTGGTGAAAAGAGTTACACCACCACCCTCACCTCCGCCCGTGATTGACGTTTCACCAGCACAAACTCCTTCACACTCCCCAGCTCACACCACCATGAGCCAGGGTGACCAAGATCAGGACGCATGGGACCTATACGACGCACCAGTGTCAGATAACAGTCCGGAGGCATACCCTGCGAAGCCATCTCCACCAGAAGACAGCACCGCGTACTCTCAAGTGGTGGCTAGAGCAGCACAATTTCACCACGTAAGCCTCCACTCAGAACAGGTCGAGGATGATTTCTTATTCAACACACTCTCCTCCACCCACAGCTCATACCAAAGCCTGCCTATGCTCCCTGGTATGCTCCGCCACGCAAAAGACATCTTTAAGGAGCCGGTTAAAAGTAGGGCAATCACACCAAGGGTAGAAAAAAAGTATAAGCCGCCTCCTACGGACCCGGTTTTCATCACTACACAGCTGCCACCAGACTCTGTCGTTGTAGGAGCAGCTAGGAAAAGGGCCAACTCTCACACATCTGGAGATGCACCACCCCCAGATAAAGAAAGCCGCAAGTTTGATGCAGCTGGTAAAAGAGTCGCAGCACAAGCTGCAAACCAGTGGCGCATCGCGAACTCCCAGGCACTACTTGCGCGCTATGACAGAGCCCACTGGGACGAGATGCAACATCTCATTGAACATCTGCCCAAGGACTTACAAAATAGGGCAAAACAAGTGGTTGAGGAGGGACAGGCCATCTCCAACAACCAGATCCGCTCCTCCATGGACGCTGCAGATACAGCTGCACGGACAATTAATACATCTGTAACTATCAGAAGGCATGCATGGCTCCGAACGTCTGGATTTAAACCAGAGATTCAACAAGCAGTTCTCAATATGCCTTTTAATGAAAAAGAACTGTTCGGTCCAGAAGTGGACACAGCGATTGAGAAACTCAAAAAAGATACGGACACTGCCAAAGCCATGGGCGCACTCTACTCCCCGCAGAGCAGAGGGAATTACAGCTCATTCCGTAAAACGCCCTTTCGAGGGGGGTTTCGGGGTCAAAGCACACAAGCCAGCACCTCACAAGCCACACCGTCCAGTTACCAAGGACAGTATAGAGGAGGTTTTCGGGGACAATATAGAGGAGGGCAATTCCCTAGAAATAGAGGAAGATTCCAAAGCCCCAAAACCCCTACTACTAAACAGTGACTCACATGTCACTCACCCCCTCCACACAACACCAGTGGGGGGACGAATAGGTCATTATTACAGAGCATGGGAGAAAATCACTACAGACACTTGGGTTCTAGCAATTATCCAACATGGTTATTGCATAGAATTTCTACAATTCCCTCCAAACATACCAGCAAAAGCACAAAATTTAACAACACACCATTCCAATCTCCTGGAGATAGAAGTGCAGGCACTATTGCAAAAGAATGCAATCGAATTAGTGCCAAACACACAAATAAACACAGGAGTTTACTCACTGTACTTTCTGATACCAAAGAAGGACAAAACACTGAGACCAATCCTAGACCTCAGAGTAGTCAACACTTTCATCAAATCAGACCACTTCCACATGGTCACACTACAAGAAGTATTGCCATTGCTAAAGCTGCACGATTACATGGCAACTTTAGACCTCAAGGATGCTTATTTCCATATACCAATACACCCATCGCACAGGAAATACCTAAGGTTTGTATTCAAAGGAATACATTACCAATTCAAGGTACTGCCTTTCGGATTAACAACCGCACCAAGAGTCTTTACCAAATGTCTAGCGGTAGTCGCAGCACACATAAGAAGGCAGCAGATACATGTGTTCCCATATCTAGACGACTGGCTAATCAAGGCCCATTCGTTAATAGAGTGCTCAAATCACACAAATCATATCATACAAACCCTCTTCAAACTAGGGTTCACCGTCAATTTCACAAAATCCAAAATTCTGCCACGCAAGGTACAACAATACCTAGGAGCCATAATAGACACTTCAAAAGGAGTAGCCACTCCAAGTCCACAAAGAATTCAAAATTTCAACACCATCATACAACGCATGTATCCAACACAAAAGATACAAGCAAACATGGTATTACAACTCCTAGGCATGATGTCCTCATGCATAGCCATTGTCCCAAACGCAAGACTGCACATGAGGCCCCTACAACAATGCCTAGCATCACAGTGGTCTCAAGCACAGGGTCACCTTCTAGATCTGGTGTTAATAGACCGCCAAACTTACCTCTCGCTTCTGTGGTGGAACAACATAAATTTAAACAAGGGGCGGCCTTTCCAAGACCCAGTGCCACAATACGTAATAACAACAGATGCTTCCATGACAGGGTGGGGAGCACACCTCGATCAACACAGCATACAAGGACAATGGAACGTACATCAAACAAAACTGCATATCAATCACCTAGAACTTCTAGCAGTTTTTCAAGCATTAAAAGCTTTCCAACCAATAATAGTTCACAAATACATTCTCGTCAAAACAGACAACATGACAACAATGTATTATCTAAACAAGCAGGGGGGAACGCACTCCACGCAGTTAAGCCTGCTAGCACAAAAAATTTGGCATTGGGCAATTCACAACCAAATTCGCCTAATTGCACAGTTTATACCAGGGATACAAAATCAACTCGCAGACAATCTCTCTCGAGATCACCAACAGGTCCACGAATGGGAAATTCACCCCCAAATTCTGAACACTTATTTCAAACTCTGGGGAACACCTCACATAGACTTGTTTGCGACAAGGGAGAACGCAAAATGCCAAAACTTCGCATCCAGATACCCACACAAACAATCCCAAGGCAATGCCCTATGGATGAACTGGTCAGGGATATTTGCTTACGCTTTTCCTCCTCTCCCTCTCCTTCCTTACCTGGTAAACAAACTCAGTCAAAGCAAACTCAAACTCATATTGATAGCACCAACTTGGGCAAGGCAACCCTGGTACACAACGCTGCTAGACCTATCAGTGGTACCCTGCATCAAATTGCCCAACAGGCCAGATCTGTTAACACAGCACAACCAAAAGATCAGACACCCAGATCCAGCATCGCTGAATCTAGCAATCTGGCTCCTGAAATCCTAGAATTCGGGCACTTACAACTTACCCAAGAATGTATGGAAGTCATAAAACAAGCCAGAAGGCCATCCACCAGGCACTGCTATGCAAGTAAATGGAAGAGGTTTGTTTGCTACTGCCATATTAATCAAATACAACCATTACACACAACTCCAGAACAGGTAGTGGGTTACTTGCTTCACTTACAAAAATCTAACCTAGCTTTCTCTTCCATTAAGATTCACCTTGCAGCAATATCTGCATACCTGCAAACTACCTATTCAACTTCCCTATATAGGATACCAGTCATTAAAGCATTCATGGAGAGCCTTAGGAGAATTATACCACCAAGAACACCACCTGTTCCTTCATGGAACCTAAATGTTGTCCTAACTAGACTTATGGGTCCACCTTTTGAACCCATGCACTCCTGCGACATACAGTTCCTAACCTGGAAGGTGGCATTTCTCATCGCCATTACTTCCCTAAGAAGAGTAAGCGAGATTCAGGCGTTTACTATACAGGAACCTTTTATACAACTACACAAAAATAAAGTCGTCCTAAGGACCAATCCTAAATTTTTGCCAAAGGTTATTTCACCATTCCATCTAAATCAAACAGTGGAACTTCCAGTGTTCTTTCCACAGCCAGATACCGTAGCTGAAAGAGCACTACATACATTAGATGTCAAAAGAGCATTAATGTATTACATTGACAGAACAAAAAACATCAGAAAGACTAAACAACTCTTTATTGCATTTCAAAAACCTCACGCAGGAAACCCAATTTCAAAACAAGGTATAGCCAGATGGATAGTTAAATGCATCCAAATCTGCTACCTTAAAGCTAAACGACAGCTGCCCATTACACCAAGGGCACACTCAACCAGAAAGAAAGGTGCTACCATGGCCTTTCTAGGAAACATCCCAATGCAAGAAATATGTAAGGCAGCCACATGGTCTACGCCTCACACATTCACCAAGCACTACTGTGTAGACGTGTTATCCGCACAACAAGCCACAGTAGGTCAAGCCGTATTAAGGACATTATTTCAGACTACTTCCACTCCTACAGGCTGATCCACCGCTTTTGGGGAAATAACTGCTTACTAGTCTATGCAGAACATGCGTATCTACAGCGACAGATGCCATCGAACTGAAAATGTCACTTACCCAGTGTACATCTGTTCGTGGCATCAGTCGCAGTAGATTCGCATGTGCCCACCCGC
Organism: Pleurodeles waltl; assembly: GCF_031143425.1. Taxonomy (NCBI): domain Eukaryota; kingdom Metazoa; phylum Chordata; class Amphibia; order Caudata; family Salamandridae; genus Pleurodeles; species Pleurodeles waltl. The sequence continues at coordinate 1,800,402,761 of NC_090444.1, read as the reverse complement.
CTCCCCGGGAGCCTGTAGCAGTTTAGAAGTTACCTTCAATTATTTATATATGTATCATCTCAACCTTAAATAGGTGCATACTTAGTCACTCCATTGCATGGGCACTATTACTACAATTCAACTCCTACCTCACCCTCTGCGGGGAAAAACAATCGAGGATAGAGTCGACGCCCATGCGCAATGGAGACAAAAGGAGGAGTCACTCGGTCCCGTGACTCGAAAGACTTCTTCGAAGAAAAACAACTTGTAACACTCCGGCCCAACACCAGATGGCGAGCTATTGCAGAACATGCGAATCTACTGCGACTGATGCCACGAACAGATGTACACTGGGTAAGTGACATTTTCATTCCTAAGCGTGTGGGAAGCAAAGCGCTTTATGGCCAGAGCCAAGGACAGAGGAGGCAGGCATAGATATAGGCACCTCTTTAGGTCATCAGTCACTGTCCTCCCACAAGAAACACAAAAAGTAGAAGAGGTAAAGCAGCAAGCATAAATGAGGCAAGTTGCCGAGACCACCCTCGAACTTCTCTTCGGGACCAGACTAGATTTAATTTCCTTTACCTCAGGAAAAGGCGCCAGCAGAAATACACGGTATCCTGAAGTCCCACAGGAAGTACTTATGTTTTATAGTGGGTTCGACACGCTAACAATTTGCGGTCCTTCTCTTTGGCCTGACATCGGCCTCACAAATTTTCACAAAGGTAATGCCAGGTGTGGCAGCCCATCTCAGGATGGGGGATTACGTTTTTTCCCTTCCTGAGGCTGTATTGCTGAAAGTGCCTTGGGGAAGTATCAGGCATTTGCGCTGCTTTGTGCGTCCCGAGGCACTTTGGTGTTACAGAATGGACCACAGGCACCTGTGGGGCCCCTTTTGTAATACAGATATCACTGGGACACATGTAGCCCCAGTGATACCGAGAGGCAAGACCTCATGCACTTGAGTAACTCTGTGTCTCTGTGCCATATGATGAATGCGGGCGCAGAGGCAAACATAACCAAAGGAGGCGCACTGAGAGTACCACAAAAAGGTGGCACACTGTCGATGCCCCTCTTCAACGCAGCCCTCTGTTGGGACAAAGGGAGTCACATGGACTCAGCAGACATCCCCCTGCAGGTGGGGTGCAGTCGCTCACTGCAGGAGGATCTTAAATACCTTTTGAAAGTGCAGGCCATTTGCCACCTGCACAGTTTTTTAACAGCTGCTCTGTATTTCTCTTGAATGTGCTGCCCTTGGAGCAGTAAGAGTTCACGGCAATCATTCTTCATAATGTACGACTGACTTCTGAAGGCCAGGATTCCAGAAATAGTGCAGTAACACCATGCTGCAAAACTTTTTTTTTAATTTTTTTCTTATCAGTGTGCCCGAATCCCATCTTGAGCCCTCCTAGCACCTGGTGGTCTTCGGGGTGTATTGGATCCCACCTTGATGCAATCCTAGAATATATTGGACATCCATGCACTGCTCCTGCGCTTTAAGGGTGGTGCTTGTGTTCCAGTCCTTAGTCTCCATGGCCTTCTCAGTCTGCTACCTTCTTGCATTCTCTTGGTCATGCATGCCCACTGGTGCGTGCGGGCCCACTAGTGGTGTCTCCATCAGGCAGTGGTTGAAACACAGGGAAGATCGGTCAGATATCGGGGATCTCTACAGATACTTTAGTGCTGGGGTATGGAGGGAAACCTGTCCAGAGGAATCCTTCTAATCTCCTTCAGCCATAACCAATGTTGAGTGATTTCTCCACTCAGGGATGAGGAGCTCATCAGGAGGAACTGGAGATCAGTGGCCTCTGGTCTCCGAACAGAGCAGACCTTGCACATCAATCCACTGGACCTGAAGGCAATTCGCCTAGCGCTCAAGGCATTTCTCCCTTCCCTTTTTGGTCACTCAGTTCAGATCTTGACCGACAATAAAACTGCTATGTGGTATGTCAGCATGTCACCCCAATTCTCTGCCAGGAAACCTTGAAGATCTGGTTGTGGGTGCACAGAATGTGGCTAGTGGCCAATCACCTAGCGGGCTCACTGAACATAAGAGTCGAAGACCTGAGTGAGCGTCATCTTGCTGACTCTGAAGTGGCGGTTCCACCCAAAGGTCTTAAAGGGTATCTTCTGTCTATTGGGCATGCCCCACATGGATCTCTGCCATGCATTTGCATTGTCTGAACTTCTGTATCCTCCAGCATCTGATGCAAGAGAGTTATGTGATGTGTATAGGAAGCTGACCTGGTGTGTGCTGCGTACCTATAGTGTTAACACCTCATACCTTAGGTTCAGGTATCCCGTATTAGTAAAGTGTAGGCAGTGTCTAGGAAGCCAGGGCTCTCTAGAGGTAGTTGTGGATGAGCAGCCAAGACTTATCTAGGAGACATGCAAAGCTTATGCAGTATATTTATAGTCACACAGCACTATCACACATAAAAGAACCACGTAGTGTTACAAAAATAAAGGTACTTTATTAGGGTAACACAAATACTAGAATTCTAATACAGTCCCCCCCCAACTGGAGGTAAATAAACACACTATTATGTACACATTAGCAATCAGTAAAGATCATAAAAAGAAATGTTGGTAATATTAATAGGCAATAGTGAGGGCCCTAGGGGAGGGCCAAACCATATACTAAGAGTGGAATGTGAGATACATTCCCCCACCCAAGGAAGTGGAATCAGTAGAGGGGAGCTGGAGGAACTGGGAACACCAAGAGGTGAGTACCAGAGTGACCAGCGACCAGGAGAGCAGAGGTAAGTACCTGGTTTTCCCCAAAACCAGCAGATGTACTTTGGAAAAGGATTGGGCAAGACCCAAACAAGACTGACCCAAGGACAGATTCTGGCATAAGAAGATCTGCAAAGGAAGGGTACCAAGTCCAGTTCATGGAGTGTCCGGTCATTGTAGGAGCCAATACCCACCCTTCTGTAGAAGCAGGGCAAGGTTGATGGGGGACGAAGAAGACAAGCTGTGCACCGCTGGAGAGGAAGAGGAGTGTCTGAAGTGATGCAGATGGTGTCCCACATTGTCTGTCGGGTGCAGTTGATCAGTGGTGCTGGAGAACCACCAACAAGCCTTGGCAAATGCAAAAGAAGACGATGTGTTGCAAGGCTGGAGAGGACCTGCAAGGACCAGGTGACGCGACCCAAGTAGGGGAGTCCGCGGTGACTCTCAGCAATCAGAGTCACAAGAAGAGGAGGCAGCCCCCACAGGCAACCCACTGGCAGCAGGCACAGCAGTCGTAGGGAGGCCCACTCAGCACACCTGGAGAGGAGTCACATGTCGCTGGAGCAGCAGAGTGGAGACTGTGCTTGCAGGAAGAAGGGGTACATGGATTCAAGATGGCAGAACAAGTGGCCACCTGAAGAAGCTATAGGCACCACCCCTGGAGTGGTGATGGAAAGGGGAGTTGTCACTCCCCTTTCCTTTTGTCCAGTTTTGCGCCAGAGCAGGGACCGGGGGGGTCCCTGGTCTGGTCTGGTACAAACCGGTTTATGCAAGGAGGGCACTAAATGTGCTCTTCAAAGCATACTGATGGCTTGGGGAGGAAACCCCTCTCAAGCCATGTAACACCTATTTACAAGGGGAGAGGGTGTTGCCTACCTCTCCCACAGGAAATCCTTCGTTCTGCCTTGCCCTGCATGAGATGTTCAAGCGGCAGGCAGGCAGAGCCCCATATGGAGGGTGGCAGCAGCACGGACTGCTTGCAAAACCCTGGAATACTAGTAGGAGCTATACTATGGGGCAGTCCTCTAAGGAACCCCCAGAGTGTATGGAATCATACAACCAATACTGGCAAGAGTATTGGGGTATGATTCCAACATGTTTGATACCAAACATGCCCAGATTAAAAGTTACCATTTTATGTAACTGGATATGGGGTAGTGACCTGTGTCCAGTACACTGGTAAAATGGCTTCCCCACACTTAAGAAGTTCAGTGTAGTGGAGTTGAAGTTCGTAGGGGCAACTCTGCTCATGCAGTGGCGCCCTCACACACAGGGACCTGCACCGCGCCCTCTGGGCTAGGAAGGCCTACCATAGGGGTGACGTTGAGTGACCTGGTCTAGAGACCTGTAGTGAAAGGGTGCATGCACCTTTTTATCCAGGCTGAAATGGCAAGCCTGCGGACACACTTTGCATGGGCTACCACAGGTGGCACAATACATGCTGCAGCCCATGGGGAGCCCCTGGTGCTCCAATGCCCTGGGTACCATGTACTAGGGATTCATATGGGGGCACCAGTATGCCAGTTGTGTGGTGTGCAAAGTCCTAGGCAACCACATTTAGAGGGAGAGTGCACAATCACTGGGGTCCTGGTTAGCAGGATCCCAGTTAAAACAGTTAAAGCATACTGATAGCAGGCAAAAAGTGGAGATAACCATGCCAAAAGAGGGAACTTTCCTGCAGTGGGCCTCCTTTGTGCCTCTTCACAGTTTTTCATTACCTCATTTAACTATTAGTCATCTCAGTAAGTTGCAATAACAATCAGTCAGGCCATGATTCACTGCTTTCTTGCCCAACAAGTTAGTCTTCAGAACCAGAGTTGCCTTGCTTCCAAAGGTGGTTATCCCTTCCATCTTGATCACTGAATTACATTGACATCTTTCTACCCTCAACCACAACGTACCAAGAAAGAGGAAAGGTTGAATAGGTTGGACCCTAAAAGAGCCGTAACTTTTTACATCAACCACTCAAAGGAATTTTGCGAAATTTACTAGCTTTTTGTAGGATGGATAGGTAACTGGAACGAGAAAGCAGTGCACAAAAAGACATTGTCCAGATCATTCATTTTATGTATAAAATCTGCCATGCCATGGCCCATGGAAATCCACTGGATGGCATTAGGTCCCATTCTATCTGAGCCAAATATTCCATGTCTGCCTTATATTTGGGGTGGAGGGTTGCTGTAGGTGACATCTGCAGAGCTGTCACCTTTGCTAAGCACTGTTGGCTGAATTCAGAGGTGAAGAGGAATGGGCATTTTGCCTGATCTGTGGGACAGCATTTCTTAGTATAACTATCAAGGCCCTCCATCCCGTAGGTGGGTGTTGCTTCAGAATCTATTCAAGGAATGGGGAATCTGTCTTTGGAATTATCCATCAGAAGATAATGTTTTCTCATAGGGAATCACCATTGATAGTCAAGCATTTGCATTTGATTAGAGCTGGCTCTCTTCTCTGGACCGTCCACGCCCCTCTGAGGCAGATATAAAAGCCCTAGTAGAGGACTGACCTTCACCATGCTCTGAGGTCTCACCTTGAGACTGGACTTGTTGTCTGTGCTGTTCTTCCATGCCAAGGAGGCAAATCTTTTCTCTCTCAGGGTGCGTTGTGAAAACTTCTTGCAGTGTTGACACTGCTCTGGAAGATGATTGGTGGTCACTGGCCCTCTTGCAATCTGCCGACTGAGTTGGGACAGCTCATGGGTGACTCCAAGGTTCTCCTGCATTCCGCTGGGTCTGCAGCTGGACTTCACCTTCACCGTCCTGCAGGAACTTCCCCTCCAAGAGGGCAGGCATTTCCTACCTGCACCACCTGGGCATCCCTGAGTGGTCTTGACACTGTCCCCTTTTTCAGGTTCTTCTCATACGGAATCCACCTTCTGGTTTCACAGACTTGGTCCACGGGTCAGGGCAGCATTTGGACAATTGAGGCTTCCATTGACTTCAACCAGGGTTTCCATCGTCACTTAACCACTATGCACTTGGGCTCCCTGGTGTAGGTACTCCCGTCTTCTTGGTATCCACAGGTGGGGACACTCTTCAACCCTCCTTGTGCCAGCTGGTTTCCTCGGAGGTCCACTGGGAAGGGTCCTGAATCCATAAAAATCCAACCGCGACGGTCCTGTGTTAGCCTGTGGGACACTGATTCAGTAACTACTCTGCAGCTGGGTGCCTGAGTGGGAGTATAGTTACTTACCTCTGGTATTTTCCTACTCCCCCCAGCTCCTGGGATTTGAACACACTTACCTGGGTTGGGCATCTCCATTCTTATAACACTTTCTTAGTGTATGGTTTGCCCCCCCCACCATAGGGACCCGTGTATTCCTGTGCTATTTCTGATTGTTTATAACTATATATTTTGTGTGTAGATATCTCCAAGTGAAGATGTTCCAATTGTAGTATAGTCTATAGTGTTGTAATAAAGAAACCTTTATTTTTGCAACACTTGGTGTGGTTCTTTCCTGTGTACAGTTACTGTTTGACTTCTGTGGTATTGCAAGGGCTTTACACGCCTCCAAGATACCCTTTAGCTGCTCACCACAGCTATCCCTAGAGAGCTCTTGCAATCTGGGCACCTAAACACGATCACTAATGGTTGCCTGGACTCAGTATAAGGTACCACACCATAAGTGTACACCATAAACTGAGCCAGCGTCCTACACTAGGAAAATATTTTCAAGATTTTTTAAAATCAAACTCCTAACGTAGTGTATAATATACTAGTAGTAACTATTATAAAAACAGTCTAATGGCATCACGAGTGTCAGAAATACAAATATTGTAACGTGATGTTATCACAAAGCTTCTTATCAGATAGGGACTTCTAGCTACAGATTTGTTTGAATTATCAGTGCCTGACCCTTGGGACGGTCCAGCTTCCCAGCTGCTCCACGGCCTTCCTGCCTGCCACTGTTGGCTCCACCCACTTCCTCGACCAGATTGCATCTGCTTCTGGTGACTTTGGCGATGACACCTATGTGCCACTGCCCCTCCCACCACCCTGCCTCCCACCCTGGCCCCCCCCCCCACCTCTCCGCACATATTATGAAGGCCGCAGCGCAGATGTGCACAGCAGGTATGCCAAAGTCGAGCCTTTCTGCGCTGGCCCGTGCCCAGCGCCAGGACCCCTGGTCCTCCCAATTCGCAACACCACCAAGGAGCTCCAAGCCCTGGACATTGACACCCCATCAACAGCTGCGTCATGGCTGCACCACACTCAACTAAAGAACCTATTGCCAGCCGCAACTGCTGTTTCTCTTTAACACAGGCCCACTCTGACACCCGCACTGCACCCACACAGAACACTACGAACAACCAAGCACCACTTCATTGCATCCTGATAAACGTCTGCACCTTAATGCAGGTCTGGGACACCATCACCACCCCCCAGCCCAGACATCGCCTTCATCACGAAACATGGCTAACACCCTCCTCAAACCCCATCACCACAGCCACTCCTCATGGCTATAAGATTGTACCCCAAGACTGCACCACCAGACACAGTGGGGACATTACCATCATTAAGGAAACCATCCAATGCACCATCACAGGCGACGACCCAACACCCCTCATGGAGCACCTCTACAGCCGACTCCAGACCGATGCAAAGACCACAATGCTAGACATCCTGGTATAGAGACCCCTGGGACCACGCCCAGCCCTTTGTGATGCCATCGCCAACTTCAACGTCCCCTCGCCATTGACTCTCTCCACTACATCCTACTCGGCGATCTCAATTTCCACCCCAACAACACCTGCTCCACTTCCCTCATGGAGAACCTCAGCAACATCAGCCTCACTCAACTGGTCACCAAACCCACGCACAAAGCCGGACACACACTGGACACTATCTTCACTTCCAATGACAGAATCTGTTTCACCCATGTGACTGAACTTAACTGGACCAACCACAAGAGCATCTACTTTACAATCTCCAATTCCCAGCACCACAGCACCCACCCCCATCAGCCTCGCCTATTTCCCCTCCCCAAGCTGAATCCTGGGGCAAGGTAAACGAGACCCTTGGGCACAGGCCCTGGGCACCTCACAACCATCCCAAGGCAAATCTCGAGTGAGCTGTCCAAAACCTAACCACCTGTATCACCAAATCTGCAGACAGTCGTCCTGCTGAAACCAACTAAAACCAACAATACTGCCAAGTCAGCAAGGTGGTAGACTCCGGAACTTAAAGACTTTAAACGCAACTGCCACCGACTCGAGAAGCAATGTCACCTGACCAAGGAACCCCCCCCCCCCCCCAACAGACGCCTATAAGGCAGCCCTCAACAACTACAACAACCACATCAAGGCAGCAAAGAAAGCATCGATCACTGCCCCCATCGACACCGCAGCCAACCACATGAAAGAACTCTTCAAAATCAGCAAGCAGTTCTCCACCTGATAGCTGCAGAGACCACCATCCACCCTTCCCAGGAACATTGTGACAACCTCCTAGACTACTGACACAGCAAGATCACCACCATATACAACAATTTTGACCCCCAACCCTCCCATTTCCAGCCTAGACACATCTCTCAATCAACAAAAACTAGCCACAAGATAACCTCCTGGTCCATGATCACCACACAGACCACTGCAGCCATGATGTCATCCATCAACTCCAGGGCACACACCGATGCCTGCCCCCCACAGCTTTTCAACCTCAGAACCAACACTATTTACACGGAACTAACCTGCATATTCAACACCTACATCTCCACAGCAACCTTCCTGAATGAGTGGAAGCACACAGAGGTCAGACCCCTCCTAAAGAAACCCTCCGCTGACCCCAGCGATCTCAAAAACTACAGACTGATCTCACTGCTCCCCTTCCTGTCATAAGTGCTTGAGGAAACAATCAACCAACATTTCACTGACTACCTTGAACAAAACCACCTTCTCAACACCTCACAATCAGGATTCCTGGCCAACCATAGCACAGACCATATCCGGTCCCTCCTCGACTGAGGAGAGTTGGCATCTCTGATCCTCCTGGACCTCTCTGCAATGCTTGATACAGTCTCCCACCACAATCTTCTCAACAGACTGCAGAACATAAGCATTCAACAAAACACCCTTAATTGGGTTGCTTGCTTCCTCTCAGGCCATATGAAGAGCATCTGCCTTCCTCCATTCACATCCGCACTCCAGAATCCTCCCTCATCCCTACCCTGTTTAACATTTACATGATTTCCCTCGCAGACATTGTCAGATCCTACGGACTCAATATAGTCTATGTCAACGACAAGACAAGGGAGCTTCAGCATTCAAGACCAGGCTCCGTGATTGAACCAATGCCTGAGATAGCCCCGTGGTCACATGAGTTTCCAGTTGCTGAAGTAATACCAGCTCAAATTGAAGACTTTTATGAGGCCATGCACCTCATATTTGAGCGGTCAGCTCCTGCTGGCGTGTGTTTGGGCCCCTAGTCATGCTGGTGTCTCCAGTACCACTCAGGCACCCACCGGTGGTTTTGTCCTGATTCAGATCCCAGACTCAAACACGGAGTCGGAGGGGAGTCAAAACACTCTTGCCCGACTGGAGACATGCGTGCCAGGCTGGAGCCTGAGTCCTATTCTTACGGGCTAGGACTTGGAGGATTCGAAGGGGGTCGCTGGACCCTGGAGAATACCAGCACTTTGATACCAATATGGGCAGGTGTGAGGATTTGGCAGAAGCCAGTGGACTGGACACCATACTAGCATGCTTTTTCCCCCTACCATGGCTATGGAGACAAGAGCGTCTTTTGCAGTGGTGGTGAGGAGGGTGGACAAGGTCCTGGAACTTAGCCTGCCCTCTGTGGCCGTCAAACTCTAACCCCCATGTAAATCCTGACGCATTCCCAACCGCACTACCAGATCGGAATCCAAGAGGCTTGGACACCTTAGGGAAAATGTTTTCTTCAACCTGCCTGTCACTGCGGTCCGTGAACATTGTGTGCTTATTGGGCCGATCTGTGGGATACGGTTGCGCAGAGGCTGCCATCAGTTCCAGAGGATGCCCAGGCCGTTCACGCCCAGGCTGTTGCCGACAGGAGAGACGCACCTAAGTTCATGATTATATGTGGACTGGATACCACTGAATCACTAGGCAGAGCAATTTCATTGTCAGTAGCCTTACTATCTTGAGGACAAATGTCCAAGCATCTCTTATAGACATGCCCTTTCGACCCCCAACTCTTCAGAGACGAGGCGAATTTAGGCCTGTATTTATACTTTTTTAGCGCTGCATTTGTGTCGTTTTTTGACGCAAAAACGGCGCAAACTTGCAAAATACCATTGTATTTTGTAGGTTTGCGCCGTTTTGCGTCAAAAAGCGGCGCAAATGCGGCGCTAAAAAAAGAATAAATACGGGCCTTAGTGCTGGAGCACTTCAAGGACAGCAGAACTAGGGTCCGGTCCTTCGGCCTTTCAATGGTCCCTCACCACCCCCAATCTGCCTTTCGCTCTTTTTTGGCCACGGAAGTGCCTTCCAACCATGTCTATACCTGCCCAGCCAACGTGGCATCCAAGCTTCCCAGTCTCTTTGTGGCACAGTACGCAGTACCCACAGACCCCTTGGGTCGGGCAGCCATAGGTTGTGCCAGTTTACCACTCCTCCAGCAGTCATAGCCTCCAAACCCCTATAGTCTGCCCTGTTACCATCATGGCTACCCAGTAGGGGGCAGGATCGGCCATCACCTGCCCCACTGGCGGTCTATAACATCAGACCGGTGGATTTTGCAGATTGTCCAAAGGGGTTACTACTTCACCTTCCTGACTAACCCCCCCCCCCCCCAATGCAAATACAGGCTTACGGAGGACCACCACTTCCTTCTCTGCCAGGAAGTGACAATTCTCTTGACCAAAGGAGCCATAGAGAGGGTACCTATGCCAGAAGTGGGTCATGGTTGCTATTCCCACTACTTACTAGTGCCTAAGAAGGACAGGAGCCTTCGTCCTGTCCTAGACTGTGCCCTCTCAATTTCTTCCTCAAGAAGGTGAAATTCAAAATCCTCATGCTCGCTCAGGTTCTGTCTGCCCTGGACCTAGGAGACTGTATGGTGGATTTTTTCCTGAAGGATGCATACTTTCACATCCCCGTCCTTCTTGCCCACATGCGTTACCTGCAGTTCACAGTAGGTCATGAGCACTTTCAATTCACCATGCTCCCCTTTAGCCTGATCGCCCCTTGGGTGTTCACCGAGGTGCTGCAAGTGGTTTCAACACACCTGTAGAGATCAATGGTGCCAGTCTTCCCCTATCTCGACGACTGCCTGTTGAAGGCGGGCTCGCCTCAGGCTGCCTCCTCCGACCTCCAAGCTATGACAGACCTCCTGTGGGGTTCACTATCAACGTGCCAAAGTTGCACAACTTGCTTTCAGACGCTCCCTTTCATTTGAGCTGTTCTGGACGCAATGCAGTTTCTCGTTTATCCTCCCAAGCGTCAAGTGCATTATATTCAGGCTATGATACCGATGTTTCAGCCTCTATCTTGGGTTTCAGTGAGACTGCTTGGACTCATGGCCTCTTGCATTCTACTGGTAACACATGCCCACTGGCATGTGCAGGCTCTGCAGTGGGATCTAAAGTTTCATTGGGCACAGCATCGGGGGAAATTCTCAGACATCTTGGAGGGAAAGGGATCTCGGAGGGAAAGGAAAAGGACCTGCATGTGTGGCTAACAAACCACGATTGGGTCACCAGCAGACCCCTCTGCCTTTCCAAACCAGATCTGACAGTGGTGACTGATGCGTTAGTCCAAGGATGGGTCATGAAGGGGTTCTGGTTGGAGTAGATCCCGCCCCCTATCCCTCTCCCCCCCTCCCCATGCACTTTTTGGCTGGTTTTTAGGTGCAACTTCAACTGATGTACCCACTGTTCCTGCTAAGTAGGTCCCTAGTGCTAGTGTTCGTTCCCTAAAACAAGACCCCTGGACACTAATCCCCAAGTGACCAGATCCTTCAGCCCTCTAGAAGTCCCTGGTAATTGGTACCCCTGGTACCTAGGGCAAGGGTACTGAAGAGGGCACTTCAGAGCTGCAGCACAACTTGTGCCACTCTGAGGGCCCCACCACCACCATCATCATGCAGATTGCCATTGCAGGCTGCATGACAAGGTGCTCCCAAAAGTGAAGACACAACATGGCACACAGCCTGTGTGCCATGTCTCCTAACACTGCACGCAATATATGTAACTCATCGCTCTAGCAGGGCTTACATTCCTTAGGCAAGTTGCATTGTATAACATTTGAGGGCATATATGCATGAGCAAATATGCCCCTACTATGTCTTTGTCTATTCCTAGATATTGTAAGTGTACAGGGAAGCCATTTTAAGTGCATGTACTGGTCACTAAGAGTTCCCCAGCTACATGATGGCTTCCCTGAATCCTGGGATGTTTGGTGTCAAACCATCTCAGAATAATAAACCCTCACTGACCCATTGGTGGATTTATTAGAAAATGCACACAGAGAGCACCTTAGATGTGCCTCTTGAAAACTTAGCAACTACTAGTGTGTTGACTGATTGGTCCTGACCAGTTCAGCCACCACAGAAGCGCTCTTGAGGGCTCAGAACAAAGGCCTGCTGTGGGCAGAGGTGTGAACTCCTCTCCCAAGCAGTATGAACATTCCAGGGCAGGGCGCTTCAAAGGCCTTGCCTCCTTTGTAATGTGGCCCAACTCTCTCCAGATGGTGGAGATGGTCAACCCCCCTGTTGGCCTGTTGGCACTTTTGGGTGCAGCACAGGCGGGAAAATTAAATTAGGAGGTGTGCCCACTTCATGCCAGTCCCACCCCTAAGGTGGATGAGCTGAAGTGAACACTACCTTTGTTTTTAAATTCCTCCATCTTGTTTGGAAGGAATAAGGCCACTAGTTAGGACTATGCCCACTTCCCAGCAGAAGTGGTCATTGTAGGACGCTGGTCTGGTGTGTGGTGAGCCCCTATGGTGTTATCACCTTATACCAGGTCCAGGTATTCCCTATTAGTGAGGTGTAGACGGTGTCTAGGAAGCCAGGGCTTTCTAAAGGTAACTGTGGATGAGCAGCCAAGTCTTATCTAGGAGACATGCAAAGCTTATGCAATACCACTACAGTCACACAGCACTTACACACGAGAGAACCACACTGTGTTCCAAAAAAAAAGGTACTTAACTATAGTAACACAAATACTAAATTACTGTATAGGCAATAGGATAGGATGTAAGTAAACCCACTATTATGTACACATTAGAAGTCAGTGATTAGCAAAGAAAAACAGGCACGGTGAAGAGCCAACCACCAGTGCATCAGTGACCAGCAGGCAGCCCTCACCCTTGCCCAGTCGGTGGCTGGCCCGAGAAGCCCCCCTGTGCCCTGCCTGCCACATCTGAGTGACCCCTGGGTCCCTCCATTGAAAACTATTGCAAACCCGACACCCTATTTGCCCACTGCACCTGGCCGCCCCGGTGCGGCTGAGGGTGTGCTTTGTGTGCCTACTTGGAACCCCCACCCTTCCTTCCCCCCCCCCCTGTGCTCTACTAAACCCCCCTGGTCTGCTCCCCGAGGACGTGGGTACTTACCTGCCAGCAGATTGGAACCAGAGCACCCCCTGTCTCCATAGGTGCACATGTTATTTGGGCTCCTCTTTGACCTCTGCACCCTACCAGCCCTGTGTTGCTGGTGTAGGAGGCAGGCCTGGCGTATAGTGGGTACCTTGTGGTACTTACTCCTTGTGACAGGTCCAGTTATCCCTTATTAGTAGAATAGAGGTGTTTCTAGCAGGTTAGGCTAATAGAGTTAGCTATGGCAAAGCAGCTTAGGCTAAACTAGGAGACATGCAAAGCTCCTACTATACCGCTTATATCATATAGCACTATATCACAAGAAAACACAATACTCGAGTTACTAAAAAATAAAGGTACTTTATTTTAGTGACAATATGCCAAAAGTATCTCACAGGATACCCTCACTTGGGAGGTAAGTAATATACACAAATTATATGTACACAAACCCATAACAGGTAAATAACAGTAAAAAAAGTAGTGCAAACAATGTAGAATCACAATAGGATACAATAGGTAGAAATAGGCCTAGGGGCAACACAAACCATATACTCCAGAAGTGGAATGCGAATCACGAGTGGACCCCAGGCCTATGGTAGGTTGTAGAGGTTCGCTGGGACTGTTAGAAAACACTAAGGGTGTCCAAGATACCCAACCCCAAGACCCTGAAAAGTAGGAGTAAAGTTACCCTACTAGCCCAGAAAGACAATAAAGTTGAGATAGGGGATTCTGCAAGAACAACACCTGCCAGCAAAACACAGAAGACGGATTCCTGGACCTGAGGACCTGTAAAGGAAGGGGACCAAGTCCAAGAGTCATGCAAGTGTCCGTGGGGGGGTGGGGGGGCCGGAGCCCACTAAACCCCAGATGAAGGTGCAAAAGGGCTGCCTCCGGGTGGAAGAAGCCAAGAAGCCAAAGATTCTGCAACAATGGAAGGTGCCAGGTACTTCTCCTTTGGTCAGAAGATGTCCCACGGTGTGCTGGAGGATGCAGAGTTGTTTCCACGCAGAAAGACCGCAAACAAGCCTTGCTAGCTCCCAGAGTCGCAGTTGAGGATTTTGGGTGCTGCTGGGGACCAGGAAGGACCAGGATGTCACCCCTTGGAGGAGGGGACAGAGGGGGCGCTCAGCAACTCAGAGAGTCCCCACAGAAGCAGGCAGCACCCGCAGAAGTACCAGAACAGGCACTTAGAAGATCTGAGGACAGCGGTCGACTCAGTCACAAAGGAGGGTCCCATGACGTCAGAGTCCAACTCAGCGAGTTTGGCAATGCAGGATGGAGTGCTGGGGACCCAGGCTAGACTGTGCACAAAGGAATCCTTGGAAAAGTGCACAGAAGCCAGAGCAGCTGCAGATCACACAGTACACAGGATTACTGTCTGGCGTGGGGAGGCAAGGACTTACCTCCACCAAATTTGGACAGAAGGGCCACTGGACTGTGGGAAACACTTGGACCCAGCTCCTGTGTTCCAGGGGCCACACTCGTCAGGATGAGAGGGGACTCAGAGGACCGGTGATGCAGAAGTTTGTTGCCTGCGTTGGCAGGGGGAAGATTCAGTCGACCCACAGGAGATTTCTTCTTGGCTTCCAGTACCGGGTGAAGGCATACAGCCCTCAGAGCATGCACCACCAAGAAAAAGTAGAGAAAGCTGGCAGGATGAGGCGCTACAATGTTGCTGGTAGTCGTCTTGCTACTTTGTTGCGGTTTTGCAGGCGTCTTGGAGCAGTCAGCGGTCGATCCTTGGCAGAAGTCAGAGGGAAGTGCAGAGGAACTCTGGTGAGCTCTTGCATTGATTATCCGAGGAATAGCCCATTGGAGAGACCCTAAATAGCCCAAAAATGAGGATTTTGTTTCGGAGAAAGGTAAGCACCTATCAGAGGGGGTCTCTGACGTCACCTGCTGGCACTGGCCACTCAGAGCTGTCCATTGTGCCCCAAACACCTCTGTATCCAAGATGGCAGAGGTCTGGGCCACACTGGAGGAGCTCTGGGAACCTCCACTGGGAGGTGCTGGTCAGGGGAGTGATCACTCCCCTTTCCTTTGTCCAGTTTCGCGCCAGAGCAGGGCTGGAGGATCCCTGAACCGGTGTAGACTGGCTTATGCAGAGATGGGCACCATCTGTGCCCATCAAAGCATTTCCAAAGGCTGGGGGAAGCTACTCCTCCCCAGCCCTTCACACCTATTTCCAAAGAGAGAGGGTGTAACACCCTCTCTCAGAGGAAATCCTTTGTTCTGCCTTCCTGGGACTGGGCTGCCCAGGGGACAGAAACCTGTCTGAGGGGTAGGCGGCAGCAGCAGCTGCAGTGGAGACCCCGGAAAGGCAGTTTGGCAGTACCCGGGTTCTGTGCTAGAGACCTGGGGATGCATGGAATTGTCACCCCCAATACCATTCTGGTATTGGGGTGACAATTCCATGATCCTAGACATGTTACATGGCCATGTTCGGGGTTACCATTGTGATGCTACATATAGGTAGTGACCTATATGTAGTGCACGCGTGTAATGGTTTCCACGCACTCACAAAGTCTGGGGAATTTGCCCTGAACAATGTGGGGGCACCTTGGCTAGTGCCAGGGTGCCCACACACTAAGTAACTTGGCACCTAACCTTCACCAAGTGAGGGTTAGACATATAGGTGACTTATAGGTTACTTATGTGCAGTGAAAAATGGCTGTGAAATCACATGGATGTTATTTCACTCAGGCTGCAGTGGCAGACCTGTGTAAGAATTGTCTGAGCTCCCTATGGGTGGCAAAAGAAATGCAGCAGCCCATAGGGATCTCCTAGAACCCCAATACCCTGGGTACCTAGGTACCATATACAAGGGAATTATAAGGGTGTTCCAGTGTGCCAATGAGAATTGGTAAAATTAGCCACTAGCCTGCAGTGACCATTTTAAAAAGCAGAGAGAGCATAAACACTGAGGTTGTGGTTAGCAGAGCCTCAGTGATACAGTTAGGCACCACACAGGGAACACATACAGGACATACATTATGAGCACTGGGGTCCTGTCTAGCAAACATACATACAGTGAAAATGGGGGTAACATGCCAGGCAAGATGGTAATTTCCTACCCTACAAAACGAAGGACAATAAGGCTAACCTTTCCCAGATGAGACTTTATTGTCTAAGTGGAAATATCTGGAGAGTCCGCCTGCATTGGAGTGGGTACTCACAGGTCTATGTTTCACTGTATAGTCCATTCCCTGTAGGGATATGGAGGACCACCTCAGCAATTTAGGGTTTTCACCTTTCATTTGTTTTAGCCAAAGTAGAGGTTTGTGGTCTGTCTGAATAATAAAGTGAGTACCAAACAGGTATGGTCTCAACTTTTTCAGTGCCCAGACCACAGCAAAGGCCTCCCTCTCTATGGCAGACCAACACTTTTCTCTAGGGGTCAACCTCCTGCTGATAAAAGCAACAGGTTGATCCTGGCCCTCAGTATTCAGCTGTGATAGCACTGTCCCAACCCCTAATTCAGAAGCATCAATTTGTACAATGAACTTCTTGGAGTAACAAGGGCTTTTTAGGACAGGCGCAGAGCACATGGCCTGTTTGAGCTCCTCAAAAGCTTTTTGACAGCTAGCTGTCCACAATACCTTCTTAGGCATCTTCTTGCTAGTGAGATCATTAAGAGGGGCTGCTATGGAGCCATAATTCTTGATGAAGCTCCTTTAGTACCCATTGAGGCCTAAAAAGGCTCTCACCTGGGTTTGAGTTGTAGGAGGAGCCCAATCCAGGATAGTCTGGATCTTCCCCTGTAGTGGTGCAATCTGTTCTCCACCTACCAGGTGGCCCAGATAAACCACTTTCTCCTTCCCTATCTGGCACTTTGAGGCCTTGATAGTGAGGCCCGCCGTTTGCAAGGCCTCTAAAACTTTCCATAGGTGGACCAGGTGATCATCCCAGGTTGAGCTAAAGACAGCTATATCATCTGGATATGCTGCACTAAAGCTTCCAAACCTAGCAGGACTGTGTTCACCAAGCTTTGAAAAGTGGCAGGTGCATTTATCAGACCAAAGGGCATTACTGTGAAATTGGTAGTGCCCTCCAATGGTTGAAAATGCAGTCTTGGGTTTAGCATCTTCTGTTAACCTAATCTGCCAATACCCTGCAGTTAGATCAAAAGTGCGTAGATACTTAGCAAAAGCCAGTGTATCTATGAGCTCATCTGCCCTGGGTATAGGGTGAGCATCTGTCTTGGTTACTTGGTTGAGCCCTCTATAGTCAACACAAAACCTAATCTCTCTCTTTCCATCTTTGGTGTGAGGTTTTGGGACAAGCACAACTGGGCTAGCCCAGGGGCTTTCAGAAGGCTCAGTCAGCCCTAAGTCCAACATTTTCTGTACCTCTTTTTTTAATGCAGTCCCTGACATGGCCAGGCTGCCTTTAAGTTGTACTTTTGACAGGCAAGCTGTCTCCAGTATCAACTGTGTGTTCACACCAAGTGGTAGTACACTGGTATAAGTGAAAAGACTTCAGAAAACTGACTTAAGAGATTGACACAGTTGTCTTTCTGTTCAGCAGTAAGACCATCTGCTAAGACCACTCCCTCCACTAAGCCATCCGCTTCAGTGGTGGAGAAGAGATCAGGGAGAGGGTCACTCTCTTCTTCCTGTCCCTCATCTGTTGCCATGAGCAGGGTGAGATCAGCCCTGTCATAGTAGGGTTTTAGGCGGTTGACATGAATCACCCTAAGGGGACTCCTGGCAGTGGCTAGGTCTACCAAATAGGTAACCTCACCCTTCTTTTCAACAATTAGATGGGGTCCACTCCATTTGTCCTGGAGTAATCGTGGGGCCACAGGCTCCAATACCCACACCTTCTGTCCTGGGTGGTACTGAGTCAGGACAGCCTTCTGGTCATGCCATTGCTTTTGCAGCTACTGGCTGGCCTGAAGGTTTCTACTGGGCTTTTTCATATACTCAGCCATTCTTGATCTTAGGCCAAGTACATAGTCCCCTATGTCCTGTTTAAGAGCTTTTAAAGGTTGTTCCCAACCTTCCTTCACAAGAGCAAGGGGACCTCTCACAGAGTGCCCAATGAAGTGTTTAAAGGGGCTGAAGCCCACTCCTTTTTTGGGTACATCCCTGTAAGCAAAAAGGAGGCAAGGTAACAGGACATCCCATCTCCTTCTGAGTTTTTCAGGGAGTCCCATTATCATACCTTTGAGAGTTTTATTAAACCTCTCAACCAGACCATTTGTCTGTGGATGGTTAGGAGTTGTGAACTTGTAAGTTACACCACACTCCTTCCACATAGCTTTGAGGTATGCAGACATGAAGTTACTACCTCTGTTTGACACCACTTCCTTAGGGAAACCCACTCTGGAAAAGATTCCCAGGAGGGCCTTTGCCACTGCAGGAGCTGTAGTGGTCCTTAAGGGGATGGCTTCAGGATACCTAGTGGCATGGTCCACTACTACAAGGATGAATCTATTGCCTGAAGCTGTTGGAGGGTCAAGGGGGGCAACTATGTCAACCCCTACCCTTTCAAAGGGCACCCCAACCACTGGAAGTGGAATTAAAGGGGCCTTTGGAGTGCCACCAGTCTTGTCACTGGCTTGGCAGGTCAAACAAGAGCGACAAAACTCTTTAGGGTCCTCTGACATATGGGTGGCAAAAGAACTGCTGCAGCCCATAGGGATCTCCTGGAACCCCAATACCTTAGGTACCATATACAAGGGAATTATAAGGGTGTTCCAGTGTGCCAATGAGAATTTGTAAAATTAGTCACTAGCCTGCAGTGACAGTTTTAAAAAGCAGAGCGAGCATAAACACTGAGATTGTGGTTAGCAGAGCCTCAGTGATACAGTTAGGTACCACACAGGGAACACATACAGGACATACATTATGAGCACTGGGGTCCTGTCTAGCAGGATCCCAGTGACACATAGACAAAAACAAATATACATACAGTGAAAATGGGGTTAACATGCCAGGCAAGATGGTACTTTCCTACAGCTGGTGCTGGGTGTTTGGAGTTGACTGGTACCCCCAACAGTGGGCTACCTATGCCCCGGAGTCTGAACTTGTAAGTGATTTATTTACCACATTGACCTAACTGTACTTACCTCCCCCAGGAACTGTTGAATTTTGCACTGTCAACTTTTAAAATAGTTTATTGCCATTTTATGAAAAACTGTGTACATTATTGGTTTGGGTCAAAGTCCTAACTATACGTATGCAAAGTACCTTACATTTAATGTACTTACCTTCAATTTGAATCTTGTGGTTCTAAAATAAATTAAGAAAATAATATTTTTCTATATAAAAACCTATTGACCTGGAGTTGTCATTGAGTGTGTGTTCTCATTTATTGCTTGAGTGTGTACAACAAATGCTTAACACTACCCTCTGATAAACCTAACTGCTCGACCACACTACCACAAATAGAGCATTAGTATTATCTATTATTGCTTCTGTCAAGCCTCTTGGGGAACCCCTGGACTCCGTGCACACTATATATCATTTTGATATAGTATATGCAGAGCCAGCTTCCTACACAGACTCTTGGGATTCATCCCTGTCTTCAGTTTCCTAGTGGCACACATTTCCTTCAGCTCTTGGAAGGTAAGACCCTTATAGTGAGAGTCTGGGGCCTGAGAGTTGTGCTCTACTGAAGACGTTCTAACTACTCTAACAACTAGGCTTCCTAGGAAAGTTTTGAGCAAGGGCTATGTTAGACCCCTAGCTTACCCAAACTTAGAAGACTAGCAATCCTGACAACTAGGTGCAGAGTGTACCTAACAGCTATTGTTAGTATTTCCTGTGCAAAGTGACTAGTGACAAAGTAGTAAGGTAATTACAAGTGTCTTATCCCACCGCTGCTACCAATGTAGGAAGCTGGCCTGGTGTGTGGTGAGCACCTATGGTGTTATCACCTTATACAAGGTCCAGGTATCCCCTATTAGTGAGGTGTAGACAGTGTCCAGGAAGCCAGAGCTCTTGAGGTAACTGTGGATGAGCAGCCAAGACTAGGAGACATGCAAAGCTTATGCAATACCACTACAGTCACACAGCACTTACACACATGAAAAAAACAGTGTTAGAAAAATAAAGATAGTTAATTATAGTAACACAAATACTAAGATACTGAATAGGCAATACTCCAATAGGAGATAAGTAAACATACTATTATGTACACATTAGAAGTCAGTGATTAGCATAGAAAGCAATAACAAATAGTAACAAGCATTTGCAATTAGCATTGTAAAAGATCCCTGGGCAAAGGAGAAAAGGACCAAAGATGGACTTATGTCCCCGAGCACCCCAAGTCTACTACCTACCTATTTTTTGTCTCCGACTGGCTTCCTAACCAGATCCTGCCGGCTGTCTTCACAAGGACCAGATTCCCATAGGAAACCATTGGGCAACCGATGCCTTACTGCACCTCTGACCTGTTGGTGTGGTTCTGATCATTGTCCAGTACTTACCATACCATAAGTCCTTGAGTTTGGCCTTTTTGTCAACCCTGTGTTTACTGACCATTGTTTTCCTCCATAGGATAACAGTGATTGAACCCTTAAAATTGCACTCTCTCTATTTTTGAAACAGCAAATTATTTATGCTTAAAAGCCTACTTACCTGATTATGAAGTTCTTGGGTTTGAAACATATAGAAAAAGATTTATTTTTCTAGATTGGTCTTGGATTTATTAATTGAGTGTCTCTCATTTATTGCCTCAGTGAGTGCAACAAATGCTTGGCACTACCCTCTGATAAGTCCTATTGCTCGCCCACAGTACCACAAATAGAGCATTAGTCCTATCTACTTTTGCCTCCTTAATACCAATTGTGGATTCACTGGACTCTGCACAGTGTACTTCATTTTAGTGCACTATATAGAGAGCCAGCCTCCTACAAGGCAGCCACCTGGGAGAGGTGAAGATCAGCAACCGCTGGTCTCCGGCATAATTCGGATTCCACATCAACTTGTCGGAGGTCCGTGCAAACCGGCTGGCAGCCTTTCTACCCTCTATCAAGGGAAAACTAGACAGTTTGGTCTGTCGAAATGGGCACTTTACACGTTCGGTCCTGTAGGACTTCCTTGATTGAAACTGGTCCACAGACCTACTTCCAGGGAGTTATTACTTGGGTGTTTATTCAAAGGCTAAGGAATCTGCAGCTAGAAGCCTCTATCAGATGAACAGGTTACTTACCTTTGGTAACGATAGAGACAAAATCTACCTGCAGATTCCTCGCTGACTGTAGGGAGCTGGGTTCTGTTTGCAGTACCCACCATATATATATATATATATATATATATATATAAATATATATATATATATATATATACACACACACACGCTTTTTTTCCAGTTTTATTTTTTTTAATGCAACTTTGACTGAAGTGCACCGGTTTACTGCTAACAATGTCCCCAGTGCCAGCGTTCCTTCCTTAAAAAAAGACACTTAGTGTAGGAAAGTGCCTCATTTGACATGGTCACCGGCCTGGTTTCTAGTGCAATTTCAACTGAAAGTGCACTGGGCCCCTAAAGGCAGGGTGCATTATATTGCACGTGAGGGCATACCTGCATGAGCAGATATGCCCCTGCTATGTCTTTGTCGATTCTCAGACGTAGTAAGTGAACAGAGAAACCATTTTAATTACATGTGGTGCACCTTGGTCATTACGAGTTTCCGTGCTACTTGATGGCTTCGCTGAAAATAGGGATGTTTGCTCTCTAACATCTGGTATTAATAAACCCTCACTGAATCCAGTGTAGGAACTATTAATACATGCACTCATTGGGCACTTAGGAGGTTCCCCTGAAGACCTACCAACACCTAGCATGGACACTGACTGGTCAAAACCAGTGCAGCCACCTGAGATGGAGTTCTGGCCCCCTGAGTTGAGAGCCAATGGTCTTGAGGGCTCAGAACAAAGGCATGTTCTTGGCAGAGGTGTGAACTCTTCTCCCAGGCAGGATGGCATTTCATGGTGGGGAGCTTCAAAGGCCTTGCCGCCTTTGTAAGGTGACCCAGGCCTCTCAAAATAGTAGAGCAGGCTGACCCTCAGTTCCTGATCCACTTTTGGCAGGACTGGTGGGAAAATCAGTTAAATTAGGAGGCGTGCCCACTTCATGCCTGCCCCACCACTAAGGAGGATGAGCTAAAGTGGGCACTACTTTTTAAATCCCTCTATCTTGTTTGGAAGGAAGGAAGCCAATAGGGTTAGGGCTATGCCCACTTCTCAATGGAAGTGGTTATAAGAAGGGTGTAGTCACCCTAAAGTTGAGTAGCCCAATGGTTACTGCCTGGCACTTCCTTTAGCACCCCTAAGTTCAGTATCCAGGTGGCACCCCGATACCCTAGAACTCAGATTCCTGTCAACCTATGAGCCGGACAACACAGAAGTTTCACCAGCAGAGAAGACTGAAAACACCAACTGACTTGGCCCCAGCCCTACCGGCCTATCTACAGCCCTCAAAGAACATGCACCCAAAAGACGACTTGCCCAGCAGCTCAGAAACTTCCAAAGCCTTGGGAGAACTGCCTGCCTTCGATAAAGACCAAGAACTCTTGCAGACAGCAGCGGACCTGTACAAAAGAATCCAACTTAAAAAAAGAAGTCTACCAGAGGAATCATGAAACCGCCACTGGAGCCACCTCTGCACCTGACATCCACGGCCCATGTCTAAGTGGCCCACCAGTCCTGTGAAGGGTCCCCAGTGCTTCTGAACAAGAGTCCACCATGGGCTCACCCCTGCTGGATTTCACTGCACTGCCTGCATACTAAATCCGAGGACTCACCCTGACTGCGACCTGTCCAGTAGGCTGTTTCTGGCATCAAAAGACACCCCTGCACCCGGAGCCCCTGGCCTTGGAGAGCTAGACCATCAGTGTCCCTACGACCTCTGGCATCTCTACTTACCTGGCAGCTGTGGGTTGTCCTCGCCCGTCCTCATGGCCAGAGGTTGCAGCCTGTTTCTGAACCTGATCTCCTTTGGATAACATTGGGCGCCCAACGCTATGTTGGCACTCTGCATCTAGCTACCCCTCTGCCTCTGAGGGTGTACGTTTGGTGCTGCCTTGTAGCCCCCTTTGTCCTTCCTTCAACCCAGGAGATCCACCCCTGTTCCTGCTCTACTCACCTATAAGCAGCACTACAGCAGATACCCCCTGTCTCCATTGAATACCATTCGGTGCCCAACACTGTGTTGGACTCTGCACCCGTCTGCCCCTGTGCCCTTGGAAGTGTAAGGTTGGTGCTGCCTTGTGCCCCTCCCCGCCCCCGGTGCTTGCCTTAACCCCCAGAGACCAACCTTTGACACCACCTGTACTTACCTGGGAGCTGCACAGCAGCAGTTCCCTCCAGTCTCTGTTGACTAACATTGAGCACCGACTTTAACTTTGGCACCCAGCCACCCCCATGCCACTGTGGGTGCACTCTTGGTATCAACCTGAATCTTGCCCGGTGCTAGCCTGAAACCCTGAAGACTGGGGTTGTAAGTTGAGTACTTTCTTGAGAAACTGCATTCTTGTTTTCCTTCCATAGGCTAACATTGAAGACTCTGAAAATTGCACTGTAGATTTTTGAAACTGCAAAGTATTTTTCATTTAAAAACTGCTTACCCTATAACAAAGTTCTTTGGGTCAAAGTATATATAAAAAGAACAGATATTTTTCTCAATTGGTCTCAGATTTATTCTTTGAGTGTGTCTCATTTATTGCCTCTGTGAGTACACCAAATGCTTAACATAACTCCTTGATAACTCCTAACTCCTGCTCGCCCACACTACCTCTAAAAGGGCACTATACCTATCTTTCTGTCTCTGCAAAACTTTGGGGATCCACTGGACTCCGCACAGTGTGCTTTTTTTTAGTGTACCACATAGAGAGCTAGCTTCCCACAGAAGGTGTGGACGAGCTAAGTGGACACTACTTTTTAAGTTCCTAAATCTTGTTTGGAAGAAATCATGCCACTAGGATTAGACCTATGCCCACTTCCCAGAGGAAGTGGTTATAAGAAGTCTGTAGTCACCCTAATGGTGGTCAGCCTATTGGATACCACCTGGCACTCCCTGTAACACTCCTAAATTAAGTATTTAGGTGGCACCCTGAACCCTAGAACTCAGATCCTGACTACCCATGAGCAAAAGAGCACAGAGGAGTCACACTTGCAGAAGGGGAAAAGAAGAAGCAGCTGACTTGGTACCAGCCCCACTGGCCTGCCTTCTGACCTCGACAGACTCTGCCCCAAAAGACAACTTGTCCCGCAGGTGAGCCTCAAATAAACCCAGGAGGACTGCCTGCTTTCCACAAAGACTCAGACTCCTGTGAGCAGCGGACCTGTTCTGCAACAAAGTCTCAAGAAAGGACTCTGCAGCCTCCAGAACAGCAAAGACCCAGCATCCGAAGTGACCACTGCACCCGATGTCCACGACCCAAGGTGAAGCCAACAAACAATGCCAGCAAGGTTCTTAAGCTGTCCAGAATCTGAGTCCACCCCGGTTTCACCCCTCTTGGGCTCCCCCAAGTTGCCTGCAGCATTTGCACACAGGCCTCCTCTCCTGCGGCCTTGTGCAGCAACCACTGCACCCATCACTTACAAACCAATCTGAAGTGGGTCACCAGTGCCAATACCCCCCAGCCCCCTTGTGGACTCTCAGACGCCTGCAGCCACCACACACAGGACCCCCTGACCGCAAGTTCTCCCGGATGGAGAAACCAGATGCCTAAGGATACTTCTGCATCTGGTCACCCCTGGGCCCTGGAGAAAAGGGCCAAACTTGCACCTATGTCCCCCGAGCACCCCATGTCTGCAATCAACCTGTTTGTTGTCCCCGATTGCCCTGCAGCCTATCTTCACAAGGATCAATTCTCACAGAAAACCATTGGCCACCCGACGCCTTACTGCACCCCTCACCCAGCCGCCCCAATGCTTCCCAGAGTGACCTGCTGATGTGGTTCTGAGCAGTGCCCAGTACTTACCTTAACTATGTGGAATTGGCCTCAGACGCGTAAGTCGTCGTTAACCCTGTGTTTGCTGAACATTGTTTTCCTCTATAGGTTAACATTAAAGAATTCTAAAACTGCACTGTGTGGATTTTTTAAACTAAAAAGTATTTGCTTGAAAACGTACTTGCCTTGTAACAGAGTCCTTGGGTTTAAAGTATATATAAGCAAAAGTAGTGTTTTTCTACCCCAACAATGCCACACAGAGCTGAATGACTCTACGTACCAGTGCGTAGGAGGACCGCTTGAGAAAAAAATCAGGACAGTCTGATGCCTGAAGTTATTTCAAAGGGTGAGGAATCTGTGGCTAGACAGTCTCTACCAGATAAAGCTTTACCTAGGGTAAGTAACTGTTCTATATCAATATCTCCAACCTCTCCTTTCTCTTTGCTAACTAAGCTAAACTTAGCACCAAAAGTGGCCTTCTTTGAGTTTGAGATGGTTCCTATCCGCATCCCTATTCAGAGTGATGGAACCAATGTTCAGCAAAGAATCTTTATCTGCTATTCTTGTTCGCAGGCAGACAGATAACCCACCGAGCAAAGGCTGGATTTACTTTCCATGCAGCCTTCAGCAAAGGAAGGTAATTATAGCTTTGTATGCCCCTCAGTCTTGAGTCCCTGGTACAAAGTTCCTCTATATCTCATTATACTCTATACTTAGCTTATATATTGTACCTGAATATTGTTAATCATTTCCAGAATAAGTAATTAGCGGTAGTCACTTGCATTCAATGAAAAATTGACTTCTGTTTAAAAACAATAAATGAGAAGTGAAGTTATCCACTTATATGAAACATGTTTCTTTCTTTAAAAAACAATCCCTGAAAAAGAAAATTCAGTCCACACAGAAAAACACGAATATATTCAAGCAGACTTACTTATGTTGCACTTAGTACCAACATGAATAGATGTGCGTTTATAGTTGAAACCAATACATACAATTCTCCATAGTTTTTATAGATTCACATGCTTGAATCTTCCCTTTGATCATGTTTGGAAGTCCCACTGTATTCAAAACAAACAGCCCTATGCAAGCACTATAATAGAATAGAAAAAGAACTTGACATTTTTAACCAATTTACATTGTTATAAAAGACCCAAATTCCAGGAAATCAGAAGCAAGACCCAGAATCACTCTCCCCCTTCAAAGCTACCATAACTCAGATTTCCAACTGCACATCATGTGTGAGGGAATCTCCCTGACCTCTGCTCAGTTGCTTATTTCTCAACTTTTGACCTTTGCCTTCTCTCAGAAAAGAGAACATTCTATTGCTACAGCCTCTGAGGTACTGTTTCTTTCTTTCAGTTTTTGGGCACTGTAGCAGAGTCCCTCTTTGTGGCATGGTTACCCCCACTTTATGCCTGTTATCAGTGTGCTTAGACTGTTTTCACTGGGATTCTGCTAACCAGGACCCCAGTGATTGTGTTCTCTCTAAATGTGGTTGTCTTGGTACTCTTTACACCCCACAATTGGCATACTGGTGTACCCCTGTAAGTCCCTAGTATATGGTGCTTAGATAACCCCTGGGCATTGGTACACCAGGGACCCCCCCCCCCCCATGGGCTACAGCATGTAATATGCCACCGCTGGGAGCCCATGCAAACTGTCTGCAGGCCTGCCATTGGCAGCCTGCATGAAAAGGTGCATGCACACTTACACTGCTGGTCACTACACCAGGTCACTGTAAGTCACCCCTATGGTAGGCCCTTGAAGCCCTAAGGGCAGGGTGCAGGCCCCTGTGTGTGTGGGCACCCCTGCAAGAGCAAAGGTGCCCCTAGAAATTCCAGTTCCAATTCCCTGGACTTCGTAAGACCAGAGAAGCGATTGTAGCTATGTACTGGCCATAGGCCACTACCTATGGTCCAGCTACATAATGGTAACTCCAAACTTGGGCATGTTGGGTATCAATCAATCAAAACAATTTATAGAGCACGCTACTCACCCGTAAGGGTCTCAAGGCGCTGGGGGGAGGTAGGGGGAGAAAAAAAAATAGGGGGGGGGATGCCGTTTTACTGTTCAGAAAGCCATGTCTTGAGGTGTTTTCTGAAGGACAGGTGGTCCTGGGTCTTGCGAAGGTTGGTGGGGCGGGAGTTCCAGGTTTTGGGGGCGAGGTAGGAGACGGATCTGCCTCTGGAGTTGGTGCGTTGGGTGCCGGGGACTGTGGCGAGGGCGAGGTCGGCAGAGCAGAGGTGGCGAGTGGAAATGTGGAAGTTCACTCTTTCGTTGAGGTAGGCTGGTCCAGTGCTGTGAAGGGATTTGTGTGCGTGGATGAGGACTTTGAAGATGATCCTTTTGTCGATAGGAAGCCAGTGAAGGGATCTGAGGTGGGCGGAGATGTGTTCATGTCGTGGGAGGTTCAGTATGAGGCTTGTGGCTGCGTTCTGGAACATCTGGAGTTTCTGCTGAAGCTTGACTGTGGTGCCAGCGTAGAGGGCATTTCCGTAGTCTAGCCTGCTGCTGATGAGTGCAAGGGTGATGGTCTTTCTGGGCTCTATGGGTACCCATTTGAAGGTTTTTCGCAGCATGCAGAGGGTGTTGAAACAGGAGGAGGTGATTGAGTTGATTTGCTGGGTCATGGAGAGAGAGGAATCTAAGATGACGCCGAGGTTGCGTGCGTGGGTGGCGGGTGCTGGGGGTGATCCTAGGGCTGTGGGCCACCAGGAGTCGTCCCATATCGTTGTGTTGGGGTCGAAGATGATGATTTCGGTTTTGTTGGAGTTTAGTTTGAGGTGGCTTGCTGTCGTCCATTTGGCGGTGTCTAGGAGTCTGATGTGAAGGTTGGTCTTTGCAGTGGTGGGGTTCCTGGTGAGGGAGACGACGAGCTGGGTGTCGTCTGCCTAGGATATGATGGTGATTCCGTGTGGGGGAGGATGTTCGCGAGCAGGGCCATGTAAATGTTGAAATGGGTGGGGCTGAGGGAGGACCCTTGGGGAACAAACATGTCAGACTCATACCCCAATACTGATGCCAGTATTGGTGGCATGATTTCATGCACTCTGGGGGCTCTGGCTCCCAGTATTGCTCCTACCAGTCTTCCAGGGTCTGCGAGCAGCCCACGCTGCTGCAGCCCCTCAGACAGGATTCTGCCCTCCTGCTGCTTGACCCGCTCAAGCAGGGGAAGGCAGAACAAAGGATTTCTTGTGGGAGAGGTGTGAGGAAATGCCTCCTTGGCATGGTTACCCCCTAACGTTTTGCCTTTGCTGATGCTAAGACATGATTTGAAAGTGTGCTGGGACCCTGCTAACCAGGCCCCAGCACCAGTGTTCTTTCCCTAAACTATACCTTTGTCTCCACAATTGGCACAACCCTGGCACTCAGGTAAGTCCCTTGTAACTGGTACCAAGGGCCCTGATGCCAGGGAAGGTCTCTAAGAGCTGCAGCATGTCTTATGCCACCCTGGGGACCCCTCACTCAGCACATGCACACTGCCCCACAGCTTGTGTGTGCTGGTGGGGAGAAAATGACTACGTCGACATGGCACTCCCCTCAGAGTGCCATGCCAACCTCACACTGCCTGTGGCATAGGTAAGTCACCCCTCTAGCAGGCCTTACAGCCCTAAAGCAGGGTGCACTATACCACAGGTGTGGGCATAAGTGCATGAGCACTATGCCCCTACAGTGTCTAAGCAAAACCTTAGACATTGTAAGTGCAGGGTAGCCATAAGAGTATATGGTCTGGGAGTTTGTCAAACATGAACTCAACAGTTCCATAATGGCTACACTGAAATTTGGGAAGTTTGGTATCAAATTTCTCAGCACAATAAATGCACACTGATGCCAGTGTGAGATTTATTGTAAAATGCACCCAGAGGGCATCTTAGAGATGCCCCCTGAAAACATACCCGACTTCCAGTGTAGGCTGACCAGTTCCTGCCACACACCGGACATGTTGCTGGCCACATGTGGAGAGTGCCTTTGTCACTCTGTGGCCAGGAAGAAAGCCTGTACTGGGTGGAGGTGCTTCTCACCTCCCCCTGCAGGAATTGTAACACCTGGCGGTGAGCATCAAAGGTTCACCCCTTTTGTTACAGCGCCCCAGGGCATCCCAGCTACTAGAGATTCCAGCCCCTCCGGGCACTGCCCCCACTTTTGGCGGCAAGACTGGAGGAGATAATGAGAAAAACAAGGAGGAGTCACCCACCAGTCAGGACAGCCCCTAAGGTGTCCGGAGCTGAGGTGACCCCTGCCTTCAGAAATCCTCCATCTTGAGTTTGGAGGATTCCCCCAATAGGATTAAGGATATGCCCCCCTCCCCACAGGGAGGAGGCACAAAGAGGGTGTAGCCACCCTCAAGGACAGTAGCCATTGGCTACTGCCATCCCAGACCAAAACACAGATCCCAGGAAATCAGATTCCTGCAACCTGAAGAAACAAGGACTGCTGACCTACGAGCTCGCAGAGAAGGACGAAGACGACAACTGCTTTGGCCCCAGCCCTACCGGCCAGTCTCCAACTTCGAAAACCTGCATCAGCGACGCATCTGACAGGGACAAGCGACCTCTGAAGCCTCAGAGGACTGCCCAGGACTAAAGGACCAAGAAACTCCAGTGAAAAGCGGCCCTGTTCAAAATCTGCAACTTCTTTGCAACAAAGAAGCAACTTCCAAGGACTTCACGTTTTCCGCCGGAAGCGTGAGACTCTACACTCTGCACCCGACGCCCCCGGCTCAACCTGCAGAAAACCAACACCACAGGGAGGACTCTCCGGTGACTGCGAGCCCGGAAGTAGCCAGAGACAACCCTCCTGGACCCCCACAGCGAATCCAGAGGCTCCCCCTGACCGCGACTGCCTGTAACAAGGGTCCTGAAGCCTGGAACCAGCACTGCACCCGCAGCCCCCAGGACCTGAAGGAACCAAACCTAAGCGCAGGAGTGACCCCCAGGCGACCCTCTGCCTAGCCCAGGCGGTGGCCGTCCCGAGAAGCCTCCCCTGTGCCTGCCTGCACCGCTAGAGTGACCCCCGGGCCCCTCCATTGTTTCCTACCTAAAACCCGGCACCTGCTTTGCACACTGCACCCAGCCGCCCCTGTGCCGCTGAGGGTGTGTTTTGTGTACCTACTTGTGTCCCCCCCAAAACCCCTCTGGTCTGCCCCCGAGGACTCAGGTACTTATCTGCTGGCAGACTGGAACCGGAGCACCCCTGTTCTCCATAGGCACCTAAGTGTTTTGGGCACCTCTTTGACCTCTGCACCTGACCGGCCCTGAGCTGCTCGTGTGGTAACTTTGGGGTTGCCTTGGACCCCCAACGGTGGACTGCCTATGCACCGCAACTGAGACTTATAAGTGTTTTACTTACCTCCTAATCTAACCTTTACTTACCTCCCCCAGGAACTGTTGATTTTTGCACTGTCCACTTTAAAAATAGCTTATTGCCATTTTTACAAAGACTGTATATGATATTGTTTTCATTCAAAGTTCCTACAGTACATAAGTGAAGTACCTTACATTTAAAGTGTTTAATGTAAATCTTGAACCTGTGGTTCTTAAAATAAACTAGGAAAATATATTTTTCAATATAAAAACCTATTGGCCTGGAGTAAGTCTTTGAGTGTGTGTTCCTTATTTATTGCCTGTGTGTGTACAACAAATGCTTAACACTACCCTCTGATAAGCCTACTGCTCGACCACACTACCACAAAATAGAGCATTAGAACTATCTACTTTTGCCACTATCTTACCTCTAAGGGGAACCCTTGGACTCAGTGCACACTATTTCTTACTTTGAAATAGTATGTACAGAGCCAACTTCCTACATTGGTGGGGTCTAAGACTTTGCATTTGCTGGACTACTCAGCCAATACCTGATCACACAACTAAATTCCAAAAATTGTCATTAGAAACATATTTTTGCAATTTGAGCTACTTTTCTAAATTTTTAAAAGTCCTGCTTGGGCCTTGTGTAAGTCCCTGTTAGCATTTCCTTTAGAGTTTAAAAGTTTTATAAAAGTTTGGATCAAGTTCTAGAGATAGGTTTAGATTCTTAAAAAGTATCCCAACGTTTAGAGAAATAATGTCTAGCACAGATGAGATGGTGGTGGAACTCAACCTCACACCTTACCTGCATCTTAGGATATCAGAGTTAAGGACTCTCTTTAAAATAAAAAATATAAAAACTGGATCAAACCCTACCAAAGTACAGCTTCAGGAGCTTTTGGCAGAGTTTGCTAGAGACCACCCCTCTGAAGACAACCTTACAGAGGGGGAAACTAGTGATCTGGAGGAGAATTTCCCCTTTCCTGTCCTAGTTAGGGAGCCCAGGGTTCCTCAAACCCTGACTCCACAAGTGATAGTCAGAGATGCTGCGTCTCCCACAGGGGAGTCCAGAAACTCTGGAAGCATTGAGGACAGCCTCAATGAAGATGACCTCCTGCTAGCCAGGATGGCCAAACGATTGGCTTTGGAGAGGCAGCTCCTAGCCATAGAAAGGGAAAGACAAGAGATGGGTTTAGCTCCCATCAATGGTGGCAGCAACTTACATAGGGTCAGGGAGAATACTGACATGCTAAAGATCCCCAAAGGGATTGTAACAAAATATGAAGATGGTGATGACGTCACCAAATGGTTCACAGCTTTTGAGAGGGCTTGTGCGACCAGAAAAGTAAACAGATCTCACTGGGGTGCTCTCCTTTGGGAAATGTTCACTGGAAAGCCTAGGGATAGACTCCTCACACTCTCTGGAAAAGATGCAGAATCCTATGAACTCATGAAGGCTACCCTGATTGAGGGCTTTGGATTCTCAACTGAGGAGTACAGGATTAGGTTCAGGGGGGCTCAGAAATCCTCAAGCCAGACCTGGGTTGATTTTGTTGACTTCTCAGTCGAAACACTAGATGGTTGGAATAATGGCAGTGGTGTAAATGATTATGAAGGGCTGTATAATTTGTTTATGAAGGAACACCTTTTAAGTAATTGTTTCAATGATAAACTGCATCAGCATCTGGTAGACCTAGTTCCAATTTCTCCCCAAGAATTGGGAAAGCAGGCAGACCACTGGGTCAAGACAAGGGTGACCAAGACTTCAACAGGGGGTGACCAAAAGAAAGGGGTCACAAAGCCTCCCCAGGGGAAGACTGTTGATCCATCTAAGGGAAAAAGCAGAGTCTTCTACAGGGCCCCAAGAACCTGCACAGAAGGGTGAGTCCAAAGCCTCTTCACAATCCTCATTTGGGTACAAGGGTAAAAACTTTGATCCCCAAAAGGCGTGGTGTTGCAGCTGTAGTCAGTATGGACATCAAACTGGAGACAAGGCCTGTCCCAAGAAAGGTTCCACTCCAACTACTACTCCAGTTAGCACTGGAATAGCCAGTCTTCAGGTGGGATTAACAGTGTGCCCAGAGCAAATCAGGGTTCACACTGAAGCTACATTAGTCTCTGAGGGTGGGGTGGGCTTAGCCACACTAGCTGCCTGGCCGCCTAACATGCAAAAATACAGGCAGCAGCTCTTTATTAATGGGACTAGAGTAGAGGCCCTGAGGGATACAGGTACCAGTGTCACTATGGTGACAGACAAACTGGTTTCCCCAGGACAATATCTGACTGGACAAACATATCCAGTTACCATTGCTGACAATCAGACTAAAGTACATCCCATGGCTATGGTAACTTTAGAATGGGGAGGGGTCACTTGCCTGTAACAGGTGGTAGTCTCTTCTGCTATACCAGTTGAATGTCGGCATGGAAATGATCTGGAGTCCTCAGCATGGGCTGAAGTAGAACTCAAAACCCATGCAGCCATGCTGGGTATCCCTGAACTGGTGTGTCAAGACTAGGGCACAGTGCAGAGCTCAGGGTGAAAAAGAGGTGTTGGAGTCTGGAATAACGGCCCAACCCTCCAAGAGAAAAGGAAAGAAGACTGGGGAACCAGCTTCAGCACAGAAAAAGAATCAGAACCTCTCTTCTCAGGAAGACGTTCTATCCCTTGAGGAAACTGAGCCTATGTAGTGCTTTCCTCTTATCTAGTTTCTAAGCACTAACATAACACAACAGAAATGCACTTCTGAGGTCAAAGAAGACTTTTATTGTTGTTAATTCTTCCCCAACCACAATATTTATGAATGACGAATTAGTAGCTTTCAAGTCCGCGTTAATCAAACAAAATATATCAGTTTGCAATATACACAGCAGGTTATATTTATAAGATATTGAATGCAAAGCAAAACAAATACTTCACCGTGTGGGAACTATCTACAGCTTCATCTTTCTAAGGTCTGCAAGCTGATGACCCCTGTCAGCCGCGAGAAAGAGATTCATCTACCCACACGGGATTGCTGGCAGCTGGCGCCAAGCTCCAGCACGAGGTCCGGCAGATTTGAATCTGACTCTCTGCAGCCTGTTACATTCGTTACAAAGGTGTGCCCCCTCCTCTCAGACCTGGGAAACTGAGCAAGCCTTTTGGAGACTGGCCAGGTCTCCAAGACTACTCCTGTTCCCAAGCTCAAGCAGAGAGAACAACACCCATGTACTCTCTCTTATCATGTCTAGTCTACTGTGAGAAAAACATCTTGGTTCTCTGGTGCAAAAACACAGCTTGGAAAAATACAGCTTGGATTCTCAACTGCAAGATCTAACTCCACGTTAAAGGCAATGGGCAGCTAACCTAAATATCAAATGCAATGTCTAGTGTCATGTCAAAGCCAATAAGCATCTAAGCTGAATACAAAATGCAATGTCTTATATCATGTCAAAGCCCATAGGCAGCTGAGCTGAATATAAAATGCAATGTATAATATCATGTCAAAGCCAATAGGCAGCTGAGCTGAATACAAAATGCAATGTATAATATCATGTCAAAGCCAATAGGCAGTTAAGCTGAATATAAAATGCAATATATAATATCATGTCAAAGCCAATAGGCAGAATATCTAATAGCATGTCAAAGTCAATAGGCAGCTAAACTGAATACATCATGTCAAAGCCAATAGGAATGCAATGTCAAAGCCAATAGGCGGCTAGACTGGATACAGCATGTCAAAGCCAATAGGCAGAATACAGAATGTAATGGCTAATGCAATGTCAAAGCCCATAGGCGGCTCAACTGAACAAAACATACCATGTGCTACTGGTGAACATTGAGCAACTAATATGCGCAGTGGTGAAACACAAAGTCATTGGTCAAAACAAAATTTAACAAATGGCAGTACATTCCGCCCTTTGACCAATGAATTTTTGTTTCACATATCTCTTGTTTCAAACAAAAACAAAAAAAAACATCAGCACAAAAAAAACATTATCAGCAAGTCACATTTGAATGTTCAAAGCAATCCCTGTAAAGCAATAGAAGTGAATTAACACATTGATCTCATAACCTTTCACATCAGATACATCTACACAGAAAAGACTGAGCAATTTGTACTCTGAATGAGTCTCTAATTCAACAGTGTTAGCAATTTGATGTGGCATGAGTTCTACTCATGTAAAGGTGCACGGTCCACCTGAAAGGTTTTCTGGAAGGTAAGCAAAAATCAGAGTTCCATACGAGAAGGAAAAAAAAAAAAAACCACAGCTTAGTTCCAGTGGAAGAATGCAATCAAACAAGTTGAACTTGAACTGAAGGCGCAGTTTGCGCAAAATGGATCCATGGTGCTGGCACTTTACTCAGCCAGGTTCAGGTTGGGGATTCGATCCCTTCCCCGACCCCACACGCACACACCGGAAGGGGGACCACACAGCACACTCAGGGACAGTGGCGAAACGTGGTAGGATCTGCAAAAGAAACAAGTATGACTTTTCTTGCAAATAACATTTTTCATTTAAACTGCACCCTTCCTCTTTCTTTCCCTGTTTTATAATCAGCAGGACGTTTTTGGGGCCCTTTGTTATATTTTCTGCAGGTTCTGGAGGGTCACTTGGGTCTTCAACCCACACACCAGCACTGAGGTTTTTATCTGCTGCACCACAGCTTCCCTTTTCTTGCACTGTCAGAAGGGCTGGGGCAGACTCCTTCTTTAACAAACCTCCATTCACTGCACTTTTGCCAATTTGGGCCATTCTGTCTCCAATTTGTATGAATAAATCAGATTCTTTTCTAGGTATCAGCATAATTTCGATTTTTCCTTGGTAATTTGCAGCAATCACTCTCCCTAAAACCTGATCAATTTGCCATTTCTGTCCTGGTAACTTTCCTCTCCCCAACTGCTCTGTGACTGCTTGCATGACAGATTGCTTTTGTGCGTGCTGCACAGTTTTTATCAAATCTAGGGGAATGTGCATCTCTCTCATCTCTGCCCACCTGTAAGTGGCTTTTTCTCTCAGCTGTTCACATTTCTGGGGCACCCACTTAGCCATCCCCACTAAGGCAGAATTCTGGGTGTACACTTCTCTCTCTGAATTTTTCTCATTAACATCTGCAAGGTAATTGAACCAATTAGGTGCTAAAACATTAGCGATGAACCAAAAATCAGCGTAAAAATGACACATCTCACGTAGCTCTTGCTTTAAAATCTGACACACATTATACAACGCTGTTCCTTCTACGGTGCCAGAAAATAACATTTCAGTCAATGAATCATTAGTAAAACAAACATGCTTTTTATCTTCAGTAGACACGAATTCAAATGGTGCACACAATTTCACCGGTAATTCTTTTACCTGTGGTACTCTAGCCCTGTCTTGCAAGTACCAGATCCATTGTATGATTCTAGCTAGGGGCACTATTTTCTTTCCTTGTTCTTGAGTTACATGTACATAAGTATTTCCTTCTTGCACTGCGCAGAAACCTAAAGTCTGCATTATTTCATTTGCCAAATCACAAGCGCGCAGCTCATATTATTTTTCACAGTGACCATATACAAAAGTGTTAGGATTTCACTCAAATGAGGGCTATTCTTTTTCCAAAAATCAAACAAGCTAATGCAACTCGGTGTCTCTTTCTCTAAAATCTTTCGTTTTACTTGTGCATTTTGCAACGGTAACTCGTAAATCACATTCTGGTCTCTCTCGTCCGTGTTATCAGTTAAGGAATGCACTTTGTCTGCCAAAAACCCTGGCTCACACGAAAACTCAGTGCAGCTCGGAGCTGTCTTAACCCCCTCATTACTGGAATGGGACAAGAAAGATTCTTCAAAAACAGCCCTTTTATAACTTTCAGTCGGGCTAATTTGCTCACGTAAATTCCTATTTTCATGTTCCAACTTCCTACATTTCTCCTGCATTTCTCTGTAAGCAGATAAAGGTATCCAGACCTTTCTGTCATCATTACTTCCAAAAGACACGTTTTCTACATATGTACAACAGGAATTATTTCTCAAAACACCATCAGGCATTTTAGCTACACATGCATTTTCTTCTGTAATTCCCCAAACAGAAAACAATTCACAGTTTTTCTTAGCACCATCAGGCAGTTTATCAACACATGCATTCTCAGACATGGTCTGCGGTGCTACTGTGATTCTCCAAAAAAACAATTTCTGTAATTCTCCAAACAACAAAAAAACAATTACACTTTTAAAGTGTGCACTTAGAAATCTACTAACTCGTCAACACCCTCTTAATGACCGACCCCACTTCTGGTACCAATTGTAGTGCTTTCCTCTTATCTAGTTTCTAAGCACTAACATAACACAACAGAAATGCACTTCTGAGGTCAAAGAAGACTTTTATTGTTGTTAATTCTTCCCCAACCACAATATTTATGAATGACGAATT
This sequence comes from Pleurodeles waltl, assembly GCF_031143425.1. Classification (NCBI taxonomy): domain Eukaryota; kingdom Metazoa; phylum Chordata; class Amphibia; order Caudata; family Salamandridae; genus Pleurodeles; species Pleurodeles waltl. The sequence continues at coordinate 1,800,365,925 of NC_090444.1, read as the reverse complement.
AGTAGCTTTCAAGTCCGCGTTAATCAAACAAAATATATCAGTTTGCAATATACACAGCAGGTTATATTTATAAGATATTGAATGCAAAGCAAAACAAATACTTCACCGTGTGGGAACTATCTACAGCTTCATCTTTCTAAGGTCTGCAAGCTGATGACCCCTGTCAGCCGCGAGAAAGAGATTCATCTACCCACACGGGATTGCTGCCAGCTGGCGCCAAGCTCCAGCACGAGGTCCGGCAGATTCGAATCTGACTCTCTGCAGCCTGTTACATTCGTTACAAAGGTGTGCCCCCTCCTCTCAGACCTGGGAAACTGAGCAAGCCTTTTGGAGACTGCCCAGGTCTCCAAGACTACTCCTGTTCCCAAGCTCAAGCAGAGAGAACAACACCCATGTACTCTCTCTTATCATGTCTAGTCTACTGTGAGAAAAACATCTTGGTTCTCTGGTGCAAAAACACAGCTTGGAAAAATACAGCTTGGATTCTCAACTGCAAGATCTAACTCCACGTTAAAGGCAATGGGCAGCTAACCTAAATATCAAATGCAATGTCTAGTGTCATGTCAAAGCCAATAAGCATCTAAGCTGAATACAAAATGCAATGTCTTATATCATGTCAAAGCCCATAGGCAGCTGAGCTGAATATAAAATACAATGTATAATATCATGTCAAAGCCAATAGGCAGCTGAGCTGAATACAAAATGCAATGTATAATATCATGTCAAAGCCAATAGGCAGTTAAGCTGAATATAAAATGCAATATATAATATCATGTCAAAGCCAATAGGCAGAATATCTAATAGCATGTCAGTCAATAGGCAGCTAAACTGAATACATCATGTCAAAGCCAATAGGAATGCAATGTCAAAGCCAATAGGCGGCTAGACTGGATACAGCATGTCAAAGCCAATAGGCAGAATACAGAATGTAATGGCTAATGCAATGTCAAAGCCCATAGGCGGCTCAACTGAACAAAACATACCATGTGCTACTGGTGAACATTGAGCAACTAATATGCGCAGTGGTGAAACACAAAGTCATTGGTCAAAACAAAATTTAACAAATGGCAGTACAGCCTATCGAGTTCAAACCTTATCAGGTTGAGCTCTTGGACCCAGGGGGACCCTCAAGGGAACAGCTGTGCAAGGGGCAAGAAACTTGTCCCTCTCTTGAAGGCCTAAGGCAGCAAGCTGCTGACCAAGAAAAAGGAAATGTCAGTGGAACACACTGGGTCTATTGGGAAAATTGACTCCTTTACACTGAGGCAAGAGATCCCAAACCTGGTGCCACTAGGAGAGTGGTAGTGCCTCAGGAGTTTAGGGAGTTCCTTCTGACCTTAGCCCATGACATTCCCCTTGCTGGGCATTTGGGACAAACCAAGACATAGGAGCGGTTACTCAACCATTTCTATTGGCCCAATATGTCCCAGAAAGTGAAGGAGTTTTGTGCCTCCTGTGCAACCTGTCAAGCCAGTGGTAAGACAGGTGGCCATCCAAAGGCCCCCCTCATTCCACTTCCAGTGGTGGGGGTCCCCTTTGAAAGAGTGGGAGTGGATATAGTGGGTCCACTTGAACCTCCCACAGCCTCAGGGAATCGGTATATCCTAGTAGTAGTGGATCATGCTACTAGGTACCCTGAAGCAATTCCCCTTAGGTCCACTACTGCCCCTGCAGTAGCCAAAGCACTCATTGGTATTTTTACCAGAGTGGGATTTCCGAAGGAGGTGGTTTCTGACAGAGGTACCAACTTCATGTCAGCTTACCTAAAACACATGTGAAATGAGTGTGGGGTGACTTACAAATTCGGCACACCATACCATCCACAAACCAATGGTCTTGTTGAGAGATTTAACAAGACATTAAAGGGCATGATCATGGGGCTCCCTGAAAAACTCAAAAGGAGATGGGATGTCCTCTTGCCATGCCTGCTTTTTGCCTACAGAGAGGTGCCTCAGAAGGGATTAGAGTTTTCCCCCTTTGAACTTCTGTTTGGCCATCCTGTTAGGGGACCACTAGTTCTTCTGAAAGAAGGCTGGGAGAGAACTCTCCATGAGCCTAAGCAAGGTATAGTGGACTATGTACGAGGCCTACGTTCCAGGACCGCAGAGTACATGGAAAAGGCAAGTAAAAACCTTGAGGCCAGCCAACAACTTCAGAAAATGTGGTATGAACAAAAGGCTGCTATGGTTGAGTTTCAGCCAGGGCAGAAAGTCTGGGTTCTGGAGCCTGTGGCTCCCAGGGCACTTCAGGACAAATGGAGTGGCCCTTACCCAGTGCAGAGAAAAAGAGTGAGGTCACCTACCTGGTGGACCTAGGCATTAGCAGGACCCCCAAGAGGGTGATCCATGTTAACCGCCTAAAACTCTTCCATGACAGGGCAAATGTAAACATGTTAATGCTTACAGATGAGGACCAGGAAGCTGAGAGTTAACCTCTCCCTGATCTTCTCTCCTCTGACCCTAAAGATGGCTCAGTAGATGGAGTGGTCTACTCAGACACCCTCTCTGGCCAATAGCAAGCTGACTGCAGGCAAGTCCTCCAACAGTTTGCTGAGCTCTTTTCCCTAACCCCTGGTCAGACACACCTGTATACCCATGATGTGGACACAGGGGACAGCATGCCTGTCAAAAACAACATTTTAGACAGTCTAATCAAGTTAAGGAAAGCATCAAAGTGGAAGTCCACAAGATGCTGGAATTGGGAGTCATTGAGCACTCTGACAGCCCCTGGGCTAGCCCAGTGGTCTTGGTCTCCAAACCTCACACAAAAGATGGCAAGAGAGTGATGAGGTTCTGTGTGGACTACAGAGGCCTTAATTCTGTCACCAAGACAGATGCTCACCCCATTCCAAGGGCATATGAGCTGATTGAAAAATTGGGTGCTGCCAAATACCTGAGTACCTTTGACTTGACAACAAGGTATTGGCAAATAAGAATGGCACCAGGAGCAAAAGAGAAAAAAGCATTCTCTACGCCTGATGAGCACTACCAGTTTACTGTGATGCCATTTGGCTTAAAGAATGCCCCTGCCACCTTCCTAAGGTTGGTGAATCAAGTCATTGCTGGCTTTGAGTCCTTTAGTGCAGCTTATCTAGATGATATTGCTGTCTTTAGCTCCAGCCGGCAGGATCACCTGGTCCACTTGAAGAAGGTTTTGCAAGCCCTGAAAGCAGCAGGCCTTCCAATCAAGACATCTAAATGTCAGATAGGGCAGGGTACTGTGGTTTACTTGGGACACCTTGTAGGTGGAGACAAGTTCAGCTACTCCAAGCGAGGAGCCAGACTATTCTGGAATGGGTAGCTCCAAAAACCCAGACTCAAGTCAGGGCATTCCTTGGCTTGACTGGGTACTATAGGAGGTTTGTGAAGGGATATGGATCAATAGTGACACCCCCAGAGTTTACCTCCAAGAAAATGCCCAAGAAAGTTAACTGGGCCGTGGAATGTCAACAGGCCTTTGACACCCTGAAACAAGCTATGTGCACAGCACCAGTTCTAAAAGCTCCAGATTACTCCAAGCAGTTCATAGTGCAGACAGATGCCTCTGAACATGGGATAGAAGCAGTCCTGTCCCAAACAAATGATGATGGCCTTGACCAGCCTGTTGCTTTTATTAGCAGAAGGTTACTCCCCAGGGAGCAGCATTGGAATGCCATCGAGAGGGAGGCCTTTGCTGTAGTCTGGTCCCTGAAGAAGTTGAGACCATACCTTTTTGGTACTCACTTCATAGTTCAAACTGACCACAGACCTCTCAGATGGCTCATGCAAATGAAATCAGAAAACCCTAAACTGTTGAGGTGGTCCATTTCCCTACAGGGAATGGACTTTATAGTGGAACACAGACCTGGTGCTGCCCATGCCAATGCAGATGGCCTTTCCATCCAGGTTCTTCCACTTAGAAAATGAAGACTCTCTTGTGAAAGGTTAGTCTCATCCTCTTTCGTTTGGGGGGCTGGGGGGGTTGTGTAAGGAAATGCCTCCTTGGCATAGTTACCCCCTGACTTTTTGCCTTTGCTGATGCTAAGTTATGATTGAAAGTGTGCTGGGACCCTGCCAACCAGGCCCCAGCACCAGTGTTCTTTCCCTAAACTGTACTTTTGTCTCCACAATTGGCACAACCTTGGCACTCGGGTAAGTCCCATGTAACTGGTACCAAGGGCCCTGATGCCAGGGAAGGTCCCTAAGGGCTGCAGCATGTCTTATGCCACCCTAGGGACCCCTCACTCAGCACATGCACACTGCCTCTCAGCTTGTGTGTGCTGGTGGGGAGAAAATGACTAAGTCGACATGGCACCCCCCTCAGAGTGCCATGCCAACCTCACACTGCCTGTGGCATAGGTAAGTCACCCCTCTAACAGGCCTTACAGCCCTAAGGCAGGGTGCACTATACCACAGGTGAGGGCATATGTGCATGAGCACTATGCCCCTACAGTGCCTAAGCAAAACCTTAGACATTGTAACTGCAGGGTAGCCATAAGAGTATGTGGTCTGGGAGTTTGTTAAACACGAACTCCACAGTTATATAATGGCTATACTGAAAACTGGGAAGTTTGGTATCAAACTTCTCAGCACAATAAATGCACACTGATGCCAGTCTGCAATTTATTGTAAAATACACCCAGAGGGCATCTTAGAGATGCCCCCTGAAAACATACCCAACTTCCAGTGTAGGCTGACCAGTTTCTGCCAGCCTGCCACACACCAGACATGTTGCTGGCCACATGGAGAGAGTGCCTTTGTCACTCTGTGGCCAGGAACAAAGCCTATACTGGGTGGAGGTGCTTCTCACCTCCCCCTGCAGGAACTGTAACACCTGGCGGTGAGCCTCAAAGGCTCACCCCTTTTGTTACAGCACCACAGGGCATTCTTAGCTAGTGGAAATGCCCGCCCCTCTGGCCACTGCCCCCACTTTTGGCGGCAAGGCTGGAGGAGATAATGAGAAAAACAAGGAGGAGCCACCCACCAGTCAGGACAGCCCCTAAGGTGTCCTGTGCTGAGGTGACTCCTGCTTTTAGAAATCCTCCATCTTGCAGATGGAGGATTTCCCCCAATAGGATTAGGGATGTGCCCCCCTCCCCACAGGGAGGGGGCACAAAAAGGGTGTAGCCACCCTCAAGGACAGTAGCCATTGGCTACTGCCCTCCCAGACCTAAACGCACCCCTAAATTCAGTATTTAGGGGTTCCTCAGATCCCAGGAAATCAGATTCCTGCAGCCTGAAGAAAGAAGGACTGCTGATCTACAAGCCTGCAGAGAAGGAGGAAGACGACGACTGACTTGGCCCCAGCTCTACCGGCCTGTCTCCAACTTTGAAAACCTACTCCAGTGACGCATCCGACAGGGACCAGCGACCTCTGAAGCCTCAGAGGACTGCCATGGACTACAGGACCAAGAAACTCCTGTGAACAGCGGCCCCTGTTCAAAACCTGCAACTTCTTTGCAACAAAGAAGCAACTTTCAAAGACTACACGTTTCCCGCCGGAAGGGTGAGACTTCACACTCTGCACCCGACACCCCCGGCTCGACCTGCAGAAAACAAACACCTCAGGGAGGACTCCCCGGCGACTGCAAGTCCCTGAGTAACCAGAGACGAACGCACTGAGCCCCCACAGCGACGCCTGCAGAGAGAATCAAGAGGCTCCCCCTGACCGCGTCTGCCTGTAACAAGGGACCTGACGCCTGGAACCAACACTTGCCCCCCCAGGACCTGAAGGAACCGAACTCCAGTACAGAAGCGAACCCCAGGCGACCCTCTGCCTAGCCCAGGTGGTGGCTACCCCGAGGAGCCCCCCCTGTGCCTGCCTGCATCGTTGAAGTGACCCCCGGGTCCCTCCATTGTTTTCAATCTAAAACCTGACGCCTGTTTGCACACTGCTCCCAGCCGCCCCTGTGCCACTGAGGGTGTACTTTCTGTGCCTTCTTGTGTTCCCCTCCCCCCCCGGTGCTGTACAAAAAACCCCTGGTCTGCCCTCCGAGGACGCAAGTACTTACCTGCTGGCAAACTGGAACCGGAGCACCCCTGTTCCCCATAAGAGCCTATGTGTTTTGGGCACCTCTTTGACCTCTGCACCTGACCGGCCCGGAGCTGCTGGTGTGGTGACTTTAGGGTTGCCTTGAACCCCCAACGGTGGGCTGCCTATGCCCCAAACTTGAGACTTGTAAGTGTTTTACTTACCTTCAAAACTAACCTTCACTTACCTCCCCCAGAAACTGTTGATTTTTGCACTGTGTCCACTTTGAAAATAGCTTATCGACATTTTTACAAAGAATGTATGTGATATTGCTTTTATTCACAGTTCCTAAAGTATCTAAGTGAGGTACCTTACATTTAAAGTATTACTTGTAAATCTTGAACCTGTGGTTCTTAAAATAAACTAAGAAAATATATTTTTCAGTATCAAAAGCTATTGGCCTGGAGTAAGTCTTTGAGTGTGTGTTCCTCATTCATTGCCTGTGTGTGTACAACAAATGCTTAACACTACCGTCTGATAAGCCTACTGCTGGACCACACTACCACAAAGTAAAGCATTAGAATTATCTCTTTTTGCCACTATGTTACCTCTAAGGGGAACCCTTGGACTCTGTGCACACTATTTCTTACTTTGAAATAGTATATATAGAGCCAACTTCCTACAGTCCCTCCGAGACAGTGGGCAGCAATCTTGTGGCTCACCTTCTCTGACAAGCGCAGAGACAAACTCCTCACTGTCCGAGAAAAAGAAGCAGATGATTACCAAGCACTTAAGAATGCACTCTTACATAGATTTGGGCTAACCACTGAACAATATAGAATCAAGTTCAGGGAGACTAAAAAGGAGTCCTCCCATTATTGGATAGATTTTGTTCACTATTCTCTTAAAGCTCTGGAAGGCTGGTTGCATGACAGCAAAGTGAGTGACTACCGGGGCTTGTATAATCTAATTTTAAGAGAGCACATTCTTAACAATTACATTTCTGATCAGCTGCATCAGTACCTGGTGGACTCTGGTCTGACCTTTCCCCAAGAATTGGGAAAGATGACAGACAAGTGGGTCCGCAGCAGGGTGGGTAGGAAAGCTCCCACTGGGAGTGGTCACAAAAAGAAAGATTCAGGTAAGAATCAGGACAAGGGTCAGGCCAACATAACTCCTCTGGGGGTTGGGTATACGTCTTCTTCCTCTGCCTACAAGGAATCTTGGTGCTACATGTGTAGACAAAAAGGCCATGGGGCAGGTCACATCGCCTGTTCTCAAAAGAGCACCAAACCTCCTACCACTGCTACTACCACTTCTACCCCTAGTGGCCCTAACAGTAGCAACAATAGTGGTAGCAGTAGTCCATCCAGAAGTGTAGCCGGGCTCACCTTTGGGAAGTGTAGTGGGCTCTGGGCTAGTCAGGGAGTCTATTGAAGCAGTTTTGGTCTCTGAGGGTGACACTGACCTTGCCACCCTAGCTGATTGTCCCCTTAATATGGGTAAGTACAGGCAGCATCCCTTGATCAATGGTGTTGACACTAAAGCCTACAGGGACACAGGTGCCAGTGTCACCATGGTGACTGAAAAACTGGTGTCAACTGAACAACACCTACTTGGTCACACAAACCCAAGTGACTTATGCTCACAACAACACTGTGCGCCACCCCATGGCTGTTGTTGACTTTAGCTGGGGGTGGGGGAGAGAGTAACTGGCCCTAAAAAGGTTGTCTGATCTACCTGTGGAGTGTATGCTAGGTGATTACCTGGAGACTTCAGCTTGGGCTGAAGTGGAGTTGGAGTCCTATGCAGCAATGCTGGGCATCCCTGTACTTATCTTTGCCCTGACCAGAGCACAGGCCAAAATGCAAAGGGAGCAGGGAGCCCTTGAATAATGGCCCAGGAGAGTCCTAAAAAGAAAAGCAGGCAGGGTAAAAAGTTACCCCTTGCTCAAACTTCCAGTGAGGATCCCATTCCTGAGGGAGAGGACTCTACTCCTTGGGCGGAACCTACACCAGAGGAGCTTCAAGCTGATACAGCTGAGCTCTTAGGTGCAGGGGGCCCACCAGGGAGGAACTCAGTTTGGGACAGAAATCCTGTCTACAGCAGAGGATGCAAGAGTGTCATTGGTACCCATAGGGTCTACTGGGACAACAGCCTCCTCTATTCAGAAACAAGAAACCCCAAACCTGGTGCCACCAGGAGTTGGTTATCCCTCTGACATTTAGGGCGTTCCTGCCTGTTACCTTTGGCCCATGACATTCCCCATGCAGGCCATTTGGGGCTAAGCAAAACTTGGGACAGAATTGTCCCTCACTTTCACTGGCCCCACATGTCTGAAGACACCAAGGAGTTTTGTCACTCCTCTGTCATCTGTCAAGCCAGTGGCAAGACAGGTGGTACTCCAAAGACCCCCTTACTTCCACTACCAGTGGGTGAGATACCCTTTGAGAGGTTTGGAGCGGATATTGCTGTCCCCTTGGACACTCCAATAGCTTCTGGGAACAGATTGTACTGGTTGTGGTTGGCCATACCACCAGGTACCCAGATGCCATTCCTTTTAGGACCAATACAGCCCCTGCAGTGACCAAGGCCCGCCTGGGAATCTTCTCCAAGATGGGTTTTCCTAAAAAGGTGATATCAGACTGAAATTGTAGCTTCATGTCTGCATGCGTTAAAGCAATGTGAAAGGAGTGTGGTGTCACTTAAAAATTCACCACCCCTTACCATCCACAAACAATGGGTTAGTTGAAAGATTCAACAAAAACCTCAAAGACATGATAATGGGACTCTCAGAAAAACTCAGAAGGAGGATGATATCTTATTGCCTTGCCTCATCTGTGCCTACAGGGAGGTTCCTCAAAAGGGAGTAGGTAACAGTCCCTTTGAGCTTTTGTTTGGGTAACCTGTTAGAGGTTCACTTGCCCTTGTGAAAGAAGGCTGGGAGCAACCTCTCAAGCCTCAAAAACAGGACATTGTGGATTATATATTGGGCCTAAGATCCAGAATGGCTGAATACATGAAGAGGGCATTCAGAAATTGTCAGGCCAGCCAAGAACTGCAGAAGCAGTGGCATGACCAGAAGGCTGCGCAACAGGAGGAGGGGTGTGAAAATCTCCTAGGTTAGTTCTCTGAACTGCTCTTTTTGACACCTGGTCAGGCAACATAGTGTGAACACACCATTGACATAGGTGACAGCCTGCCTGTCAAAAGTAAAATATACATGCAGCCTGATCATGTCAGGGAATGCATCAAAGCTGAGTTGCAAAAGATGCTGGACCTGGGAGTTATTGAGCCTTCAGACAGCCCTTGGCCTAGTCCTGTAGTCCTTGTACCAAGACCCCACTGGAAAAATGGCAAAAAAGAGATGAGGTTCTGTATGGATTACAGAGGTCCCAAAACAGTAACAAAAACGGATACTCATCCAATCGCTAGGGCAGATAACCTAATAGATACTCTCGCTTCTGTCAAGTATCTTAACACCTTTGATTTGACTGATGCATACTGCAGATCAAGTTATCATGGGACGCCAAACCCAAACCAGCATTCTCCACACCTTGTGGGCACTATCACATTACAGTGATGCCCTTTGGAATGAAGAATGCCCTGGCCACATTTCAAAGATTGGTAAACAAAGTTCTCTACCGCCTGGAAAGCTTCAATGCAGATTATCTAGATGACTAACTGTATTTTGCTCCACCTGGGTGGATCACCTGGTCCACCATGGAAATGTATTGGAGGCCCTGCTAAAAGCAGGCCTCACTACAAAGGCTTCAAAGTGCCAGATAGGGCAGGACAAGGTGGTTTATCTGGCCCACCTGGTAGGTGGAGGCTAGATCCAGCCACTCCAGGGCACAATCCAGACAGTCCTGGATTGAACTGTCCCTACAACTCAGATCCTTCCTAGTCCTGACAGGGTGCTATGGGAGGTTCATTAAGAACTATGGCTCCATTGTAATCACCATAAATGACCTTGCGTCCAAAAGGATGCCCAGGAAAGGTTTGTGGACAGCTAACTGCCAAAAAGCTTTTGATGACCTGAAACAGGCCATGTGTTCTGCTCCCATACCAAGAAGCTCTGACCACTCCAAGCAGTTCATTGTATAAACAGATGCTTCAGAGGTAGGGATAGGGTCAGTACTCTCTCAACTGAATGATGAGGGCCAGGACCAACCTGTAGCTTCTATAAGCAGAAGGTTGACCCCCTGGGTAAAGCGTTGGTCAGCCATAAAGAGAGAGGTCTTTTTTTCTGTGGTCTGGGCCTTGACGAAGCTGAGGCCATACCTGTTTGGCACTCTCTTGTTTGTTCAAACAGACCACAAGCCCCCCTTATGGCTTAAGCAAATGAAACGTGAGAATCCCAAATTGCTTGGGTGGTCCATCTCCCTACAGGGAATGGACTATACATTGGGAACACAGACCTGGGAGTAACCACTCCAATGCAGATGGACTCGCCAGATAATTTCACTTAGACAATGAAGATGTTGCACACCCTACGATTGGCATACTGGTGCTCCCTTATAAGTCCCTAGTATATAGTACTTAGGTACCTAAGGCATTGGGGCACCAGGTGTTCCCCATGGGCTGCAGCATGTATTGTGCCACCCATAGGCGCAAAACAATGTCTGCAGGCCTGCAATTAAAGCCAGAGTCAAAAGTTGCATGCACCCTTTCACCAAAGGTCACTATACGTCACCCCTATGGTAGGCCCTCCTAGCCCAGAGGGCAGGGTGCAGGTCCCTGTGTGTGAGCAGAAGTGCCCCTACAAACTCTAGTTGCATTGCACTGGGCTTTGTAAGTGCTGGGAACCCATTTTACCCGTGTAAAGGAAACCGGTCACTACCTGTGTCCAGCTACATAATGGTAACTCTGAACCTGGGCATGTTTGGTATCAAAGATGTCGGAATCCTACCCCCATCCTGTTGCCAATATTGGTTGTATGGTTCCATGCGCTTTGGCGACTCCTTAGAGGACCCCCAGTACTGCTCCTACTAGTCTCCTAGGGTTTTCCAGGCAGTCCGTGCTGCTGCCATCCCTCAGACAGGTTTCTGCCCTCCTGCTGCTTGATCAGCTCAAGCAGGGGAATGCAGAACAAAATATTTCCTGTGGGAGAGGGAGGCAACACACTTTTCCTTGGAAGTAGGTGTTACATGGCTTGGGACGGGTAGCCTCCCCAAGCCACCAGTTTGCTGGGAAGGGCACATTTGGTGCCCTACTTGCAGAAATTGGTTTGCACCGGTCCCTGCCCTGGCAGGAAACTGCACAAAGGACAGGGGCCTGACCACCCCGTCTACTTCCTCCCCTAGGAAGGTGCACAGAGCTCTGCCAGGTGGCCGGTTGATTCTGCCATCTTGAAAAAAGGTAGGCAAGGGCCTCTGGGGGCATCTGACTGGTTATGTCAGGTAGATGAGATCCATGACCCTCTCTGATAGAGCGTCACCCTAGAGAGTGACCAACCCCCTCTTAGGGCTACTTAAGGGCTCCTCCACAAGTGGGTCATCAGATTGGTCAAGCAAGACTACCAGGCATTCTCTGCAGGTCATCTGCTCCTGGCCTCTAGAACCGCTGCTGGTCTGCTTTGGAAGCTGCTGGTCTGCTTTGGAAATTAAACAACAGTATCCAGTTGGGAGGGCTCCCACTGCAACATTGTTTCTTCAGCTCCTGCAAGATTGATGCATTATCTGTGGCTGTGCATTCTCCAGGGTCACAAGGGCACTGTTTGCATCCAAGAAGCAAGAAGGAATCTCCCTTCGAGTGAAAGTCACTCCCCTGCATCTGCAGGCACCTGAAGACAGTGTCGACCGGCTGGTGGATCCTGCTTCCAATAGACAACAAAAGGCTCTGCAACACAGGTGGTGGTTCTGTGGTCCTCTCAGGGCCATCTTGTCTTCTGATCCACTTGGGAGATTGTGGGCACGTGCTGCAGCCAATTGGAACAGTACCCATGTGCACTGTGACTATTGCTCATACAAAGGCTATTTGCTCTTCCTCCAAGGAGATCTTCAGGCTCCAAGAAGCCCCAGCCTCCAGCCCTTTACAGCTCCAAGATCAGCTTCCACTCTGCAGCTCCTGCAACGTGGGACTCCTGTTTTATTGTGCTGTTGAGACCTCCCTGCACCTGCTGCTGTGAGTTACTCGTGGGGGCTCCATCGACTCCGACCAGCTTTCCATCCTGCTGAATGCCTGCCCTGAACTCTCTTCCAAGGGTCGAGTCACTAGGACCTCCTTGGCCCTCAAAAACCTACAACTTAACTTGCAACTACTACTTGCATTTGCCAAGGTTTGTTGGTGGCCCTGCTGGTCATAGACCCTCCTTCAATCCGGCGACCGATGTGGGACAGCTAGTGGACTGCTCCCAGGATCTCCTGCAACCCCCTGGACTCCGCAGCTGGACTTCTCCTTCATTGTCCTGCAGGATCTTCACTTTCAAGACTGTGGGCATTGCCTACCTGCACCACTTGGGCCCCCCGAGTGGTTCGAACACTGTCCCCTTCCTTTTCAGTTTCTTCTCATCCGGAATCCACCATCTGGTTCCACCTACCTGGTCCACTGGCCGCAACAGCAGCTGGACAATCAAGACTTCCATTGATTTTCAATGAGGCATTCCAATGCCATTTCACCTCTATGCACCTGGGCTCACTGCTGTAGATATGTAGGACGGTAGCCTCTTTTTAGCCTTGTTACCCCACTTTTGTTTGTGAGTATATGTCAGGGTGTTTTTACTGTCTCACTGGGATCCTGCTAGCCAGGGCCCCAGTGCTCTTAGTGAAAACCCTATGTTGTCAGTGTGTTTGATATGTGTCACTGGGATCCTGCTAGCCAGGACACCAGTGCTCATAGGTTTGTGGCCTATATGTGTTCCCTGTGTGGTACCTAACTGTATCACTGAGGCTCTGCTAACCAGAACCTCAGTGTTTATGCTCTCTCTGCTTTTACAATTGTCACTGCAGGTTAGTGACTATTTTCACCAATTCTGATTGGCACACTGGAATACCCTTATAATTCCCTAGTATATGGTACCTAGGTACCCAGGGTATTGGGGTTCCAGGAGAACCCCATGGGCTGCAGCATTTCTTTTGCCACCCAAAGGGAGCTCAGACAATTCTTACACAGGACCGCCAATGCAGCCTTGAGTGAAATAACATCCACGTTATTTCACAGCCATTTTACACTGCACTTAAGTAACTTATAAGTCACCTATATGTCTAACCCTCACTTAGTGAAGGTTAGGTGCAAAGTTACTAAGTGTGAGGGCACCCTGGCACTAGCCAAGGTGCCCCCACATTGTTCAGGGCAATTTCCCTGGACTTTGTGAGTGCGGGGACACCATTACACGTGTGAACTACATATAGGTCAATACCTATGTGTAGCTTCACAATGGTAACTCCGAACATGCCTATGTAACATGTCTAAGATCATGGAATTGTCCCCCCAAGCCAACTCTGGTATTGGGGTACCAATCCCATGCATCCCCGGGGCTCCAGCATGGACCCCGGGTACTGCCAAACTAGCTCTCTGGGGTTTTCTCTGCAGCTACCGCTGCTGCCCCTCCTGGGGCCTGGGCAGCCCAGTCCCAGGAAGGCAGAACAAAGGATTTCTTCTGGGAGAGGGTGTTATACCTCTCCCTTTGGAAATAGGTGTTAAGAGCCTGAGAGGAGTAGCCTCTCCTGGCCTCTGGAAATGCTTTGAAGGGCACAGAAGCCAAGAAGAAATCTGCCGTGGGTCAACGGAATCGTCCCCCTGCCAACGCAGGCACCAAACTTCTGCATCACCGGTCCTCTGGGTCCCCTCTCATCTTGACAAGCGTGGTTCCTGGAACACAGGAGCTGGATCCAAGTGACCCCGAAAGTCCAGTGGTCCTTCTGTCCAAATTTGGTGGAGGTAAGTCCTTGCCTCCCCACGCCAGACAGTAATCCTGTGTACTGCGTGATCTGCAGCTGCTAGGGCTTCTATGCACTTTTGCAAGACTTCCTTCATGCACAGCACAGCACAACTCAGGTCCCCAGCACTCCGTCCTGCATTGCCCAACTCGCTGAGTTGGACTCCAACTTCGTGGGACCCTCTTTTGTTGTGCTGAGACGATCGCCAAGCTCAGATTTCCTGAACGCCTGTTCAGGTACTTCTGCGGGTGCTGCCTGATTCTGCGTGGGCACTCTGTGTTGCTGAGCGCGTCCTCGGTCTCCTCCTTCAAGGGGCGACCTCCTGGTCCTTCCTGGGCCCTGGCAGCACCCAAAACCTTCAACCGCGACTCTTGCAGCTAGCAAGGCTTGTTTGCGGTCTTTCTGCGTGGAAACAACTCTTCATCCTCCAGCACGCCGTGGGACATCTGACCAAAGGAGAAGTTCCTGGCACCTTCCGTTGTTGCAGAATCTTGGGCTTCTTCCACCCAGAGGCAGCCCTTTTGCACCTTCATCAGGGGTTTAGTGGGCTCCTGCCCCCCCTGGACACTTGCGTGACTCTTGGACTTGGTCCCCTTCCTTTGCAGGTCCTCAGGTCCAGGAATCTGTCTTCAGTGCTTTGCAGTCAGTTGTTGTCTTTGCAGAATCACCCATCTTGACTTCACTGTCTTTCTGGGGCAGTAGGGTAACTTTACTCCTACTTTTCAGGGTCTTGGGGTGTGGTCTTTTGGACACCCTTAGTGTTTTCTTACACTCCCGGCAACCCCCTACACACTATACTAGGTCTGGGGTCCATTCGTGGTTCGCATTCCACTTTTGGAGTATATGGTTTGTGTTGCCCCTAGGCCTATTGTCTCCTATTGCATTACTTTGTGTTCTACAGTGTTTGCACTACTTTTCTAAGTGTTTTACTTACCTGATTTTGGTTTGTGTGTATATAGACTCCTCACACTCTCTGGAAAAGATGCAGAATCCTATGACCTCATGAAGGCTACCCTTATTGAGGGCTTTGGATTCTCCACTGAGGTGTACAGGATTAGGTGCAGGGGGCTCAAAATCCTCGAGCCAGACCTGGGTTGATTTTGTTGACTTCAGTCAAAACACTAGATGGTTGGATTAATGGCAGTGGTGTAAATGATTACGAAGGGCTGTATAATTTGTTTATGAAGGAACACCTTTTAAGTAATTGTTTCAATGATAAACTGCATTAGCATCTGGTAGACCTAGGTCCAATTTCTCTGGTCCAATTTCTCTCCTAGAATTGGGAAAGAAGGCAGACCACTGGGTCAAGACAAGGGTGACCAAGACTTCCACAGGGGGTGACAAAGGAAAGGGGTCAGAAAGCCTCCCCAAGGGAAGAGTGTTGAGACATCCAAGAGAAAAAGTAAAGAGTCTTCTACAGGGCCCCAAAAACCTGCACAGGAGGGTAGGTCCAAAGCCTCTTCACAATCCTCATTTGGGTATAAGGGTAAAACTTTGATCCCAAAAAGGCCTGGTGTCACAGCTGTAGTCAGCATGGGCATCAAACTGGAGACAAGGCCTGTCCCAAGAAAGGTTCCACTTCAACTACTACTCCAGTTAGCACTAGAATAGCCAGTCTCCAGGTGGGATCAACAGTGTGCCCAGAGCAAATCAGGGTCCACACTGAAGCTACATTAGTCTCTGAGGGTGGGGTGGACTCAGCTACATTGGCTGCCTGGCCGCCTAACATGCAAAAATACAGGCAGCAGCTCTTTATTAATGGGACTAGAGTAGAGGCCCTGAGGGATACAGGTGCCAGTGCCACGATGGTGACAGACACACTGGTTTCCCCAGGATAATACCTGACTGGATAAACTTATCCAGTCACCAATGCTGACAATCAGACTAAAGTACACCCATGGCTATGGTAACTTTAGAGTGGGGAGGGGTCACTGGCCTGAAACAGGTGGTAGTCTCTTCTGCTATACCAGTTGAATGTCTGCTTGGAAATGATCTGGAGTGCTCTGCATGGGCTGAGGTAGAACTCAAAACCCTTGCAGCCATGCTGGGTATCCCTGAACTGGTGTGTGTCAAGACAAGGGCACAATGCAGAGCTCAGGGTGAAAAAGAGGTGTTGGGGTCTGGAATACTGGCCCAACCCTCCAAGAGAAAATGAAGGAAGGCTGGGGAACCAGCTTCAGCACAGAAAAAGAAACAGAACCTCTCTCCTCAGGAAGAAGTTCTATCCACTGAGGGAACTGACCCTATAGAGTTAGAACCTTACCAGGTTGAGCTCTTGGGCCCAGGGGGACCCTCAAGGGAACAGCTGTGCAAGGGGCAAGAAACGTGTCCCTCTCTTGAAGGCCTAAGGCAACAAGCTGCTGACCAAGAAAAAGGAGATGTCAGTGGAACACACAGGGTCTATTGGGAAGATGGACTCCTTTACACTGAGGCAAGAGATCCCAAACCTGGTGCCACTAGGAGAGTGGTAGTGCCTCAGGAGTTTAGGGAGTTCCTTCTGACCTTAGCCCATGACATTCCCCTTGCTGGGCATTTGGGACAAAACAAGACATGGGAGAGGTTAGTCAACCATTTCTATTGGCCCAATATGTCAGAGAAAGTGCAGGAGTTTTGTGCCTCTTGTGCCACCTGTCAAGCCAGTGGTAAGACAGGTGGCCATCCAAAGGCTCCCCTCATTCCACTTCCAGTGGTGGGGGTCCCCTTTGAAAGAGTGGGAGTGGATATAGTGGGTCCACCTGAACTTCCCACAGCCTCAGGGAATCAGTATATCCTAGTAGTAGTGGATCATGCTACTATGTACACTGAAGCAATTCCCCTTAGGTCCACTACTGCCCCTGCAGTAGCCAAAGCACTCATTGGTATTTTTACCAGAGAGGGATTTCCTAAGGAGGTGGTTTCTGACAGAGGTACCAACTTCATGTCAGCTTACCTGAAAGATATGTGGAATGAGTGTGGGGTGACTTACAAATTCGGCACACCATACCATCCACAAACCAATGGTCTTGTTGAGAGATTTAACAAGACATTGAAGAGCATGATCATGGGGCTCCCTGAAAAACTCAAAAGGAGATGGGATGTCCTCTTGCCATGCCTGTTTTTCGCCTACAAAGAGGTGCCTCAGAAGGGAGTAGGGTTTTCCCCCTCTGAACTTCTGTTTGGCCATCCTGTTAGGGGACCACTAGCTCTCGTGAAAGAAGGGTGGGAGAGACTTCTCCATGAGCCTAAGCAAGATATAGTGGATTATATACTAGGCCTATGTTCCAGGATGGCAGAGTACATGGAAAAGGCAAGTAAAAACCTTGAGGCCAGCCAACAACTCCAGAAGATGTGGTATGACCAAAAGGCTGCTATGGTTGAGTTTCAGCCAGGGCAGAAAGTCTGGGTTCTGGAGCCTGTGTTCCCAGGGCACTTCAGGACAAATGGAGTGGCCCTTACCTAATGCTATAGAAGAAGAGTCAGGTCACCTACCTGGTGGACCTAGGCACTAGCAGGACCCCCAAGAGGGTGATCCAGGTTATCCGCCTAAAGCCCTTCCATGACAGGGCAGATGTAAACATGTTGATGGTTACAGATGAGGACCAGGAAGCAGAGAGTGAACCTCTCCCTGATCTCCTCTCCACTGACCCTAAAGATGGCACAGTAGATGGAGTGATCTACTCAGACACCCTCTCTGGCCAACAGCAGGCTGACTGCAGGCAAGTCCTCCAGCAGTTTGCTGAGCTATTTTCCCTAACCCCTGGTCAGACACACCTATGTACCCATGATGTGGACACAGGAGACAGCATGGATGTGAAAAACAAAATATTCAGACAGTCTGACCAAGTTAAGGAAAGCATCAAAGTGGAAGTCCACAAGATGCTGGAGTTGGGAGTGATTGAGCACTCTGATAGTCCCTGGGCTAGCCCAGTGGTCTTGGTCCCCAAACCTCACACAAAAGATGGCAAGAGAGAGATGAGGTTCTGTGTGGACTACAGAGGGCTTAATTCTGTCACCAAGACAGACGATCACCCCATTCCAAGGGCAGATGAACTGATTGATAATTTGGGTGCTGCCAAATACCTGAGTACCTTTGACTTGACAGCAGGGTACTGGCAAATAAAAATGGCACCAGGAGCAAAAGAGAAAACAGCATTCTCTACACCTGATGGGCACTACCAGTTTACTGTGATGCCCTTTGGCTTAAAGAATACCCCTGCCACCTTCCAAAGGTTGGTGAATCGAGTCCTTGCTGGCTTGGAGTCCTTTAGGGCAGCTTATCTTGATGATATTCCTGTCTTTAGCTCCAACTGGCGGGATCACCTGGTCCACCTGAGGAAGGTTTTGCAGGCCCTGCAAGCAGCAGGCCTCTCTATCAAGGCATCTAAATGTCAGATAGGGCAGGGTACTGTGGTTTACTTGGGCCACCTTGTAGGTGGAGGCCAAGTTCAGCCACTCCAACCCAAGATCCAGACTATTCTGGACTGGGTAGCTCCAAAAACCCACTCAAGTCAGGGTATTCCTTGGCTTGACTGGTTACTGCTAACCAGGCCCCAGCCCCAGTTTTTTTTCCCTAAACTGTACTTTTGTCTCCACAATTGGACAATCCTGGCACTCAGGTAAGTCCTTTGTAACTGGTACCCCTGGTACGAAGGGCCCTGATGCCAAGGAGGGTCTCCAAGGGTTACAGCATGTCTTATGCCACCCTGGGGACCCCTCACTCAGCCCATGCACACTGCTTCACAGCTTGTGTGTGCTGGTGGGGAGAAAATGATTAAGTCGACATGGCACTCCCCTCAGAGTGCCATGCCAACCTCACACTGCCTATGGAACAGGTAAGTCACCCTCTAGCACGCCTTACAGCCCTAAGGCAGGGTACACTATGCCACAGGTTAGGGCATATGTGCATGAGCACTAAGCCCCTACAGTGTCTAAGCAAAACCTTAGACATTGTAAGTGCAGGGTATCCATAAGAGTATATGGTCTGGGAGTTTGTCAAACACGAACTCCACAGTTCCATAATGGCTACACTGAAAACTGGGAAGTTTGGTATCCAACTTCTCAGCACAATAAATGCACACTGATGCCAGTCTGCAATTTATTGTAAAATACACCCAGAGGGCATCGTAGAGATGCCCCCTGAAAACATACCAGACTTCAAGTGTAGGCTGACCAGTTCCTGCCAGCCTGCCACACACCAGACATGTTGGAGAGTGCCTTTGTCGCTCTGTGACCAGGAACAAAGCCTGTACTGGGTGGAGGTGCTTCTCACCTCCCCCTGCATTAACTGTAACACCTGGTGGTGAGCCTCAAAGGCTCACCCCTTTTGTTACAGCACCCCAGGGCATCCCAGCTAGTGGAGATGCCCGCCCCTTCGGCCACTGCCCCACTTTTGGCGGCAAGGCTGGAGGAGATAATGAGAAAAACAAGGAGTCACCCACCAGGCAGGACAGCCCCTAAGGTGTCCTGAGCTGAGGTGACCCCTGCCTTGAGAAATCCTCCATCTTGAGTTTGGAGGATTCTCCCAATAAGATTAGGGATGTGCACCCTCCCCACAGGGAGGAGGCACAAAGAGGGTGTAGCCACCCTCAAGGACAGTAGCCAGTGGCTACTGCCCTCCCAGACGACCTAAACACACCCCAAAATTCTGTATTTAGGGGTTTCCCCAGATCCCAGGAAAGCAGATTGCTGCAACCTGATGAAAGAAGGATTGCTGACCTACAAGCCTGCAGAGGAGGAGGAAGACGACAACTGATTTGGCCCCAGCCCTACCGGCCTGTCTTCAACTTCGAAAACCTGCTCCAGCGACGCATCTGACAGGGACCAGCGACCTCTGAAGCCTCAGAGGACTGCCCTGACCCCCAGGACCAAGAAATTCCCATGAGCAGCAGCCCTGCTCAACAATCTGCAACAAACTTGCAACTCTTCAACAACTTTAAAGACTTCATGTTTCCCGCCGGAAGCGTGAGACTTCCCACTCTGTACCCGACGCCCCCGGCTCGACCTGCAGAAAACAAACACCTCAGGGAGGACTCCCCGGCGAGTACGAGCCCGTGAGTAACCAGAGACGACCCCCCTGAACCCCCACAGCGATGCCTGCAAAGAGAATCCAGAGGCTCCCCCTGACCGTGACTGCCTGTAACAAGGGACCCGACGCCTGGAACCAACACCGCACCCGCAGGCCCAGGAGCTGAAGGAACCGAACTCCAGTCCAGGAGCGACCCCCAGGCGACCCTCTGCCTAGCCCAGGTGGTGGCTACCCCAAGGAGCCCCCCTGTGCCTGCCTGCCTCGTTGAAGAGGCCCTCGGGTCCCTCCATTGTTTTCAATCTAAAACCTGGCGCCTGTTTGCACACTGCACCCGGCTGCCCCTCTGCCGCTGAGGGTGTACTTTCTGTGCCTTCTTGTGTCCTCCCCGGTGCTCTACAAAACCCCCCTGGTCTGCCCCCCGAGGACGCAAATACTTACCTGCTGGCAGACTGGAACCGGAGCACTCCTGTTCCCCATAGGCACCTATGTGTTTTGGGCACCTCTTTGACCTCTGCATCTGACCGGCCCTGAGCTGCTGGTGTGGTAACTTTGGTGTTGCCTTGAACCCCCAACGGTGGGCTGTCTACGCCCCAAACTTTAGACTTATAAGTGTTTTACTTACCTTCAAAACTAACCTTTACTTACCTCCCCCAGGAACTGTTGATTTTTGCACTGTCCACTTTGAAAATAGCTTATTGCCATTTTCACAAAGACTGCACATTGTATTGTTTTCATTCCAAGTTCCTAAAGTATCTAAGTGAAGTACCTTACTTACTTACTATACAAAGTATTAACTGTAAAGCTTTAACCTGTGGTTCTTAAAATAAACTAAGAAAATATATTTTTCTATATATAAACTATTGGCCTGGAATCAGTCTTTGAGTGTGTGTTCCTCATTTATTGCCTGTGTGTGTACAACAAATGCTTAACACTACCTTCTGATAAGCCTACTGCTCGACCACACTACCACAAAATAGAGTATTAGAATTATCTCCTTTTGCCACTATCTTACCTCTAAAGGGAACCCTTCGACTCTGTGCACACAATTTCTTACTTTGATAAAGTATATACAGAGCCAACTTCCTACACACGCCAAATCTAGGACCCACCCACAAGGGAGTCCATAAATAGCCCTAAATCAGGAGGGGCCTCTGATGTCATCTGCCTGACCTGGCCACTCAGATGCTCACAGGGGCCTCTGCCCATCTTGGTTTCAAGATGGCAGAATCGAGTGGCCACATGGAGGAGCTCTGTTCATCACCCCTGGGGTGGTGATGGAGAGGGAAGTGGTCACTCCCCTTTGCTTTGTTCAGTTTCGCACCAGAGCAGGGACTGGGGGTCTTAGTTGCAGGTAAGTGCAGTTGTAAGTAGGTATCGGCATATGTATCAAATGTACTTTGGTTTTAGCAGATAAAACGGGTTTACAAGTAAGTAGCAATTTTCTATTTCAAAAGTCGACAGTGCAATTTTCAGTAGGGGTCCGTAGAGTCCTAGTTGGGGGAAAAGTATTAGTATAGTTAACAGGTAAGTACACAACCTCCTTCAGAGGTTAGGATGTCCATAGGTCAAAGTTTAGGTTGACCCCAAAAGTGCACCACCAGCAACAAGGGGCCAGCTGGGTGCAGAGATCAAATTTGGCAGCTAGTTTGCAATGGAATCCTATGAGGACTAAGGACACTGGCATCAATGTGGGTTTATTGTTCTGAGATGTTTGATACCAAACTTGAAGCCATCATGTAGCTGTCGAGTTCGTAATGACAAACTCCCAGCCCATGTACTTAACATGGCCACACTGCACTTACAATGTCTAGGAATGGACTTAGACACCGTAGGGGCATATTGCTCATGCAACTGTGTCCACAACTGTGGTATAGTGCACCTTGCTTTAGGGCTGTAAGGCCTGCTGGAGGGGTGACTTACCTATGCCACAGGCAGTGGTTGGTGAGCATGGTACCCTGAGAGGGATGGCATGTCGACTTTACCTTTTTCTCCCCACAAGCACACACAATCTGCAGTGTGCATGTGCTTGGTGAGGGATCACTTAGGGTCCCTGGTCACAGAGCCCTTGGTGCCACTGGTACCTTTTACAAGGGAAGTAGCTGTGTGCCAGGGAAGTTCCAATTGTGGGAACAATGGTACCGTTTAGGGAAAGAACACTTGTGCTTGGGCTTGGTTAGCACAATCCCAGCACACTGTCAAGTCGGCATCAATATCAGGCAAAAGGTGTGGGGGGAGGTAACCATACCAAAAAAGGGGCACTTTCCTACATTTGGTTTATCCTAATTGGGTTCAACTGCACTCTTGGTTTGTCCACTTAAACCTATTTCACTTTGAAGTGACTTTGAAGTGACTTTGAAAGTTTCCAGGTCTCCTGTTGGTCTTAGGAATTCTACATTCGTAGGAGGGTTATGCCTATGTCAAACAGGGGGACCCCTAGAGTCTTAAGGTACTCGTGGATTTGGAAATTGCACTTGGAGGACACACTTTGCATGTAACGTGGACCTGTACACTCTTAGTGTCCAGGTATTTTCTTTGAAGGTACATTATCCTCCAGATCTCTGTTCCTCTGATCATCCATAAGATGTCACCTGACAAATGAATGCTGTGAATCTCATTGAACCAGTTTACTTTGACAGTTGCTTGAGAGACCCTTTTTTCCTCTCTGCACACCTCACACTAACACCTTCCTAACTGCAGCTTCCTCATCTGTAGGACAATTTCAGTTGCCATACTTGATTTGGATTTTCAACAGCAATTGCCCAAAGGCAATAGGAGAGCTGGAAGTAAAACTATATTTTGCAGAACACAAGAAGCGGTCACTCTCGAAACAATAACTCCACACCATGTTGTAGGGTTGTTTCTCCTCCAAATTGCATGGCCAAATGCCGCTGTCAGAGTCTTTTAGTAACTCCAAGTCGTGCCATAAGCACAAGGAGACCAAGTAGGATTTGCCCTCCTCTTGCCACTTCGGAACAGGCAAGAAGCCAGTCAGTCTCCTCCACAAGAGCCAAACTCCCCAGGTATCATCTGACTCAAGTTCATTCCCAGGCTGTAGTCAACCCCGCAGCATAAAGAGACCTTTAAAGAAGCCATGTTCCTGCCCTTCAGGATGATGCCAGCTCCCTCAGGAATGCCAGTGGGCTGCACAAAGCCATGAGGGGGTTCCAGTTGCACTTCTGTCAGTGGGTCCTTACTCAGAGCCGACTGACTCGTGGTTCCTTGCTAGTACTGGCCACAGTTCCACTACCACCCACGAGGTCACACTGGTCCCAATTACACCAGTGCAGACCCTGACTCCAGCTGTACCTCTGCAGCATCCGGTCCTGACACCAATCCCTGACCCCTAATTGATGCCAGCCCACACTAAACCTAACTCGCACTATGAAATCTCCAGAGCACAACCTTCAACTTTGGATGATCCTCTGCTTCTACCTCAGTGTCAGTACTACAGTAGGTTGGAGGCCCTATTCAGCTCAGGTTAAAGGAGCTTCAGAATATAGTCCCCCACTCTTCTCTCTGCCACATCTCTGAAAAGAGGAGTAAAGGCTTAACTGGCTCGATTCCAGGAGGGTTCTCAGTTTCTACATCGAAGGGAAGGAGGATTCATGAGTCGATGACCTGTTTTGTGTAGGCTTTCTTTGGGCTAAGAAGGAGAAAGTGAAGGTGAAACACACTGTCCAAGTGGATTGTCCTGTCCATAAAGAAACTGAAATGCTCGGGCAAAGTAGGAGCACTCTGTGGGCTGTGAAATCACATCCACAGATCCAAGGTTGCCTCATTAGCATTGGCAATGGATTTTCCTGTACTAAACCTCTGGTAGGCTGCACCATGGTTGCCCATGTGCACAATCACCAATCACTACTGCTTAACAGTAAAATACGTAGACATTACCATTTTGCCCACTCAGTTCTGCAGGGCATTTTGGTGTGAATCCACTCCTTAGACCCTCCATGCTTTGAAAAGTACTATTTTTGTATCTGCTGCAAAAGTAAAGGATTTGAAGTTAGAAGTATCCAACAAAATAAAAAGTTAGTTACCTTCAGTAACACTGTTTCTAGTAGATACTCTCTGTCACCGCAGATTCTTCACTGCCCTTCCTCGTCTCTATTCTTGGAGGGAATTCCTGTATACATCTAAAAAGGTCAGGTCTCAAGTTAGTTTTGGCATGGTGTCACTTCTAATTTGTCGTGATTGATCCATGTCTAAGGGGGTGGAAGAGTGCCAGGCAGTACTGACATCTGAGCACATGAGTAGCCCCTATATTCAGCTTCATGCTATCACTTCCTGGTTGTTGCTAGTTAGTCAGTGTCCGGAGACGTTTCCTAACGTTGCGCTGGAGCAATTGCTGTTTAATATCCGAAGCAATGTGGCATCTGATATTATTGTGAAGGTGAGGAAACTGCTGTTAGATCTAGTGTCCACCAGAGTGTTACCGAAGCTAAGTAATTTTCTTCTGACTTCTACCTGCAGATTCCTAATTTCTGATTTCATCACCTCTTGAATATCTTAGGTACTAGATTGTTTTTGGAAACTTCTGATCTAGCTCTCTGGTGCCTTCACACTGAGAAATTCAAGATGCTGTCCTTACTTCAGTTTCTTCTGGCGCTTTAAGCAGGAGACTGGATGGTATCTCTAGATGTGCAGGCCTCATACTTCCACATACTGAGTCTGCAGTCACGTGGGTGGTACCTGAGCTTCATGGTAGAGTACGCTACCAGTTCACAGTCCTCCATTGACTCTAACATTGACACCCCAAGTCATCAGTAAGATAATGTTGGTGGTTGGGTACCATCTGAGGAGATCGGGGATCCATCTATTTTTGTACCTCAATCAAGTCGGGTCACCGTAGTTGGTTTCACACCACTTGAAGGCAACATCATTCCTACTGTTCAACTTAGGGTTTCCCATCAATGTGCCTATGTCTCACCAAGCACCCTCTCAGCACCACCTATTCATAGGGATGTACTGTATTCATTGTAGGAGGCTGGCTCTTTATATAGTGTGCAAAGCTAGACGCACTGTGCAGAGAGTCCAGGCAACTACACATTGGTTTACATGGGTAAAACATAGGCTCTAATTTTTATTGTAGCTTGGTACAGCAGTTAGGCCATTCTTGGTGAAGTACAAAGCATTTGTTGTACTCACAGTATCAATCTTGCAAATCACACACTAAAAGGAATACCTCAAGACCAATTTATAAAAATACCTCTGATTTTTATATCCATTTTTAAGACCAAGATCATCAGATTTGGGTAAATACTTTTCGAGATATGAATTTCTGTAGTTTAATAAAAAAAATTGTCTTTTTCTGGGTAATTACGCACCATAGGAATCAATTGAGGATCACCTTTAAAAATGCATATAAAATCATACAGTTGGTTTACCAAGTTCTTCCTTTGCAGGTTGGATGAACTCCGGGCATCTCCTGGTTCTATCAGGAGCAGCGGGAGAAGGTCTCTGGAGCTGGTGGAGGGCCACTGTGAGGGACCACTTGGAAAAGCACTGCACAGGTATTTTAACGGTGAATACTGGGAGGCCCCTTGGAGTGCTGCGGTCACAAGGGGTGGGTGCCCCTTAGGGCACAGTTGTTTTTTCAGTTCAGGGCACAGGGCAGCCGGGTGCTGAGCGAATCGGTGAGCAGGGAGTTGGGCGCAAGGATGCCCTCAGGAGCAGGAGGTAAGTTAGTTCTAGGGTTGTTTGCAGGACAACGGGGGCTCTCTGACAGGAGGTCCGGGGTGTTCCTGGAATCCCTTGGCTGGAGATTCCTCCTGGTCCTTGTGTAGTCCTGAGCAGGCTGTTTTTCTGGATGTCCAGGTTTGGTGCCTTTTTCTTTGATGCAGCCAGTCCACAGTTCTCATGCTTCTGATCTTCTTGGTGCTGTCTTCTTTTGTCCGTCAATTTCCTGGTCTAGAGATGCCCACTAAATACCGTATTTAGTGGGTGTTTTAGGGGGAACTTGGTAGTGACTACTGGGTCACCTGCCTTAGGGTGGTACACCCACTAAGTGACCACTTCCGGTGTCAGAGGTCACATTCTTATACCTGATTGGCTATTTTCTTTCCATCTAAGATGGAGGAAAATTAAATGGAGTGTCCACCTCGGGTGGTGCATACTAGGTAGGGCCACTCCCCCTGTCCTAAGTTTGAATTTTCTGCAGTTGCTCCCCCAAAAGTGGGGGGTGGCAACAGGGCAGCCCTCTGCTGCTACCATCAGGCCTGGAGGTTGAGTTTCAAAGGCAGTAGGCCCTTTGAAGCTCACTGCCAGGACAGTGCACACTCCTGAGGGAGGGGTGTTAGCACTGCCACCCAGGAACGGTTTGGTGTGCAACCCAGAGAGAAGAATCACTCACCCCCATGGTTGTAGATGGGCTGGCGGGAGGCGGCAGGCTGTTTAAAACCAGTCAGCAACCATGCCAGGGTAGTTAGATTTTGCAGGGGGCACCTCTTAGATGACTCCTGGGTACATTCAGTAATAAATCCAATACTGGTACCAGCTTGGATTTATCATTCTGAGTTGTTGATACCAAACAAACCATGGTTCAGAGTGGCATGTAGCCGTGAAACTTGTGTTGACCAGTGTCCTGCACATGTATTAAAATGCCTACTGTGCCCACTCACCCAAGGTTTGGTAAGGACATAGTGGGGACATATTGGTTATGCAGCTATAGCCTCACATACAGTATGGGGCACCCTACCTTAGGGCTGGAAGGCCTGCAAGAGGGGTGACTTACCCATATTGTATGCAGTGTGTAGTTAGCAGGGCACACAGGCAGTGTGCCATATTGAGTTTACTTTTTAGGTTTGCAACGGAGCACTCAGCCTGCAATGGCAATTCTGGGCGTACTGGAATGGTGGCACAATCAGTGCTGCTGACCTTAGTGGCCTACCCTTAGTACCCTATGCCCTGAGTGCCTAAGTACCATTTACTAGGGACCTATAGTGATAGCTAAAGGGATCTCCAACTGTGCCAGGGTATCACAATAGTTTTAGAGAAAGAGCTCTGACCCTGGGAACCTAATTAGCAGGGGCCATGGGCACCACACTTTCTAGCCTACATCATACATCAGACAAAAAGTGGGGTGCTAATCATGTAAAAAAAAAAGGCTTCTCCTCACATATATTACTCCATGCCTTAACTCTTCCACAGAGGATACAGGATATTCAGCATATGATTCTGATGTTTTGGGCCAAAGCATCAGTTATACTCCTGATAGTTCCATGTCTTCTTGGTGTACTTCCTTTCTGCATCCTTCTATTCACACCTTAATGCATGATTGTGAGGGCTATTGAGGGGTGCCTCCGCAAGCAGTGATTTCGGCACAAGGCAGATCTGGTGAACAGTACTGTGATCTCCAGTGACACTGCAGTGGACTTGGATTGGTGGCTGACATAATTCAAGGGATGTCTGTCTGCCTTCCTCCAGCTTTGGCCATGTTGGTGATGGATGCATCTACCCTTTTGTTGTACACACATCTGGGATCAGAGGTCACTTGTCTCCAGAGGAGCAGGTACTACATATCAGCCTGCTCACAGTGAGTGAAAATCTTCTGGCACTCAAGAACTTTATCCCCCCCCTTCACGGCCACTCATCCAGATTTTGATGGACAACACAACCACAATGTGATATACCAACAGGCTGGAGGATTGGTGTCTCACCTCCTCTTTCAGAAAGCTTTGAGGTTCTTGACCCGGGCAAACCAGCATGGAATGTGGCGAGTCACCCACCCATTGGGCAGTCTCTTTGAATGCTAGGGCTAACCTCCTCATTTGGTACCATCTCCCGACCGTAAGTGGCGTCTCCATCCCAAGGTGGTTCAAGATATCTTAGCCCGATGGGGCACACCTCAGGTGAAACTCTGTGCTACTCACCAAAATGCCTATTGCCTGGAGCCTTGTGGGGAAATGTTTCGGTTGAAGTTCCACTGCACAATACTTTTCCCATAACCTTAAGTCCTTATGTTGTGAGAAAGATACACCAAGACCGGGCCCAAGTCTTCTGATGGGTACTTATAACCAGAGATTTCTCACACATAGAATATTCCCCAGGTGCCAGACTGGATCAGAAAAGCTGTCAGTAAAGGTCCTGTGTGCCAGCATTGTAGTAAAGTACCTTCTTTTTGGCATGGTTACCCCCACTTTTCGCTAACCAGGACCCCAGTGATTGTGCTCTTTCTCTCTAAATCTGGTTACCTTGAACTTTTGTGAACTCCACAATTGGCATACTGGTGCCCCCTTATAAGTTCCCTAATATATTGTACTTGGGGACCCAGGACATTGGGACACCAGGGGTCAAACATGGGCTGCAGCATGTATTATGCCACCCATGGGAGCCCATGCAAAATGTGTCTGCAGGCCTGCTATTGCAGCCTGCGTGAAAAGGTGCATGAACCCTTTCACCACAGGTCACTATACCAGGTCACTGTAAATCACCCCTATGGTAAGTTCTTCTAGCCCAAAGGACAAGGTGCAGGTCCCTGTGTGTGAGGGCACCCCTGCATGAGCAGAAGTGTCCATACGAACTTCAGTTCCAGGTCACTACCTGTGTCCATCTACATAATGGTAACTCCGAACCTTGGCATGTTTGGTATCAAACATGTTGGAATCCTACCCCAATCTTAATGCCAGTATTGGTTGAATGATTCCATGCACTCTGGGGGCTCCTTAGAGAACCCCCCCCCCCCCCAGTATTGCACCTACTAGTCTTCTGAGCTTTTGCAGGCAGCCCACGCTGCTGCAACCCCTTAGACAGGTTTCTGCTCTCATGATGTTTGCCCAGCTCTGGCAGGAGAAGGCAGAACAAAGGATCTCCTGTGGGAAATAGGTGTTATAGGACTTGGGAGGTGTAGCCTCACCAAGCCACCGGTTTGCTTTGAAGGACACTTTTGGTGCCCTCTCTGCATAAACCGGTTTGCACCAGCCCAGGACCGCCAGTCCCTGCTCTGGCGTGAAACTGGACAAAGGTAGGGGGAGTGACCCCTCCCGTGTCCATCACCACCCCAGGGGTGGCGTCCAGAACTCCTCCAGGTGGCCACTCCACCATCTTGAACATAAGATGTGCAGAGGCCCCTGCAACCATCTGAATTGGTAGGTGCATCAGTGACCCCCCTCTGATAGGTGGTCACCATGCAGAATGACCAAACCCCCTTTTAGGGCTATTTAGGGACTCCCTTGCAGGCAGGTCCCCCAGATTTGCCATGGAAGACTCCACCAGGACTCCTCTGCATTGTCTACTTCTGCTCCTTGCTGCCTGGAACCGTAACTGGACACTACAGGAACCAACAAGACTGCAACTTCCGAGACGACCTCGCATTGCAACATTGTTTCCCCGGCTCATTCCAGCAACTGAAACATTTCCACGGATGTGCATCATATTGGGTCAGCAAGACTTCTGCTGCACTAAGAAGCAAGAAGGAATCTCCCTTGGAGTGATGAAGTCTCTTCCCTGTATCTGCAGGTACCTACAGCAACGACATCCAGCTGTGTGGATCTGCTCTCCTCTGTGACTGCGTGGATCCTGGAACACAGGGGGTGGTCTGGATGGGCCCCTTGGTCCTCTCTGCCCTCTGTTCATTTTGAGAGACAGTGAGCCCTTACCTCTCCTTGCAGGACAGTACCACTGTGCACCATGACTCTTGAACTGTGTGACTGCTGTGGTATTGCAAGTGCCTTACACTCCTCCTAGATAAATATTGGCTGCTCATCCACAGATACCTCTAGAGAGCCCTGACTTCCTAGACACTGCTTCATTCACTAATAGGGAGTGCCTGGACCTGGTAAAAGAAGCCAACACCATAGGTGTCCACCACTCACCAGGCCACCTTCCTACATTGGGGTTAGCGAAGGGATAAGGCACTTGCTATTGCCTTACCACTCAGTCACTGGTAGCTTTCCACATTTAGTGATTAGGATCACTAGTCTCTTAGTTTGGGTAAGTTGGGGGTCTGGCATAGCCCTTTCTCCAAACTCTTAGGTACTCTAGTTACTTAGAGTAGGTAGGTGCACCCACAATACTCTAGGTAGAATGTCTTGAGTGGAAAACACAACTCTAGTCCCAGACTCTCAGTATGAGAGCTGCTCTTTTCAGGAGTTGAGCGAGATATGTGCTTCCAGGAAGCTGAAGACAGAAAGAAATCCCAACAGGAACCTACTTCTGGGATTGCTGCTCCAGGCTGACCAGGAAAATTCAGGCAGGCAGGGGGAGGAAAAGGTAGAGAGAAAAAAACGGGCAACACCACAGCCCTGTTGGGAGCACTGCAGGTACTGAAAAGGGGAGTGTAAGGAAATGCCTCCTTGGCATGGTTACCCCCTGACTTTTTGCCTTTGCTGATGCTAAGTTATGACTTGAAAGTGTGCTGGGACCCTGCTAACCAGGCCCTAGCAACAGTGTTCTTTCCCTAAACTGTACCTTTGTCTCCACAATTGGAACAACCCTGGCACTCAGGTAAGTCCCTTGTAACTGGTACCCCTGGAACCAAGGGCCCTGATGCCAGGGAAGGTCTCTAAGGGCTGCAGCATGTCTTATGCCACCCTGGGGACCCCTCACTCAGCACATGCACACTGCTTCACAGCTTGTGTGTGCTGGTGGGGAGAAAATGACTAAGTCGACATGGCAATCCCCTCAGAGTGCCATGCCAACCTCACACTGCCTGTGGCATAGGTAAGTCACCCCTCTAGCAGGCCTTACAGACCTAAGGCAGGGTGCACTATACCACAGGGAAGCGTATATGTGCATGAGCACTATGCCCCTACAGTGTCTAAGCAAAACCTTAGACATTGTAAGTGCAGGGTAGCCATAAGAGTATATGGTCTGGGAGTTTGTCAAACATGAACTTCACAGTTCCATAATGGGTACACTGGAAACTGGGAAGTTTGGTATCAAACTTCTCAGCACAATAAATGCACACTGATTCCAGTGTGCAATTTATTGTAAAATACACCCAGAGGGCATCTTAGAGATGCCCCCTGAAAACATACCCGACTTACAGTGTAGGCTGACTAGTTTCTGCCAGCCTGTCACACACCAGACATGTTGCTGGCCACATGGGGAGAGTGCCTTTGTCACTCTGTGGCCAGGGAAAAAAGCCTGTACTGGGTGGAGGTGCTTCTCACTGGAACTGAGTCCATGGAACTGGAGCCTTATCAAGTAGAGCTCTTCGGCCCATGGGGACCCTCAAGGGAACAGCTGTGTCAGGGACAAAAGACTTGTCCCACTCCTGAAGGACTGAGACAGCAAGCAGCTGAGCAAGAAAAAGGTAATGTCAGTGGAACCCACAGGGTTTATTGGGAAGATGGACTCCTTTACACTGAGACAAGAGATCCCAACCCTGGTGTCACTAGGCGAGTGGTAGTGCCTCAGGAGTTTAGGGAGTTCATTCTGACCTTAGCCCATGACATTGCCCTTGCTGGGCATTTGGGACAAACCAAGACTTTGGAGAGATTAGTCAACCATTTCTGTTGGCCCAATATGTCCCAGAAGGTTTTGAAGCCAGTGGAAAGATAGGTGGCCATCCAAAGCCCCCCCTCATTCCACTTCCAGTGGTGGGGGTCCCCTTTGAGAGAGTGGGAGTGGACATAGTGGGCCCACTGGAACCTCCCAAAGCATCAGGGAACCAAAATATACTGGTAGTAGTGGATCATGCTACCAGGTACCCTGAGGCAATTCCCCTTAGGTCCACTACTGCCCCTGCAGTAGCTAAAGCACTCATTGGTATTTTTACCAGAGTGGGATTTCCTAAGGAGGTGGTTTCTGACAGAGGTACCAACTTCATGTCAGCTTACCTAAAGCATATGTAGAATGAGTGTGGGGTGATTTATAAGTTCACCATACCATCCACAAACCAATGGTCTTGTGGAGAGATTTAACAAGACATTGAAGGGCATGATCATGGGGCTCCCTGAAAAACTCAAAAGGAGATGGGACGTCCTCTTGCCATGCCTGCTTTTTGCCTACAGAGAGGTGCCACAGAAGGGAGTAGGGTTCCCCCCTTTGAACGTCTGTTTGGCCATCCTGTAAGGAGACCACTGGCACTTGTGAAAGAAGGCTGGGAGAGACCGCTCCATGTGCCTAAGCAAGATGTAGTGGACTATGTACTAGGCCTCCACTCAAGGATGGCAGAGTAAATGGAAAAGGCAAGCAAAAACCTTGAGGCAAGCCAACTACAAATCCAGAAGTTGTGGTATGACCAAAAGGCTGCTATGGCTGAGTTTCAGCCAGGGCAGAAAGTCTGGGTTCTGGATCCTGTGGCTCCCAGGGCACTCCAGGACAGATGGGGTGGCCCTTACCCAGTGCCAGAGAAAAAGAGCCAGGTCACATTCTTAGTAGACCTGGGAACTAGCAGGACACCCAAGAGGATGATCCATGTTAACCACCTTAAGCTCTATAATGATAGAGAAGATGTAACCATGCTGATGGTTACTGATGAGGATCAGGAAGCAGAGAGTAAACCTCTTCCTGAACTCCTCTCAACTGACCCTAAAGATGGCTCAGTAGATGGAGTTGTCTACTCAGACACCCTCTCTGATCAACAGCAAGCTTACCGCAGGCAAGTCCTCCAGCAGTTTGCTGAGCTCTTTTCATTGACCCCTGGTCAGACACACCTAAGTTCCCATGATGTGGACACAGGACACAGTTTACCTGTCAAGAATAAAATATTCAAACAGTCTGACCATGTCAAAGAAAGCATCAAAGTGGAAGTCCACAAGATGCTGGAGTTGGGAGAGATCACACACTCTGACAGCCCCTGGGCTAGCCCAGTGGTCTTGGTCCCCCAACCTCACACCAAGGATGGAAAGAGAGAGATGAGGTTTTGTGTGGACTATAGAGGGCTCAACTCTGTCACCAAGACAGATACTCACCCCATCCCAAGGGCAGATTAATTAATTGACAAATTAGGTGCAGCCAAATTCTTAAGTACCTTTGACTTGACAGCAGTGTACTGGCAAATCAAAATGGCACATGGAACAAAGGAAAAGACAGCATTCTCTACACCGGATGGGCATTACCAGTTTACTGTTATGCCCTTTGGCTTAAAGAATGCCCCTGCCACCTTCCAAAGGTTGGTGAATCAAGTCCTTGCTGGCTTGGAGTCCTTTAGTTTAGCATATCTATATGAAATTGCTGTCTTTAGCTCCAACTGGCAGGATCACCTGGTCCACCTGAAGAAAGTTTTGCAGGCCCTGCAAGCAGCAGGCCTCTCTATCAAGGCATCCACATGTCAGATATGGCAGGGTACTGTGGTTTACTTGGGACACTTTGTAGATGGAGGCCAAGTCCAGCCACTCCAACCCAAGATCCAGACTATTCTGGACTGAGTAGCTCCAAAAACCCAGACTCAAGTCAGGGCATTCCTTGGCTTGACTGGCTACTACAGGAGGTTTGTGAAGGGATATGGATCCATAGTGACACCCCTCACAGAACTGACCTCCAAGAAAATGGCAAGAAAGTAAACTGGACCGTGGACTGTCAAAATGCCTTTGACACCCTGAAAGAAGGTATGTGCTCAGCAGCAGTTTTGAAAGCTCCAGATTATTCAAAGCAGTTCATTGTGCAGACTGATGCCTCTGAGCATGGGATAGGAGCAGTTCTATCCCAAACGAATGATGATGGCCTTGACCAGCCTGTTGCTTTTATTAGCAGGAGGTTACTCCCCAGGGAGCAGCGTTGGAATGCCATTGAGAGGGAGGCCTTTGCTGCGGTTTGGTCCATGAAGAAGTTGACACCATACCTGTTTGGTACTCACTTCACAGTTCAAACTGACCACTGACCTCTCAGATGGCTACTGCAAATGAAAGGAGAAAACCCTGAACTGTTGAAGTGGTCCATATCCCTTCAGGGAATGGACTTTGTAGTGGAACACAGACCTGGGACACAGACTGGATGGCCTTTCCAGGTTCTTCCACTTAGAAAATGAAGACTCTCTTGATGAAGGTTAGTCTCCTCCTCTTTTGTTTGGGTGGGCGTGTTGTGTAGGAAAATGCCTCCTTGGCACGGGCACCCCTAACTTTTTGCCCTTTGTTGATGCTAGTTCTGATTGAAAGTGTGCTGGGACCCTGCTAACCAGACCCCAGCATCAGTGTTCTTTCCCTAGACTGTACCTTTGTCTCCACAATTGGCACAGCCCTGGTACACAGATAAGTCCATTTTAAGTGGTACCACTGGTACCAAGGGCCCTGTGGCAAGGAAATGTCTCTAAGTGCTGCAGCATGTATTATGCTACCCTGGGGACCCCTCACTCAGCACATGCACACTGCCTCACAGCTTGTGTGTGCTGGTGGGGCGAAAATGACTAAGTCGACATGGCACTCCCCTCAGAGTACCATGCCAACCTCATACTGCCTGTGGCATAGGTAAGTCACCCCTCTAGCAGGCCTTACAGCCCTAAGGCAGGGTGCACTATACCACAGGTGAGGGCATATGTGCATGAGCACTATGCTCCTACAGTGTCTAAGCAAATCCTTAGACATTGTAAGTGCAGTGTAGCCATAAAGAGTATATGGTCTGGGAGTTTGTCAAACACGAACTAAAAAGTTTGGTATCAAACTTCTCTGCACAATAAATCCACACTGATGCCAGTGTGGGATGTATTCAAATATGCACACAGAGGGCATCTTAGAAATGCCCCCTGTATACCATACCAACTACTAGTGCTAGGCTGACCAGTTTCTTCCAGCCTGCCACATCCAGACAGGTTTTTGACCACATGGGGTGAGTGCCTTTGTCACTCTGTGGCCAGGAACAAAGCCTGTACTGCGTGGAGATGCTTCACACCTCCCCCTGCAGGAACTGTAACACCTGGTGGTGAGCCTCAAAGGCTCTAGCCTGTTGTTACAGTGCCCCAGGGCACTCCAGCTAGTGCAGATGCCCGCCCCTCCGGACACAGCCTCCACTTTTGGCGGCAAGTCTGGAGAAGATAATGAGAAAAATAGGGAGGAGTCACCCACCAGTCAAGACAGCCACTAAGGTGTCCTGAGCTGAGGTGAACCCTGACTTAGGGAATTCTCCATCTTGTTTTGGAGGATTCCCCCCCAATAGGATTGGGGATGTGCCCTCCTCCCCACACGGAGGAGGCACAAAGAGGGTGTAGCCACCCTCCAGGACAGTAGCCATTTGCTACTGCCCCGAGTCCTAAACACACCCCTAAATGTAGTATTTAGGGTCAACCCTGAACCAAGGAAATTAGATTCCTGCAATTTGAAACAAGAAGAAAGACTGCTGACCTAAAAGCCCTGCAGAGACGAAGGAGACGACAACTGACTTGGCCCGAGCCCTACTGGCCTGTCTCCAGACTCCGAGAACCTGCACAGCGACGCATCCAGCGGGACCAGCGACCTCTGAGGACTCACAGGACTGGCCTGCACCTGAAGGACCAAGAAACTCCAGAGGACAGCGACTCTGTTCAAACCTACAACAAAGAAACCATCTTTAAAAAAGACTCCAGCCTCACTCCGGAAGCGTGAGTCTTCTTACTCTGCACCCGATGCCCCTGGCTCGTGTCCAGAGGAACCAACACTGCAGAGAGGACCCCCAGGGGACGCCAACAATGTAGACACCCTGAGTCGACCTCCGTGCACCCCCACAGCGACGCCTTCAGAGAGGATCCAGAGACTCCCCCTGACCACCACTGCCCTGTAACAAAGGAACCCGACACCTGCAGCCCCCAGGGCCAAGAGGAACCAACCACTCCTAGCCCAGTCGGTGGCCGGCCCAAGAACCCCCCCTGTGCCCTGTCTGCGTTGCCAGAGTGACCCCCAGGTCCCCCCATTGATTTCAACACAAAACCAGACGCCTTGTTCACACACTGCACCCGACCGCCCCTGTGCTGCTGGGGGGGAATTTTGTGTGCCTGTTTGGGACCCCCCCAGTTCTCTACAAAACACTTCTGGTCTGCTCCCTGAGGACCCCGGGTCTTACCTGCAAGCAGACTGGAACCGGAGCACCCCTGTTCTCCATAGACGCCTATGTTATTTGTGCCCTACTTTGACCTCTGCAACTGACCGGCCCTGTGTTGCTGGTGCTGCGTGTTTGGGGTTGACTTGAACCCCCAACAGTGGGCTGCCTATGCCCAGGAGACTGAACTTTTAAGTGCTTTACTTATCTGAGAAACTAACCAATACTTAACTCCCCCAGGAACTGTTGATTTTTGCAGTGTCCACTTTTTAAATAGCTTATTGCCATTTTTGCTAAAACTGTGTACATTACTGTTTTAATTCGAAGTTCCATACTTACCTGTGTGAAGTACCTTACAATTTATGTACTTATCTAAATTGTGAATCTTGTGGTTCTAAAATAAATTAAAATAATATTTTTCTATATAAAAACCTATTTGCCTGGAGTTAAGTCTGTGAGTGTGTATTCTCATTTATGTGTATATTTGTGTACAACAAATGCTTAACACTACCCTCTGATAAGCCTACTGCTCGACCACACTACCACAAATTAGAGCATTATTATTATCTAATTTTGCCACTATCAACCTCTAAGGGGAAACCTTGGACTCTGTGCACAATATCTTTCACTTTGAGATAGTATATACAGAGCCAACTTCCTACAGGTAACACAAATGCCCAAAAAAACAGAGAGACTATACTCCCTTAGGAGGTAAGTAATACACATATTATATACAGTAGTATGCAGAAATAGCTGTAAAAACAGTTAGAAAACAGTGCAAATAGTGAACATCACAATAGTTAGTCATGGGCCTAGGGGAAACACAAACCATATACTAAGAAAGTGGAATGCGGAAGTTGGTTTCCAACCTAGGCAAGTGTAGTGTGTAGAGGGACGCTGGGAGTATTAGAAAACACCAAAGGTAAGTAATAGAACTGACCCAGAGCCCAGGAAAGCAGGAGTAATTTATAGTAACTTACTTAGACCACACAGGAACATGTGAAAGAAGATTATGCAAAAACAGAAGATACCAGTGATAACTTCCTGGATGTGAAGACCTGTGGAAGAAGGGGACCAAGTCCAAGAAGCACTGAAGAGTCCAGGGAGAGCAGGAGCCCCTGCTAACCCGGATGAAGGTGCAAAAGAAGAACCACCGGTAAAGAACAACAGTCAGTACTGCACCCAAGAAGACAGATGCGGGTTCCTGGTTGGTGCAGAAGATGTCCCACGCCGGATGGATGATTGCCGTCTGGTTTGCGTCACTCGATTCTGCCAACAAGCCTGGGTACATGCAAAGCTTGCGGTTAGCGGAAAATGGCACTGCCCGGGACCTGGAGGGACCTGGTGGACTCTACCCAGGAGGGTGATTCGAAGGGGGCTCTCAGCAACTCAGAGAGCCCTCAGAAGACCAGGCAGCATGTACAGGAGTCCCACAGCACAGGGACAAAGGAGGTGCAAAAGGAGGCCCACACAGCACTACACAAAGGGATCCCATGCAGTTGCTGGCAGGAGCTGAAGATACAATGTTGCAGAAGTCATCTTTGCTTCTTTGTTGAAGTTTGTAGAGTTCCTGGACGGTCCAGATGCAGATTCTTCAAAATGAAGTAAAGGATGCAGTGGATTCCTGCTGGAGTCTTGCAATCAGAATCTGAAGACCCACCCAAGAGAGAGACCCTAAATAGCCCTGAAAGGGAGATTGGTCAGCTAAACGGATAAGCACTTATCAGGGGAGGGCTCTGATGCCGCCTGCTGGTGCTGGCCACTCAGATGCTCCCAGAGTGCCCTGACAAATTGAAATCCAAGATGCCAAAACCCAGGGACCCTCTGGAGGAGCTCTGAGCACCACCCATGGGGTTGTGATGGACAAGGGAGTCGTTACTCCCCTTCCCTTTGTCCAGTTTCACGCCAGAGCAGGGACTGGGGGTCTCTAAAGCGGTGTAGGCTGGATTATGCATTTCCATCTGTGCCCTGCAAAGCATTTCCAGAAGCTTGGGGAGGCTACCCCTCCCAAGCCTGTAACACCGCTCTCCCAAAGGAAATCCTTTGTTCTGTTTTCCTGGGCTTGAGCTGCTCAAGCAACTGAAGGGGCTGCCTGGAAACCCTCAGAAGGCTGTAATGGAAATACTGGGGGTCCTCTAAGGAGCCCCCTGAGTGTATGGAATTATAGAACCAATGCTTGCAAAAGCATTGAGGTATGATTCCAATATGTTTGATACCAAACATGCCTATGCACGGGGTTACCATTATGTAGTGACCTATGTCCAGTACACTCGTAAAATGGCATCCCGCACTCACAAAGTCCTGGAAAATTGTCATGGAGGTCGTGGGGGCACCTCTGCTAGTGCAGGGCTGTCCTCACAGACAGGTACTCTGTACCCTGTCCTCAGGGCTGAAGGGACTGCTATAGGGGTGACTTATAAGTGATCTGGTGCAGTGTAAATGGCAGTGGAAGGGTGCATGCACCTTTTCACACAGGCTGCAATGGCAGTCCTGCAGAAGCCTTTCCATGGGCTCCCTACGGGTGGCAAAAGAAATGCTGCAGCCCATAGGGATCCCCTGGAACCTCAATGCCCTGGGTACCATATACTAGGGACTTATAAGGGGGTACCAGTATGCCAAATTTGGGTGAAATACTGGGTTACTAGTATGCAGTGACAAAATGTCGAGGAGAGAGAGCATAATCACCGGGGTCCTGGTTAGCAGGATCCCAGTGAACACAGTCAAACATACTGACATCAGGCAGAAAATGGGGGTACCCATGCAAAAAAAGAGGGTACTTTCCTACAATCCACCGTCAAATGCCCATCGCAGACACCCCTCCTTTTTTCTAACAAACCATTACAATGTGTGTACTTGGGCCTTTGTGGTCCCCTGACACCTGATAGTGCATACAATACATCTTAGTCGCTGTTGATTCATGCTCCAGGTTTTTTTATGGGTTTGGCCACAACGCTTGGCTGACGCTCTAACTGTTATTAACGATTTGCAAGTCTTTATCAGCACATATGCTGTTGCGGCTTTCCACTCGGACAAGGGCCCTGCTTTCGCCTCGAGGGCATTCAGGGACACCAAGGCTTCATTAGGGGTCCAACTCCATTTTTCGTCTCGATTTCATCCAGAGGGAAATAGTGTTGTGGAGCGACAAAACCAAGATTTAAAGCAATCCTTAACAGCCAGAGTACTAGGTACGAGTTGTAGTTGGCTTACACACCTGTATGGAGTCCAGAGAGCACTTAGCAATCTGCCCAGAAGGTCCCCTGGGGGGGCGTACTTCATACGAATGCCTGTTCGGAACACAAATGTATGTTGCAGATCTTGATGGTCCTGGCGTGGAGGTGGCAGAAACACCCTTTGACATAAATGAACATGTCTCTGTCTTGCAGGACTTACAACAGTTCCATGATGACAACGCATCTGCCAGTGCTGTCTCCTTGAGAATAAGGGATGTACCAGTAACATCTACTGGCTGGATTCCAAAACTTGGGGATCTAGTGCATGAAAAGATTGCTGTGAAAAAGGAGGTTGGTCCTTCTTATCGTGCACTGGTTCCAGTCCTGGGAATACATGGTACCAAAACGGTCATACTACCACTGCTGCCTGGTTCCAAAGAAAATCACTTCATCTCCATCAACAATGTCAAGTTTCACCATGTGACCGATACTGCACAGCAGACCTAGGGGACTTCTGGGTAGTACCTGAATCCCTCTACTACAGACCAGGATGTTCCTCTACAGGTTTTCAGCAGCAATGTTGATTGCTCTCCAAGCTTGGGGAGGGTGGAAAATGAGCTTTCATTGGTTCCACTAACTTCTACTACCACGAATATCACTAATAATCGTAATCAATGTTATTCAATTCTACGCAAACGGATGGCATAGTCTACGCTGAACCACTGAGGGAGTCTTCTGCAAGCTCTCCTCTTCCAAACGCGACTCCAGTTTTTGCACAAACTTCTTCTGGATATTTTGCCGACATCAATGACACTTTCACTGACTCATCTGCCTCTACTGCAACAGAACTGTCAAGAGCATGTGAGCTGATAAATTGGCTCAAATTAATTACTTTATTCTCCCATAGAACTACCTGTGTTTCTTACCAACTGCACTTGCCTTTGTCCTTTGGATTGAGTTTGTCATTGTTTTCTTTTTACTTATACATGGTCATTACCTTCCTGCACGCTCTACAGTTAAACTGGTGGATGAGGTCTTAAAACCAGATTTTTCATCTCACAAAGTCCACAGAGACTTGTCCCTAGTGAACATTTCTGCCATACCAATTACTTATGGGATTGTTTGGGATAAAGTATTATTTGATATATATGGCCCACCAGAGGTCATTCAAATTTTATATGTATTCAAACTTTCTATGAACGATGTAATTACGCCTGGAGTAGTTTCTGATGATTGCGATGTGAAAACAGTTGATTCCATGATGTCTGATTTACAGTATTTGAAAATGAAGATGCGTATTAATCCAAAAACAATTATGGAGATATGTTCTGTTATAATTATTATGTACATAATTTAATTCACAAGTACCCCAAAGACTATTCTTAACTATACACAGTGGGAACACCGTCAGTCTCCACCAGTGGGGACTTCCAAAACCTACACTGAAAGGTTTGCATATTTTTCTGGGCACAATGTCGGCAGACTTGAAAAATGCGTGGGGAACTAAAAATTGGCAAATAAGGTGAAAAGAAGCTTTATTTAGAGCATGCCTTATACCTGTTCAAATTATATTCTTAAATGAAACAGTACAACAGACAAGTTGTTTAGGCTTAGCAAGAATTAAGGCATTGAATGCGCCCAGTATTACTACACCTGAAAATTTTTACAAATGGCAAAAATGTATAAACGCATCTGAAGATCAGCTTGATTGATGGGTCCAGAATGGAGCATTTAACACATCACTTTCACATCTAGGTGGGTGGTTATTGTGGCTAGTAGACACCAATGGGTGCCATACACATTTTGTAAACTCCATGGGGGGTTTCAGAACAAATAGGCTGGACCCTCGCTGTGTGTCCTCAGAACACTTGGGTATAGTGACAACATATAGTGTAGGAGAATTATGCCAGCAATGGTTGAAAAGTTGCTCACTCAAAGCTGTTAAAGAACACCCCAGACTACTGTCTAATGACACAGATTTATAGGATTTCCCGTTAGGCCCCAGAAGAGAACGCAAAAAACTCTCCTTATATGCAGTATATAATGAAATTTGGAAACTTCCCCAACAAGAAGCGGCTGCCCGGTTGAGGCAAATTGATCAGGAAAATTTACAGAAAGCATTAGCCGTTGTAGATAATGGGATTAACAACTTGTCCAACTGGGTCCTTTTTGGTAGGTTGAGGATTAGTCTGGCTGATGCATTCTGTATGGTTTGAAGTCTCTTGAGGAGTCTGGCGGTAGTACTGGTGAAGAGCGCATTTCCATTGTATCCTCTGCAATAGATATAGTACAGAGTTGTTAGACTTTTCATCCTTGGCGTGGTCTCCCTTAACTTTTTGCCTCTGTTTCCCAGGTTGTTGATGTGTGCTGGACTCTGTTTTTGCTGTTTTTGTTACTCTGGGCACTTTACCACTGCTAACCAGTGCTAAAGTGCAAGTGCTCCTTTACAAAATGTGTATGTAATTGGCTTATCCATAATTGGCATATTTGATTTACTAGTAAGTCCCTAGTAAAGTGCACTAGAGGTGTCCAGGGCCTATAACTCAAATGCTACTAGTGGGCCTGCAGCACTGGTTATGTCACCCACATAAGTAGCTCTGTAATCATGTCTCAGACATGCCACTGCAGTGTCTGTGTGTGCAGTTTTAACTGTAAGTTCGACTTGGCATGTGTACCCACTTGCCAGGCCTAAACCTTCCCTTTTCTTACATGTAAGACACCCCTAAGGTAGGTCCTAGGTAGCCCCAAGGGCAGGGTGCAGTGTATGGTTAAGGTAGGACATATAGTAATGTGTTTTATATGTCCTGACAGTGAAATATTGCTAAATTCTTTTTTCACTGTTGCAAAGCCTGTCCCTCTCATAAGTTAACATGGGGGCTACCTTTAAATCTGATTAAAGTGTAGATTCCCTTTGGGAGTGGATTGATATGTGGAGTTTGGGGTCTCTGAGCTCATGATTTAAAAATACATCTTTTAGTAAAGTTGATTTTAAGATTGTGTGTTTGAAAATGCCACTTTTAGAAAGTGAGCATTTTCTTGCTTATACCATTTCTGTGACTCTGCCTGTTTGTGGATTTCCTGTCTGGGTCAGTTTGACAGTTGGGCGGGGTGCACCTCTCACTAGACAGTGACACAAAGGGAACTGGGGTGTAGTCTGCATTTCCTGATGAACCATCTGTGCTAGGAGGGTGGGGAAGAGTGGTCACTCACACCTGAAAGGACTGTGCCTGCCCTCACACAATGCAGTCTCCAACCCCCTGGTGAGTGTCTGGGGCCTGGCCTGGGCAAGGGAGGATTTCACAATCAAGAGAGACTTTGCTTTGAAGTAGGCCTACTTCAAAGGAGAAAATGGGTATAAGAAGGGCACCCAAAACCACAGACTTTAGAACACTTCTGGAAACCAAGGGGAACCTCTGCTTGGAGAAGAGCTGAAGCTGAGGAAGAAGAGCTGCCCTGCCTGCGACTGTGCTTTGTGGAGCTATCCTGCAGTTGCTGCTTCTGCCTGTGCTAGAGAACAAAGACTGGACTTTGTGTTGCCTTCCTTCTTGTGAAGAGCTCTCCAAGGGCTTAATTTAGAGCTTGCCTCCTGTTGTTTGAAGTCTGAGGTACGGCAAAGACTTCTCTCTGCCAGCCCCTGGAGTCTCTGGAGAGAATCACAGTCTGCCAAGTGGTGCCCATCCAGTTCCTTGGACCTTGAAAGGAGAAGCTGGCAACCTAAGAGTAAGAAATCCACGCACTGACCACCGTGCGGGGGAAAGATCGACTCAACTCCGATCTACGTCTGAAAAAGCAATGCGCCGCCGGCTTCGCTGCTGAAAATCGACGCTCGCCTGCAACGTGACCCAAAGACCGATGCCCGAGGCTAGAGAAACGACGCACAGCATCGCTGACGGAGGCTGTTGAGATCGCAACCCGCACTGCGTGGTTTTTGGATCATCGTGCGGCTGGTTTCCGACGCAAACACCGCTGGGTGTGTAAAAACTACGCAAGGCCTGCCCGGACCCGAGAGTGCTGACCGGATCGATGCATCGCTCTCCTGTGGAGAGAAGAAACGACGCACACCGACCCGACTAAAGGAGAAATGACGCAAGGTCT
Source organism: Pleurodeles waltl (assembly GCF_031143425.1). Taxonomy (NCBI): domain Eukaryota; kingdom Metazoa; phylum Chordata; class Amphibia; order Caudata; family Salamandridae; genus Pleurodeles; species Pleurodeles waltl. Next base: position 1,800,322,942 of record NC_090444.1, on the reverse strand, counting down.
CGCTTGTGAGTAACATCGATGCATCGCAAGCCCTTTTCGATGCACACTCACCCGTGCAGGGTTATTTTTGACACAGCCAAGGTACATTTTCACTCTAACAGCATTAGTGTGTGTTTTTAAAATTACATGAAGACTCTTTTTGCTTTTTAGTTGATAACTTGACTTCTGCATTGTGGGTTTTTTGTCGTTTTTGTCTTGTTTTGTTTAGATAAATATTTTCTATTTTTCTAAACCTGTGTTGTCATTTTGTAGTATTTTCATTGAATTACTGTGTGTTGGTACAAATACTTTACACCTAGCACTCTGAAGTTAAGCTTACTGCTCGTGCCAAGCTACCAAGGGGGGGGAGCGGGGGTCAGCTGAGGGTGATTCTCTTTAACCCTGACTAGAGTGAGGGTCCTTGCTTGGACAGGGGGTAACATGATTGCCAACCAAAGACCCCTTTTCTAACAAGAGTGATATATCATCTTTACACCATGTACAGAGTCAGCTAAGGTCCATTATGCAGTTAGGTTGGACACTACAAATGCTGAAAGCAGGTCACTTTCCATGGCAGTACGTCAGAGCAAGGGACATTTTTTCAACATTTAATTTAACGTGACAACAACAAATAATGGCTGAAAAGAAAGCGACGTACATCATGCTAAACATTGAGCAGTTAGAAAAGTTGCCATTTACTGTGGCTGAAATACCATCTGCTGAATGGCTAATAAACGGGGTTATAAATCTGCCTATTTCAACACCTAAATTTACATCCAGTTTGAAACACATTCCAGTAGGTAGATATGAAAGGCTGGCAGATAGTTATATACATGAAGTGTGGGAGCTTCCCTTTTCGTATAAATGTTTCCATGGCGTGAAAGATGTCTTTCCTAGCGGTAGTGAATGCAAGACTTTTGTGAGCCATTTGATGGCTTGTAAACAGCAGTCCTTGCACGGGGCATGTAATGCCTTGGCGGCAAATTTGGCTTGTTATCTGTCCCCCTTGATTAGACCTGTGTTCCAGGTGCTCTCAATTGGCAGCTATGTGCTCCTTAAGAGTGAGATCTGTTGTGGAATGTGAGCCGGAATTGCTTATGTCGTTTTGGTCTCCCAAATTGTTACATATTGCGGGAATGTCCTCTTTCCCCTTACACAACAAAGAGGAGTAGCAGACATTTGGCCTCACATTGCTATTTCTAATGTGAATTTTGACAAGTTGAGCAGACTCGAGGCTCTATTGTTTTAAAAAACATGTGGTGCTTACATCTGCGCGTGAGACCTATGGGATTCAGGTTGCGAGGTCATCAGCAGAGATTCAGTCCCTTTTAAACACAAATTTTCTGAGACACTTTGGTGAACTCGTGGGACGAATATTCAACGCGTCCAGTACTATTGGAATTGCCCATTTCTTTAAGGCTGTTGGTTCTGGTTTCATTCACACCTTCTCCTCTATATTTGGCTTAATACCTTCAGCTAATCACTCAGTATTTTCAAATATTTTTGGGGGATTTCTGATTACTTTGGCTATAGTAGGTGGCATCTTGCTGTTGCTAGTTTTTCTGAGTGATGGCTGTCCCTGCACAGTAGGGAGAACTGAAAGCGCTTCCACTAGCACAACTGTTGTGAATGCATGATGCAGTATTTTGGAGCACCAGTCCTAGAACAATTGGAGTGCGACTGGTCCTTGTCATTCTGACCAGTTTTGGATTGTGTGCAGCCTGTGTTTTGATGCCTTTGGGGCCTTTTTGAATGTGCACTGAAAGTCTGTCTTTCTATGCAGCTCTTACTTTCAATGGACGCTGATCTGTTGATGTTCTCGATGAGGTCTCATAATCAGACATGCATGTTGAGGGTGCCTTTGCTATGGGAATCAGTCTATGAGTTGCCCTTTGTAAGTACTGTGACTCTTAACTCAACATTGGACTCAACACGGAATGTTGCTGCCTCAGCTGGATTTGAGGCATTAGAACACGAGTGCCCTATGGTTTTCCTTGGGAGCGATTTGGATGTTTTACTACCTGACAAAGTAGAACATTTCCTGGCTTCAATTGTCTCGGATATAATTGGTGACCTTCAAAATGACTCGGACCTTTGAATTTGGCCTTGTTTGGCGCCACTATTGAATTTTTAAATTGTCCTTTTTATTCCTGCTCAAATGTCTTTTAACTTGTCACTATTAACATTTATGTTTATATGCTTTTATTGATAGTATTTTATTTGGCTTTATTTTTAAGCTTTTTAAACCACCTTTGAACTAGCAAGGGGAGGGTGTTGCTTAGCTATTTTAGCCATATTTTAGACATGTTATTTTAGCAAACTAGGCCGGCTGTTGTGCACTTTAGCCCAGTTACATTTTATTCACCATTGCTTTGTTTTTCTAGCAATAGCCACATTTACGGTGTTGTTTTATTTCTTTTTATCTAATTGTTCTTTCACCTAGGAAAGCATTACGTTCTCAGTAGGACATTCATTTCACTTTGTGCTTTCTTCAAGGCTACAGTCAGATAGGGTTGCTGACAAATGTGGTACACTGTGTCTCCATCATTCACAGAAACACACACACTCATACGTGGGGACCATTTCTTAGAATGTCAACTGTTTATTATAAAAACACTCCTTTGTCCCAAACATGTTAGAGGGAGATTCCAGCCATATGACACACGACTGCATGCTGATTGCCTCACTACAGCGGCTTACTTAGACTGACGAACCCCTGGCCTAAATGGGGATGGTGTCTTTCTAGACTACAGGCTTCCTTATTCATGTATGAGGGATGATGTTTTCCCCGGGGTAAACCTGAAGGATGGATTAGGCTTATTATGCTGTGCTCAAACATAGCGTAGGTAGAAGAACTACATATCATTCCTAGCACAGTATGGTGGGACTGTTTTGTGTTTCACTCTCCTTGTCACACTCTGGCTTTTATTGTGTTTATCACCCTAGTTATTGCAATACATGCCATTTTATCTAAGATGCAGTTACTTCAATAAACCCTTACTGAATTCTATTCTGCCTCTGTTTGTCCTTGCCTGTTTGAGACTAGTGTAACTGAGAGAAAGGAACGAGATCTGATCTGATCGACCATGATTCCCCCTGAGGAGTCTTTCTAGTCATGCACCCGGTTGCCACAATCATCCCTGCTCTTGGGTGGAAATGAGGGGCTGCTAGTTAGCCGGAGAACCCGTATTAGGCTGACAGGTGTCACATAGTGTAGAATTGTACTAAGTACCCCACAATCTATGCGATTCTGCTGCCCGAATTCAGTAGCCTCATTACGATATTGAGAACCTATGCAACAGTAGTGTCTACTGAGCTACTTGTAGAGTGTTTGTTAGGTAATGATTTGGAGGCTTCTGCAAGGACTGAAGTGGAGGCCCATGCAGCAATGCTGTGCATTCCGGGGAATATCTTTGCTTTAACCAGGGCACAGGCTGAAAAGCAAAGGGAACACAGAGCACGGGAGCCTGGGACAATGGCCCAGGAGGCTCCTAAGAAGAGAGGCAGGCAGGGTAAAAAGCTCCCCTGTTCAAACTTCCATTGAGGACCACACTCCTGATGGAGAGGAACCTACTCCTTGTGTGGAACCTACACCAGAGGAGCTTAAAGCTGATACAGCTGAGCTCTTAGGAGCAGGAGGACCCACCAGGGAGGAACTCAGTTTAGAACATTAATCCTGGAATGTCTGAGGCAGCAAGCTGCAGCACAGGAAGAAGGGGATGTCAGTGGGACCCATAGGGTCTACTGGGATAACAGCCTCCTCTATTCTGAGGCAGGGGACCCAAACATGGTGCCATTGGGAGGTTGGTCATCCATCAAAATAGTTAACTATAGCCTGTGACATTTCCCTTGCAGGAGGCAAAGCAAGACTTGGAACAGACTTGTCCCTCACTTTCACTGGCCCCACATGTCTGAAGACACCAAGGAGTTGTCACTCCTGTGTGACCTGTCAAGCCAGTAGAGAGGCAGAGGGGGCACTCCAAAGGCCCCCCCTTAATTCCACTACCAGTGGTTGGGGTAACCTTTGAAAGGGTAGGGGTGGATATTGTTGGCCCCCTGGACCTTCCAACAGCCTCTGGGAACAGGTTTATACTGGTAGTAGTGGACCATGCCACCAGGTACCCAGAAGCAATTTCTCTTAGGACCACTACATCCCCTGCAGTGGCCAATGCCCTCCTGGGGATCTTCTCCAGGGAGGGCTTTCCTAAAGAGGTGGTATCATACAGAGATGCAAACTTCATATCTGCATACATGAAAGCCGTGTGGAGGGAGTGTGGGGTGACATAAAAGTTCACCACTCCTTATGATCCACAAACAAATGGGTTAGTTGAGAGATTAAACAAAACCCTCAAAGGCATGATTATGGGACTCTTAGAAAAGCTCAGAAGGAGGTGAGATGTCATATTGCCTTGCCTCCTCTTTGTCTACAGGGAGGTTCTTCAAAAGGAAGTGGGCTACAGCCTCTTTGAACTTTTGTTTGGACATGCTTTCAGGGCTCCACTTGCCCTCGCGAAGGAAGGCTGCGAGCAACCTCTCAAGCCTCCCAAACAAGATGTAGTGGATTATGGATTAGGCCTAAGATCCAGAATGGCTGAATACATGAAGAAGGCATCTTAAAATCTAATGGCTCCCAGGGCACTCCAAAAGGTGAGGTCATCTACTTGGTTGACCTAGGCACTCAAAGAAGCCCCTACAGGGTGCTTCATATGAATTGCCTAAAGCCTTACTAGGACAGTGCTGAAAAGACTCTACTCATGGCCACTGATGAAGGTCAGGAAGAAGGGAGTGACCCTCCCCCTGACCTCCTCTCTCACAACACAGTACATGGTTCAGTAGAGGGAGTTATTCTTGCTCTCTGACCAACAGAAAGATGTCTTAAAAAATCTTCTGGGTCGGTTCTCTGAACTGTTCTCCTTGACCCCTGGTCAAACCACATGGTGTGAACACACCACTGACACAGGTGACAGCCTGTCTGTTAAAATCAAAATATACAGGCAGCCTGATCATGTCAGGGGATACATCAAACCAGAAGTGCAAAAGATGCTTGACCGAGGGGATATTGAGCCTTCAGATAGCCCTGGCGCTAGTCCCGGGAGTCTTAGTACCAAAACCTCACTCTCAGAATGGCAAAAAGAGATGCTGTTCTGCGTGGACTACAAAGGCCTCAATACAGTTGTGAGAAAGTAGCCTCTTTCTAACAAGGTTACCCCCACTTTTTGGCCTGTTTGTGAGTGTGTGTCAGTCTGTTTTTACTGTGTCACTGGGATCCTGCTAGCCAGGACCCAGGTGCTCATAGATAAAAACCTATATGTCAGTGTGTTTTGCCTGTCTCACTGGGATCCTGCTAACCAGGACCCCAGTGCTCATAGTTTGTGGTCTAATGTGTGTGTTGTCAGTAGTGCTTGACTGACCAATATAGGGAAAGGTGCGGAAGACATTGTGACGCGAAGGGTTAATTAGCTTGAGCAGTGTAGATGAACATGATGCCTGCTGAAACCCGAACAACGTGGAAAAGTTCACAATGTTAGTTTCAAGCTTGTTTGTTTAGGAGACTCCGTCTCAACCTTGAGAACGAGAGTACAGGGAGAAGATGGAATGAAAACAATGGCTAGGGGATGGCAGAACAGCCAAGAGACAAGTGCTGATAACATAGCTAGAAAATGCCAGAAAGGGATAGAATCCAAGCTTCAAGTTATTTAAGCACTGAGGTGCAGGTGAGGGATTTGAAGCTCGCAGATGGGGTTGTGAAAGCTGCCATCGCCAAGCCCACAGTGCTGCCTCCCTGTTTGCTGTTCAGAGACCGTGACGCTTGAGGGAGAGAGGTCCAAGCGGGCGGTAGATTCAGCTTGTTTATATTTTGCTTCCTGAACATCGTAGTGTGAGCTTGCTGCAGTAATTGAAACATGCATTTTGGTATGCAGTTAATCAAAGCTTATATCTGTCAATGAACTCTTTGCTTATATATATATATATATATATATATATATATATATATATATATATATATATATATAGATGCTCTTTGTAGTGTGCTCATATATAAATAGATGCTCTTTATTGCTATTTTTATTCTACTCCGTTGATGTGCCAAATGCATACATTTCCCTGAAATTCTAGTAAAGCTAAATTGTATTCATAATTGGCGTGTGATCCTTCATTGAGCGTCCTTATTGACTTATATCGAACAGATCAGGTGTCAATCAGTCCCCTGGATAAGACAGTCACTGAGACTCTGCTAACCAGAACCACAGTGCTTATGCTCACTCTGCTTTCAAATTTGTCACTGTAGGCTAGTGACATTGTTTACCAATTTCAATTGGCACACTGGACCCCCCTTATAAGTCCCTAGTATATGGTACCTAGGTACCCACGGCATTGGGGTTCCAGGAGGGCTGCAGCATTTCTTTTGCCACCCATAAGAAGCTCAGACAAACCCTTCCACAGGCCTGCCATTGCAGCCTGCGTGAAATAGTGTACACACTATTTCACAGCCATTTTCACTGCACTTAAGTAACTCATAAGTCACCTATATGTCTAACCTTCACTTGCTGAAGGTTAGGTGCAAAGGTACTAAGTGTGAGGGCACCCTTGCACTAGCAAAGGTGCCCCCACATAGTTCAGGGCTATTTCCCGGAACTTTGTGAGTGCGGGGACGCCATTACACGTGTGCACTACATATAGGTCAATACCTATATGTAGCTTCACAATGGTAACTCCGAATATGGCCATGTAACATGTCTAAGATCATGGAATTGTCCCCCCATTCCAAATGTGGTATTGGGGAGCCAATTCCATGCATCCTGGGGGCTCACTATGGACCCCCAGTACTGCCAAACCAGCTCTCTGAGGCTTGCACTGCAGCTACAGCTGCTGCCACCTCACAGACAGGGTTCTGCCCTTCTGGGGTCTGAGCAGCTCAGTCCCAGGAAGGCAGAATGAAGCATTTCCTTTGGGAGCAGGGTGCTACACACTCTCCCTTTGGAAATAGGTGTTACAGGCTGGGGAGGGGTAGTCTCCCCCAGCCTCTGGAAATGCTTTGAAGGGCACAGATGGTGCCCTCCTTGCATAAGCCAGTCTACACCGGTTCAGGGATCCCTTGTACCCTGCTCAGGTGCGAAACTGGACAAACGAAAGGGGAGTGACCACTCCCCTTCCAGGAGCTCCTCCAGTGTGTCCCAGACTTCAGCCATCTTGCTTTGCAAGGTGTGGGGGCACTCTGGAGGGCTCTGAGTGGCCAGTGCCAGCAGGTGACATCAGAGACCCCTCCTGATAGGTCCTTACCTGATAAGGTAGCCAATCCCCCTCCCAGGGCTAATTAGGGTCTCTCCTGTGGGTTCTCTTTAGATTCTACTTGCAAGCTTCCAGCAGGAATCCGCTGCAACTACTACTTCATCCTCTGACCTCGGATCAACCGCAGACTGCTCCAGGAAGCGTGGTAACAGCAACAAAGTATCCACAAGGGATACTTTTCTTCTGCAACTTCAGCTCTAGCCAGCAACTGCAACAATTTCCAGGGTGTGCACACTCTGAGGACTCCCTGTCGTCACCCTGCACCAGAAGGACAGAATAAATCTCCTGTGTGGTGACGGAGTCACTCCCCTGCTCAGGCAGGCACCTTCTAAGTCGATGACCAGTTCTCTTGGACTCCTCTCCTGGTGACGAGCGTGCTCCTTGGAACACAGAGGGTGGACACAGACTGTCCTGAGGTCCTGCTGTCATAATTTGGAGGAGGTAAGACCTTGCCTTCCCTCAGAACAACAGTACCCCTGTGCACCACATCATCTTCACTTCCTGAGGCCTCTGTGCACTATTTGCAAAATTCCTTCATGCACAGCCTGGCCTAGGCCCCCAGCACTCTATCCTGCAATTCTCAACTCGCTGAGTTGTTCTCCGGCAGCGTGGGACCTTCCTTTGTAGTGCTGAACCAACCGCATTTTGCACCTCCTTTGTCCCTGTGTCCTGGGACTTCAGTGGGTGCTATCTGGTGTTCGGAGGGCTCTCTGAAGTGCTGAAAGCCCCCTCTTCCTCCTCACACAAAGTTGAGGCCCCCAGGTCATTCCTGGGTCCAGATAGCACCTAGTTGACGCAAAACGCAACTTTGCCAGAACCAAGGCTTGTTGGAGGAATCCAGCACCAAAACTCGCCTGCATCCAACTTCACAAAGTGGGACATCCTTTGCATCATGCAGGAACCCGCCGGCATCTTCCTAGGGTGCATTTCTGCAGTCTTCGTCCAACCATGGACTCTTCTTTTTCACCCTCTTCTAGGTTGGCTGGGGTTCCTGTCTTTCCTGGAACTTCTTTCGACTTCTGGACTTGGTCTCCTTCTTTTGTAGGTCTTCAAGTACAGGAATCCACTGGTTGTTGTTTGCAGACTTGGTTGGTTCTTGCAATAATTCAAATCATGAGGTATAGTGTGTCCTAAGGAAACTTGCACCTTTTACTCCCTCTTTTCTGGGCTCTGGGGTGGGGTAATTTACCTACCTTTACTGTATTCTTACTCTCCCATCGATTCTCTCAACACTACACTTGTCTAGGGGGGAATTTGTGATTCACATTCCACTTTCTTAGTATAAGGTTTGTGATGCCCCTAGACCTATTTTCTCCCAATGCATTCTATAGCATTTCCTATTATTTGCACTATCCTATGTCAAATTACTTACCTTATTTTGGTGTCTAGTGTATATATTGTGTATAATACCTCCAGAAGGAGTATTGCTGTAAGATATTTTTGGCCTTGTGTCACCCAAATAAATTACCTTTATTTTTGGTAACACTGAGTATTGTCTTTACTAGTGTATAAGCACTATGTAACTATAAGTGGTATTGCAGGAGCTTTGCATGTCTCCTAGTTCAGCCTAAGCTGCTCTGCTATAGCTACCTCTATCAGCCTAAGCTGCTAGAACACTACTACATTTCGCTAATAAGGGATAACTGGACCTGGTATAAGGTGTAAGTACCCAAGGTACCCACTACAAACCAGGCCAGCCTCCTACATTGGTGGTGCAGCAGTGGGATAAGTACTTGCAATTGCTTTACCATTTTGTTACTGGTGCTTTTCACAAGAAAAGCTTGCTCCAATACTTAGAGCATATATAATATATATCTAGAAGTAATTTTCTAACTTTCTAAAAAGTTATTTAAACCTTGCAAACATTTTTACAAAGTTCTGAAAAGTTTTCTTATTTTCTCTAAAACGTTAGCTCTGTTATCCTACTAACTTTTTACTCACTTTCCTAAACTTTTCTCTTTCAATATGTCTTTTGTAGGACCTACCCCTAGAGTTGTCAAGACTACCTATGAGAATCTAAACTTTAAAAGTTTGAGGGGGGGTCTCTATATTGAAAGAGGTTTAGGGATTTGGAAGAACCCCAATAAGGAGTTCCTCTTAAATCCTCTCCTCCAAGATGATCAGGGACTCAACACTGGTCCAGATCAGACAGGGGAAGAGGTAGAGGATGATTCCAACCAGGAAGGCTCAGAGGAGCACACTGACAATCCTGGGGAGGGTCCTTCCACATATTTATCTGTTAACAAGCTCCTTAGTACAACTGGGAGTGGGAAGGGTTCACACACTAGTAGAGCTCCCTTCACCTCAAGAGGCCAGGTCACTGGGATGGCTCCTGTTAGAGATAGATCTGCCTCTGCACATTCCAATGTTACCTCTGTTTCAGAGGCATCCCACACATCTAACCCTGAGCACCAGTCCCTAGAAAGGGAGCTCAGAAAGCTGAGGTTCGAGGAGGCCAGACTGAGGCTAATGCAGCAACAGTTGGCCTTAGACAGGGAATCCCTGGCTGTGGAAAAGGAAAGGCAGGGTTTGGGGTTAGTTCCCCATGGTAGCAGCAGCAGTTTCAGAAATTCAAATGTTAGGGAACCTTCATTTGACTCTAGGAATCTGCATAAAGTTGTCCCTCCTTACAAGGATGGGGATGACATCTATAAGTGGTTTGCTGCACTTGAGAGGGCCTGTAAAGTTCAGAGGGTCCCTCATGAACAGTGGGCTGCTATCCTGTGGCTATCCTTCTCTGGTAAAGGGAAAGACAGACTCCTTATTGTCAGAGAAGATGATGCAGATAATTACCAAATTCTTAAAAGTGCACTCTTGGATGGTCTGGACTTAACCATTGAGCAATGCAGGATAAAGTTCAGAGAGATCAGAAAGGAGTCATCACAGGACTGGACAGACTTTGTAGACTGTTCTATGAAAGCCCTACAAGGTTGGTTAAATGGCAGTAAGGTGACTGACTATGAAAGCCTATATAACTTGATTCTGAGAGAGCATATTGTGAATAATTGTGTGTCTGACTTGTTGCATCAGTATCGTGTGGACTCAGATCTGACCTCTCCCCAGGAATTGGGAAAGAAGTCAGACAAATGGGTCAGAACAAGGGTGAACAGAAAAGTCCATAAAGGGGATGACAAAGACAACAAAAAGAAAGATGGTGAAAAATCTCAGGACAAGCATGGGGATAAAAGTGAACACAAAGAACCTTCTTCAGGTCCAAAACACTCCTCTGGGGGTGAGAATAAAACTTCTTCATCTTCTTACTCTTCACACACTCAGAAAAAGCCTTGGTGCTATATGTGCATAGGTAAAGGCCATTGGCCAGGGGATAAGTCCTGCCCAGGTAAAGCCCCTGAGCCTGCCAACACTAAGACATCAGACTCTAGTGCCCCTAGCCGTAGTGGTAATAGTGGTGGGACTTCTGGCAATAGTCAAACTAAAGGTGTAGTTGGGTTCACTTTTGGGACCATAATAGAAACTGGGGTAGATAGTCCCAAGGCAGTTTCTGTCACACCTGGTGGCATTGGCTTTGCCGCCTTGGCTGCTTGTCCCGTTAACATGGTTAAGTACAGGCAGTCAATATTAATAAATGGCTTTGAGGCCCAGGCCTACAGGGATACAGGTGCCAGTATCACTTTGGTGACTGAAAACTTGGTGACACCTGCACAACACCTCCTTGGACCGAAGTACCAGGTTACTGATGTCAATAACTCCACTCAGTCTCTCCCCTTAGCTGTAGTTCAACTTAGTTGGAGCGGAGTTACTGGCCCTAAGCAGGTGGTGGTATCACCTAGCTTACCTGTAGATTGTCTCTTAGGGAATAACCTAGAGGCCTCAGGTAGGGCTTCACAGTGATGCCCTTTGAGTTGAAGAATGCCCCTGCCACATTTGAAAGGTTGGTGGACAAAGTTCTCCAAGGCCTGTAAAGCTTTAGTGCAGCTCATCTTGACCACATAACTGACTTTAGCTCCACCTGGGAGGAGTACCTGGTCAACCTTGAAAAAAGCATGTCTCACTATCAAGGCATCCAAATGCCAGATAGGGCATGTTAAAGTGGTCCATCTGGGCCACCTGGTAGTTGGAGGCCAGATCCAGCCACCCCAGGGCAAAATCCAGACAATCTTGGACTGTGTTGCCCTTACTACTCAGACCCTAGTCAGAGCCTTCTTAGGTCTGACTGGGTACTCTAGGAGGTTCATTCAGAACTATGGCTCCATTGTAGCACCCTTAAATGGCCTTACATCCAAAAGGATGCCCAAGGAGGTTCTCTGGACAGCTAGCTGCCAGAAGGCCTTTGAAGATCGCAAACAGGCCATGTGCTCTGTTCCCATACTATGAAGCCTGATTCCTCCAAACAATCAGTGTACAAACAGATGCTTCTGAGGTAGGAATAGGGGCAGTACTTTCTCAACTAAATGATGAGGGCCAGGATCAACCAGTTGCTTTGATAAGCAGAAGGTTGGCCCCCAGAAAAAAGCATTGGTCAGCCATTGACCTTTGCTGAGGTCTGGGCCCTGGAGAAGCTGAGGCCATACTTGTTTGGCACTCACTTGCTTGTTCAGACAGACCACACGTCCCTCCTATGGCTTAAGCAAATGAAAGGTGAGAATTCCAAATTTTTTAGATGGTCCATTTCCCTACAGGAAATGGACTATACAGTGGAACATTGCCCTGGGAGTAACCACTCCAATGCAGATGGACTCTCCAGATATTTCCATTTAGACAATGAAGGCATGGTTAGTCTTATTGTCCTTCGTTTTGGGAGGGGGGGTTGTATAGGAAAGTACCCTCTTTTTTGGCATGGTTACACCCACTTTCTGCCTGCTATCAGTGTGCTTAGACTGTTTTCACTGGGATCCTGCTAACCAGGATCTCTCCCTCCAAATTTGGTTACCTTGGACTTTTGTGAACTCCACAATAGGCATTGGTGTCTCCTTATAAGTCCCTAGTATATGGTACTTAGGTACTAAGGGCATTGGGATACCAATGGTCACCCATGGGCTGCAGCATATATTATGCCATCCATGGGCGCGCCCATGCAAAATGTGTCTGCCGGCCTGCCAATGCAGCCTATGTGAAAAGGTGCATGTACCCTTTCACCACAAGTCACTATACCAGGTCACTGTAAGTCACCCCTATGGTAGGCCCTTCTAGCCCAAAGGACAGGGTGCAGATCCCTGTGTGTGAGGGCACATCTGCATGAGCAGAGGTGCCCCTACGCACTCCAGTTCCATTGAACTCGACTTCGTAAGTGCGGGGAAGCCATTTTACCAGTGTACTGGACACAGAAAAACATGACAGAATCATACCCCAATACTAATGCCAGTATTGGTTGTATGATTCCATGCACTCTGAGTGCTCCTTAGAGGACCCCCCAGTATTGCTCCTACTAGTCCACCATGGCTTTGCAGGCTGGCCTGTTGGTGGTTCTCCAGACCACTGATCAACTGCAACCCGATGACCAATGTGGAACATCAACTGCACAGCTCCAAAAACTTCTCTGCAGTGCCTGTGTAGTGTGGTTAGTTTTACGTATCCTTTGCGCATTAGCTTCAGGCTTTAGGCCTTTGTGCGCTTTGCCCTGGATGTATTTTATTCATTTGCTTGCAGCTTAGAGCCTTTGTGCACTTTGCTCTAAATGCTTTTTATAAGGCTTCGTACTTTTATTTTTCAAATAGCCAGTTCTACGGTCTTGTTTTATATTCATATCATACTGTTTAGCCTACTTCAGCACTGGAGTTCTCCATAACACATCCCTGTTCACTCTGTGCTTCAGTCAAGGATACAGTCTGGTACATTGCCGATAGACGTGGTAGGAGTTTAGTCTTTGGCATTCCTGCGTAGGGACATTTTGTGATCACGCTGACATGTTAGTTATAAAATCACTTCCTTGTCCCAATACACGCAAGAGGGAGATTCCGACCAGGGAACCACAACTAGACGCTGACTGCCTCGTTGCAGATGCTGAACCAAGATCACAGGCCTTTGCTCCGGTATGAGGGCTGATGTCTCCCCAGTGATTCAGAAAGGCAAGTTAAAAGCTTAACATGCTGTGCTCAAAATAGATCGAGCAGAGAGAGAGTAGAAACTAATAGACACGATGATAGCTTTGCTCTTATGTTTTACTCTCCCGGTGACTATTTCAATCCTACTGTGTTGTATGGTTCTGGTTATTGCGGCTCACGCCTTATCTAAAATACAGTCGTTTTATTAAAACATTATATAAAACCTATACTGTCTTTGTCATTTGTATATGAGATCATACTGTAAATGAGAGAGTTGGTTTGGATCTGAGTGACCACGACTTCCCTGAGAAGTTCCAAAGATGTCATGCGCTCGGCTGCCCAATCATCTCTTCCCTGTGGGAGAAATGAGGCACTGCTAGTTAGCCGGAGCAAAAACCGGATTTAGGGTGACAGAGTTCTTTACACTTGGGTCAGACTCCGTCCCCCACACCGTTATCGATCCTGCTGCCTAGAAATCCAGTAGTCTCATTTAGGATAATGAGAGCCCACGTGACACCTGGACTCCACAGCTGATCTTAACCTCTCCTCGTCGACCCGGATCTTCATCCACAGAAGGGTGGGTAGTGGGTCCTGCACTGACTGGACACTCCATCGTGGACTGGACTCTGTCCCCTTCTTTTGCAGGTCCTCCTCTTCCAGAATCTACCTTTGGGTTCCACTGGTCTGGTCCTGTTCTTGCACAATTCATTTTCTAAATCCTCTAGTAAGTCCTTGGTAAAAACCAGGTACTTATTTCTGCTCTCCTGGTCGCTGGGGGGGGGGGGGGGGGGGGTCATTTAAGTACTCTCCTCTTGGGGTCTCATATTCTCCCAGCTCCCCTCTAACAACTCCATATCCTTGTTGGGGGGGGGCGGACTTCTCTTCGCAGTCACTATTTTAGTATATGGTTTGGCCCTCCCTTGTGCCCTCACTATTTCTTACCAATGCTTGTTGTTTCTGATGCTAATTCCTAACAATTATTGTGTGTGTGTATTTATGTATGTATGTGTGTGTGTATATGTATGTATATATATATATATATATATATATATATATATATATATATATATATACACACATACATAGTGTGTGTACTTACCTCCAGTTGAGGGGCTGCCTATAAGCAATCTAATTCAGTGTTACTATAATAAAGTACCTTTTATTTTTGCAATGCTGTGTGGTTCTTTCAGGTATGATAAGCTGCTATGTGACTGCTGTAGTATTGCAAGTGCTTTACACTCCTCTTAGATAAGTCTTGGCTGCTCATCCACAGCTAGCTCTAGAGAGCCCTGACTTCCTAGACACTGTCTTCATTCACTAATAGGGGTTGCCAGGGTCTGGTATAAGGTACCAACACCATACAAGTTCACCATGCACCAGGCCAGAAATTACAGAGCAGAGCCGCATACAAGGCCCACACCTGCTTGCTGATGTCGTTTCCTGTTTTTACGTGCTTTCCACTCCTAATTTTCTTGGGCCTTTAACAATTTCTAAACAAAATGAGAAAACCCATGTGCTAGTACACAATATCATCTCCTAAAAAGTCAGGGTTCAAGCCATGCCTTGGATGACGGTCAAGGACCCACAGCTTTTGTAGTTGAGTTTGGGCCACGATTCAAAGTCATGCTACAAGTGCACACTTAAGCATACTAAAGCTGCCAGGGACCAGGAGGTGACATTGTATATTGCTGAGCACTAGAAGAAGCTGAAGCCTTCATGCCGGTTCTGCTTCCACTTCAGGTCCCTCTACAGGGCCAGTCTGAAGAAATACCTACCTTCCAGTAAAAGTCTTTAGTATGTCAATATCAAAGGAAAAACAAATGTAGATGGACAAGTCCCCATCCTGCCATTATGCATCCTAGAAGAGGGTCGGAGGGGATCGCAACACTAATCAGTCTCCTCAGGGGTCACTGAGTATGGAGACAATCCTTCAATTGATTTTGATGTGCTTGGAATTCCTCGGGCCATCAGCAACGCTGCAGCATGTGGGCACTGAGGATCATTGGCGCATTAGTGGGTCCTGCTGACATCCCTCTGTGCCCCAAGGATCCGCAGTGGCTTCCAGTCGGGTATCTGCCAGTGGGCCTCCCCCAGCACCAACTGACCCAGTGGAACCCATTTCAGGATCAATACTGTCTCCCGTACTGACGCCTACTCAGTGCCGGGCTGCAACTCCTTCACACCTGTACCAACCTCTCTGGTACTGACGGGACAGGAGACAAAATGGTCCTGGTTCCAATGTCTGACCCTGAACCGACTTCAGCACTATAAAATATTGAAAGCACAACTGGTTGTGATATAACCAGATTCTGCATCGCACATCTATTGAGGCGGCCATGGCAAGAGAATCTCCATTATGTTTTTTTTTTTTTTTTAGCTCCGATACTGACAGTAGGAAAATGCCAATGTTGGCATGGTTACCCCCCGCACACTTTTTTGCCTAGTGTTCATGCCAACTTTGATTGAAAGTGTGCTGGGACCTTGCTAACCAGGCCCCAGCACCAGTGTTCCTTCCCTAAAACTGTACCTTTGTTTCCACAACTGGCACAGCCCTGGCACACAGTTATGTCCCTTGTAAAAGGTACCCAGGGTAGCAAGGGCCCTGTGGCCAGGGAAGGTCTCTGAGGGCTGCAGCACGAATCGTGCCACCCTCAGGGACCCCCTCACTGAGTGCACACAGTGGTGCTGTTGCATGCTGCGTGTTTTGGTGCAGAACTAAAATGAAAACACGACATGGCACATAGCCTGTGTGTCCTGTCCCCTTTACACTGAATGCAATATATGTAAGTCACCCCTCTAGCAGGCCTTCCAGCCCTAAAGGTAGGGTGCATTATATTACATGTGTGGGCATACCTACATGAGTAGTTATGACCCTGCTATGCATTTGTTGGTTCCCAGACATAGTAAGTGAATAGGGAAGCCATTTTAAGTACATGTGGTGGACATTAGGCGAAACATCCTTAACAACGCATCCTTAGGGACGCGGATGTTTCCCATGGCTTTTTCTGTGCCTTAATCACGCATGTGCTGAACTATGCATATGCGTGGTTAAGGCACAGAAAAAGCCGAAAAGGAAAGGACGCGTTTAGGTAAGTGGGGCAGCGGTGGCGGGGTGGAGAAAGGGATTGGGGTGGGGGTTGGTGGGAGGGGCTATTATTTTTAAGAGGTGGGGGGTTTGTGTATTTGTTTAAGTGATTATGGTGGGGGGTCGGGTTTTTTTTTTTTTTTTAGGGGCTTGGGTGGGGACGTTTGGCTAATTTATTTTGTTGAGGTAAATGGGGCAGGGGTGTGAGGGGTGGATTAAGGGATTGGGGTGGGGGTCGCCGGGATGGGCTATTTGTTTAAGGGGTGGGGAGTTTGTGTATTTGATTAATTGATTAAGGTGGGGGGGGTCAGGTATTTTTTATTTGTATTTAGGGCTTAGGGTGGGGGCGTGGTAGTATATTTTTAAAGGGGTGGGGGAAGATTTAAGGAAGGGTGGAAGGGGAGAAGAGGAGGAAGGGAGTTTGGGGTAGGATTAGTGGGTGGTTGTTTTGTGGTGGGGTGGATTTAGGGCTTAGGGTGGGTAGGGATGTTGGGGTACTTTCGTTTTTAGAGGCAGGGGAAGGGGTTTGGTTTATTTTAATTTTTTAGGGCTCAGGGTGAGTGGAGGGGGAAGTGTAATTTATTTTTATGGGGCGGGGTAGGAGGGTCGGTATAGTTTTCATTTTAGGGCTTAGGTTGGGTGGGGGGGCTGAGGTAGTTTACTTTTTAGGGGCGGTGTGGGGGTTGTAGGAGGCTGGCCTGGTTTGTAGTGGGTACCAAAGGTACTTACACCTTATACCAGGTCCAGTTATCATTTATTAGTGAAATGTAGTCAGTGTCTAGAGGCCAGGCTGTCTAGGGGTAGCTGAGCAGCCAAGGCATATCTAGGAGACATGCAAAGCTCATGCAATACCACTGTAGTCACACAGTACTCACACACATGAAAGGAAATACTCAGTGTTACAGAAATAAAAGTTCTTTATTTTTAGTGACACAATGCCATTAATACCTTAGTGACTATACTCCCTTAGGAGGTAAGTAATATACACAGTATACACACTAGAATGCAGTAATAGCTGTAAAAACAGTAAGAAAACACTGCAAATAGTGCAAATCACAATAGATAGCAAAGGGCCCCCCCAGTTGAAAAATAAAAATGATTGGGCCCCCGCAGAATTTTTCACAATTGTTTTATAAAGATGGCAATGTTTAAATATGTCCAGACCTATTTAAAGATTGCAATTAAATACTGTTACCTTTTTAAAAATGCAATAACATGCTTTTGCTTAAAACAAAGGCCTGTTATCGGTATCAATCTTCTTTTGGCCAGAGTCTGGCGCTCCCCCCCGGGATCACTTGAGGCCCCCCTAAGAGGGCCCGCTCCCCAGTTTGAAGACCTCTGGCCTAATGGGAACACAAACCATATACTAAAATAGTGGAATGCGAAAGTCGGTTTCCCACCTAGGCAAGTGTAGTGTGTAGAGGGGAGCTGGGAGTGTAAGAAAACACCAAAGGTAAGTAAAAGAACCCACCCTAGATCCCAGGAAAGCAGGAGTAAATCACAGTACGTTCCCTGGAACACACAAGAACATGTGATAAAAGATAATGCAAGAGACTGCAAGACACCAACAATGGATTCCTGGACCTTAAGACCTATGGAAGAAGGGGACCAAGTCCAAGCAGCACTGAAGAGTCCAGGGAGAACAGGAGCCCCTGCTAACCCAGATGAAGGTGCAGAAGAAGAACCACGGTGAAGAAGAACAGTCAGTACTGCACCCAAGAAGATGGATGTGGGTTCCTGGTTGGCGCAGATTGTGTCCCACACAGGATGGATGATTGCAGTCTGGTTTGCGTCACTGGATTCCGCCAACAAGCCTTCGCACACGCAAAGCTCGCGGATAGCGGAAAATGGCGCTGGCCAGGGCCAGAAAGAACCTGGTGACCTCTACCCAGGATGGGGAGACAGAGTGGGCTCTCAGCAACTCAGTGAGCCCTCAGAAGACCAGGCAGCATGCACAGGAGTCCCACAGCACTTGGGCAAAGAAAGTGGAAATGGAGGCCCACGCAGCATGACGCAAAGGGATCCCACTCCACCGGAGAACCACTCAGGAAGCTGAGAGTCACAGGAAGGAGTGCGAGGGCTGGAGCTGTGTTGTGCACAAAGAACTTTGTGGAAGGTCACACAAAAGCCTTGGCAACTGCAAATCATGCGGTGCACGGGGGTACTGTCTTGCTTGGGGAGGCAAGCTCTTACCTCCACCAAATTTGGACAGCTGAACCTTAGGACCGTCAGGACAACTTCAGTCCACCACCCATGTTGCTAGATCCACTCACTTTGTCAGGAGAGGGGACACACGCCACCAGTCGTTGCTGCAAAGGGGTGCCTGCTGAAGAAGGGAAATGATTCCTTCACTTCAAGGGAGATTCCTTTGTTCTTCTGGTGAAAGCTGAAGACAGGCAGTCCTTGGAGGATGCACGACCTGGAAACAGTTGCAGTTGCTGGCAGGAGCTGAAGATATGATGTTGCAGAAGTCATCTTCACTTCTTTGTTGCAGTTTGTAGAGTTCCTGGAAGGTCCAGATGCAGTTTCATCTGTAGAAGGTGAAGTAAAGGATGCAGAGAATTCCTGCTGGAGTCTTTCAATCCCAATCTGAGGAAACACCCAGGAGAGGGACGCTATATAGCCCCGAAAGGAGGATTGAACAGCTACACAGGTAAGCACCAATCAGGGGAGGGCTCTGACATCACCTGCTGGCACTGGCCACTCAGATTCTCCCAGAATGCCCCACCACCTTGGAATCTAAGGTGGCAAAACCCAGGGACACTCTGGAGGAGCTCTGGGCACCACCCCTGGGGTGGTGATGGACAGGGGAGTGGTCACTCTCCTTTCCTTTGTCCAGTTTCGTGCCAGAGCAGGGACTGGGGGTCCCTGAACTGGTGTAGACTGGATTATGCATGGAGGGCAACATCTCTGCCCTTCGAAGCATTTCCAGAGGCTCTGGGAGGCTACCCTTTCCATGCCTGTAGCACCTATTTCCAAAGGGAGAGGGTGTAACACCCCTCTTCCAAAGGAAATGCTTTGTTCTGCCTTCCTGGGCTTGAACTGCTCAAGCAACAGGAGGGCAGAAACCTGCCTGTGAGGTGGCAGGAGCTGGAACTGCCTGGAGAACCTCAGGTGGCTAGTATGGCAGTACTGGGTGTCTACTCTGGAGCCCCCAGAGTGCAGGGAATTGTAAAACCAATGCTAGAATCGGTATTGGGGTACAATTCCCAGATGTTAGATTCCTTACATGGCCATATTCGGAGTTACCATTGTGAAGCTGGACATAGGTTAATACCTATGTCCAGTGCATGCGTAAAATGACGTACCCGCACTCACAAAGTCTGGGAAAATGGTCCTGGATGACGTGGGGGCACATCTGCTAGTGCAAGGGTGCCCTCACACATAGATACTTTGCACCCAGCCTTCAGGGTTGGAAGACCTTGTAGGAGGCTAGCCTGGCTTATAGTGGGTACCTTGTGGTACCTACACCTTATGCCAGGTCCAGTTATCCCTTATTAGTAGAATAGAGGTGTTCTAGCAGCTTAGGCTGATATAGGTAGCTATAGCAGAGCACCCTAGGCTGAACTAGGAGAAATGCAAAGCTCCTACTATACCACTTATATCATATATCACAAGAAAACACAATACTCAGAGTTACTAAAAATAAAGGTACTTTATTTTAGTGACAATATGCTAAAAGTATCTCAGAGGATACCCTCACTTAGGAGGTAAGTAATATACACAAATTAAATGCACATAAACCAAAATCAGGTAAGTAACAGTAAGAAAATTAGTGCAAACAATGTAGAATCACAATAGGATGCGATAGGTAGAAATAGGCCTAGGGGCAACAAAAACCATATACTCCAAAAGTGGAAGGCGAACCACGAATGGACCCCAGGCCTAGTGTAGCTTGTAGAGGGTCACTGGGACTGTTAGAAAACACTAAGGGTGTCCAAGATACCCAACCCCAAGACCCTGAAAATTAGGAGTAAAGTTACCCTACTACCCCAGAAAGACAGTATAGTCGAGATAGGGGATTCTGCAAGAACAACAACTGCCAGCAAAAACTGAAGACGGATTCCTGGACCTGAGGACCTGTAAAGGAAGAGGACCGAGTCCAAGAGTCACGCAAGTGTCCAGGGGGGGCAGGAGCCCACTAAACCCCGGATGAAGGTGCAAAAGGGCTGCTTTTGGGTGGAAGAAGCCAAAGATTCTGCAACAACGGAAGGTGCCAGGAACTTCTCCTTTGGTCTGAAGATGTCCCACGGAGTGCTGGAGGATTCAGAGTTGTTTCCACGCAGAAAGACTGCAAACAAGCCTTGCTAGCTGCAAGAGTTGCAGTTGAGGATTTTGGGTGCTGCTGAGGACCAGGAAGGACCAGGATGTCGCCACTTGGAGGAGGAGACAGAGGGGGTGCTCAGCAACTCAGAGAGCCCCCGCAGAAGCAGGCAGCACCCGCAGTAGTACCGGAACAGGCACTTAGAAGATCTGAGGACAGCGGTCAACTCAGAGCCACAAAGGAGGGTCCCACGACGTCAGAGTCCAACTCAGCGAGTTGGGCAATGCAGGACGGAGTGCTGGGGACCCAGGCTAGGCTGTGCACAAAGGAATCCTTGGAAAAGTGCACAGAAGCCGGAGTAGCTGCAGATCACACAGTTCATAGGATTACTGTCTGGCGTGGGGAGGCAAGGACTTACCTCCACCAAATTTGGACAGAAGGGCCACTGGACTGTGGGAGACACTTGGACCCAGCTCCTGTGTTCCAGGGACCATGCTCGTCAGGATGAGAGGGGGACCCAGAGGACCAGTGATGCAGAAGTTTGGTGCCTGCGTTAGCAGGGGGAAGATTCCGTTGACCCACAGGAGATTTCTTCTTGGCTTCCAGTGCAGGGTGACGGCAGACAGCCCTCAGAGCATGCACCACCAGAAAACAGTTGTGAAAGCCGGCAGGATGAGGCGCTACAATGTTGCTGGTAGGCGTCTTGCTACTTTGTTGCGGTTTTGCAGGCGTCCTGGAGCAGTCAGCGGTCGATCCATAGCAGAAGTCGAAGAGGGAAGTGCAAAGGAACTCTGGTGAGCTCTTGCATTCGTTATCTGAGGAATAGCCCAGAGGAAAGACCCTAAATAGCCCCAAAAGGAGGATTGGCTACTGAGAAAGGTAAGCACCTATCAGAGGGGGTCTCTGACGCCACCAGCTGGCCACTCAGAGCATTCCATTGTGCCCCAACACCTCTGTATCCAAGATGGTAGAGGTCTGGGACACACTGGAGGAGCTCTGGGCACCTCCCCTGGGAGGTGCTGGTCAGGGGAGTGGTCACTCCCCTTTCCTTTGTCCAGTTTCGCGCCAGAGCAGGGCTGGGGGATCCCTGAACCGGTGTAGACTGGCTTATGCAGAGATGGGCACCATCTATGCCCATCAAAGCATTGCCAGAGGCTGGGGGAGGCTACTTCCCTCCCCAGCCCTCCACACCTATTTCCAAAGTGAAAAGGTATAACACCCTCTCTCAGAGGAAATCCTTTGTTCTGCCTTCCTGGGATGAGGCTGCCCAGGCTCCATGGGGGCAGAAACCTGTCTGAGGGGTTGGCAGCAGCAGCAGCTGCAGTGGAGACCCCGGAAAGGCAGTTTGGCAGTACCCGGGTTCTGTGCTAGAGACCCGGGGATGCATGGAATTGTCCCCCCACTACCAGAATGGTATTGGGGTGACAATTCCATGATCCTAGACATGTTACATGGCCATGTTCGGAGCTACCATTGTGACGCTACATATAGGTAGTGACCTATATGTAGTGCACACGTGTAATGGTGTCCCCGCACTCACAAAATGCTGGGGAATTTGCCCTGAACAATGTGGGGGCACCTTGGCTAGTGCCAGGGTGCCCACACACTAAGTAACTTGGCACCTAACCTTCACCAAGTGAGGGTTAGACATATAGGTGACTTATAAGTTACTTATGTGCAGGGAAAAATGGCTGTGAAATAACGTGGACGTTATTTCACTCAGGCTGCAGTGGCAGTCCTGTGTAAGAATTGTCTGAGCTCCCTATGGGTGGCAAAAGAAATGCTGCAGCCCATAGGGGCCTCCTGGAACCCCAATACACTGGGTACCTAGGTACCATATACAAGGGAATTATAAGGGTGTTCCAGTGTGCCAATGAGAATTGGTAAAATTAGTCACTAGCCTGCAGTGACAATTTTAAAAAGCAGAGAGAGCATAAACACTGAGGTTCTGGTTAGCAGAGCCTCAGTGATACAGTTAGGCACCACACAGGGAACACATTACGAGCACTGGGGTCCTGCCTAGCAGGATCCCAGTGACACATAGGCAAAAACAAACATACATACACACACAGTAAAAATGGGGGAAACATGCCAGGCAAGATGGCACTTTCCTACAGACCTGACATATAGGTGACTTATAAGTGACCTGGTGCAGTGTAAATGGCTGTGAAATGCTGCGTGCACCCTTTCACACAGGCTGCAATGGCAGTCCTGTAGAAGCCTTTGCATGGGCTCCCTATGGGTGGCAAAAGTAGTGCTGCAGCCCATAGGGATCCCCTGGAACCTCAATGCCCTGGGTACCTAAGTACCATATACGAGGGACTTATAAGGGGGCACCAGTATGCCAAACTGGGATGAAATACTGGGTTACCAGTATGTAGTGACAGATTTGGGAGAAGAGAGAGCATAAGCATTGGGGTCCTGGTTAGCAGGATCCCAGTGGCACAGTTAAACACACTGACAAACAGGCCAAAAACCATAAGCACTGGGGTCCTGGCTAGCAGGATCCCAGTGACACAGTCGAATACACTGACAAACAGGCCAAAAATGGGGGTACCCATGCTAGAAAAAGGCTGCATTCTCACACTCAACCTCACCCCATACCTCCGTCTTGGGATGAGAGAGTTAAGATCTCTCTGCAGACTCAAACAAATTGAAACTGGTTCTAACCCTACTGAGACTAAGCTCTTTGCAGAGTATAGTAGCGACCTCCCCTCAGAGGAAGAAGTTAGAGTTCAGGAAGAACTCCACCCTCCTACCCTAACTAGGGTCTCCTTGCCCCTGTCCCCAAAGATAGCATCCACAGGACCTGGGTCTCACACAGGTGAGTCAGGCTCCTCTGGGAACACTGAGGACAGCCTTTGAGAGACAGCTCCAGGCCAAAAAAAGGGAAAGAGCAGAAATGGGCCTAGCACCCATTATTGCTGGCAACAACTCAGTAACTAGGGACAGTGAGCACACTGACACCCCTAAAATCCCCAAAGGGACTGTCCCTAAGTATGAGGAAGGTGATGACTTCACCTAGTGGTTCAGAGCCTTTGAGAAGGCTCGTGCAACCAGAAGATTGAAAAGGTCTCATTGGAGAGCTCTTCTTTGGGAACCGTTCACTGGTAGGTGTAGGGATAGGCTTCTCACACTCACTGATGCAGATTCTGAATTCTATGACCACAATAAGGCTACCCTGATTGAGGGCTTTGGATTAACCTCTGAGGAGTATAGAATTAGGTTCAGGGGGCTCACAAAACCTTGAGCCAGTCTTGAGTTGATTTTGTAGAGTACTCCGTGAAAACACTAGATGGTTGGATACCTGCCAGTGGAGTGCATTACTATGATGAGCTTTATAGTTTGTTTGTGAAAGAACATCTTTTAAGTAACTACTTCAATGACAAGTTGCATCAATTTCTGGTAGACGTAGGTCCACCTTCTCCCCAATCACTGGGAAAGAAGGCAGACCACTGGGTCAAGACGAGGGTGACCAAGACTTCCACTGGGTATGACCAAAAGAAAGGTGTTACAAAACCTCTCCAGGGGAAGGGTGATGAGACACCTAAGGATAAAAGTAAAGAGTCTTCTCAAGGGCCTCAAAACCTGCTCAGGAGGGTGGGCCCAAGCTTCTTCACAATCTTCATATGAGTACAAGGGTAAAAACTTTGATCTCAAAAAGGCCTGGCGTTTCAACTGTAACAGCATGGACACCAAACTGGAGACTTGGCTTGTCCCAAAAAGAACCCCTCTAACACTGCACCAGTTAGCCCTGGTATAGCCAGTCTCCCGGTGAGATCAACAGTGTGCCCAGAGCAAATCAGGGTTCACACTGAAGTTACTTTCATTTCTGAGTGTAGGATAGATGTTGCTACTCATGCTGTATGGCCTCTGGTCTCCTGTGGGCTCTCTGAGTTGCTGAGAGCCCCCTCTGATGCCCCTTCCTCGGTAGCGTCCACCAGGTCCCTCCTGGTCTCAGGCAGCACCATTTTCCGCTAACCACAAGCTTTGCGAGTGCCAAGGCTTGTTGGCGGACTCCAGATCCTGGCTTCTAGACACTGCCTACATTTCACTAATAAGGGATAACTGGACCTGGTATAAGGTTTAAGTACCATAGGTACCCACTACAAACCAAGCCAGCCATGGTTAGCCCCCCACTTTTGCCAGATGTATGATTTAGCCTAGAAATTGTAGTGCCCAGGGCCCCCTGCTAACCAGGTTCCCCAAGCCAGAGCTCTTGCCCTAAAACGGTTTTGATGCATTGGCACAATTGGATACACCTTTAGCTACCACTATAAGTCCCTAGTAAAAGGTACTCAGGTACCCAGGGCATGGGGCACTATGGGTAGGCCCCTGAGGGCAGCAGCACTGATTGTGCCACCATTTAGGGCCATGCATCAAGATGCCCCCAGCACTGCCATTGCAGGCTGGGTGTACTGGTACAAACCTAAAATACAAACTCAACATTGCACACTGCCTGTGTGCCCTGTCCACCGTACACTGCATATACTATGGGTAAGACACCCCTCTGGCAGGCCTTACAGCCCTAAGGCAGGGTGCACCATATCATATGTGAGGGCATAGCTGCATGAGCAATATGCCCCCACTGTGTCCTTGCCAAACCTGGGACATAGTGAGGGAACAGAACAGCCATTTTGATACATGTGCTTGACACTGGTCAACACGAATTCCCCAGCTACATGATGGCCACTCTGAACCTGGGTTGTTTGATATCAAGCAACTCAGAATGATAAATCTAAACTGGTTCCAGTATTGGATTTATCCCTAAATGTACCCAGGGGTCACCTTAGAGGTGCCCCCTGCAAAAGCTAACTACCCTGGCATGGTTGCTGACTCCTCCTTTCCAGCCTGGCACCTCCAGACACCCAGTCTACAAACCTTTGGGGAGAGGTCTGTGTAGGAAAATGCCACTGTTGGCATAGCTTTGATTGAAAGTGTGCTGGGACCCTGCCAACCAGGCCCCAGCACCAGTGTTCCTTCCCTAAAACTGTACCTTTGTTTCCACAATTGGCACAGCCCTGGCACACAGTTATGTCCCTTGTAAAAGATACCCCTGGTACCAAGGGCCCTGTGGCCAAGGAAGGTCTCTAAGGGCTGCAGCATGTATTATGCCACCCTGGGGACCCCTCACTCAGCACATGCACACTGCCTCACAGCTTATGTGTGCTGGTAGAGAGAGTACGACATGGTCGACATGGCACTCCCCTCAGAGTGTTATGCCCACAACCCATTGCCTGTGGCATAGGTAAGTCACCCCTCTAGCAGGCCTTACAGCCCTAAGGCAGGGTGCACTATACTACAGGTGAGGGGATAGCTGCATGAGCACTATGCCCTACAGTGTCTAAGCCAATTCTTAGACATTGTAAGTGCAGGGTAGCCATAAAAAGTATATGGTCTGGGAGTTTGTCAAACACGAACTCCACAGTTCCATAATGGCTACACTGAATACTGGGAAGTTTGGTATCAAACTTCTCAGCACAATAAATCCAAACTGATGCCAGTGTGGGATTTATTGAGAAATACACACAGAGGGCATCTTTGAGATGCCCCCTGCATCCCAGCCCAACTACTAGTGCTAGGCTGACCGGTGTCTGCCAGCCTGCCACTTCCAGACTAGTTTCTAGCCACATGGGGTGAGTGCCTTTGTGCACTCTGTGACCAGGAGCAAAGTCGGTCCTGGGTGGAGGTGCTTCACACCTTCCCCCGCAGGAACTGTAACACCTGGCGGAGAGCCTCAAAGGCTCAAGCCTGGTGTTACAACGCCCCAGGGCACTCCAGCTAGTGGAGATGCCTGCCCCCGGACTCAGCCCCCACTTTTGGCGGCAAGTCCAGGGAGATAATGAGAAAAACAAGGAGGAGTCACCCCCTCAGCCAGGTCCACCCCTAAGGTGACCAGAGCTGATGTGACCCCCCTCCTTAGAAAATACTCCATCTTGCTTTGGAGGATGTAGCCCAATAGGATTAGGGATGTGCCCCCCTCCCCAAAGGGAGGGGGCACAAGGAGGGTGTAGCCACACTCAGGGACAGTAGCCATTGGCGACTGCCCTCCAACCCTAAACACACCCCATAATTTAGTATTTAGGGGCGACACAACCCAGAAAATCAGATTCCCGATGAAGGACTGCTGACCTAAAAACTCAGCAGAGAAGAAGGAAGACGACAACTGCTTTGGCCCCAGCCCTACCGGCCTGCCTCCTGATTCAAAGAACTTTCAACAGCAAAGCATCCTGCACGCCCAGCGATTTCTGCCGATTCAGAGGACTGCCCTGCAACTCCAAAGGACCAAGAAACTCCTGAGGACAGCAGCCCTGTCTAAAGCAACAAGAAGAAACCATCTTTAAAAGGACTCACCTCACTCCAGAAGCGTGAGTCCCAACCACTCTGCACCCGACGCCCCTGGCTGTGTCCAGAGAAACAAACGCCGCAGAGAGGACCCCCAAGTGACTCCAACAACGTGTCCACCCCGAACCGACCTCCCTGCACCCCCACGACGACGCCTGCAGAGGGAATCGAGAGGACCCCCTTGACTGCGACTGCCCGGTAACAAAGAAACCCGACGCCTGGAAGAAGCACTGCTCCCACAGCCCCCAGGCCTGTGAAGAACCAACCACCGGTGCAGCAGTGACAAGCAGGCGGCCCTTACCCTTGGCCAGTTGGTGGCTGACCCGAGAAGTGCCCCTAAGCCCTGCCTGCATCGTCTGAGTGACCCCCAGGTCCCCCCATTAATTCCTATAGAAAACCCAACGCCTTGTTTGCCCACTGCACCCAGCCGCCCCTGTGCCGCTAAGGGTGCATTTTGTGTGCCTGCTTGGGACCCCCCCAGTGCTCTACAAAACCCTCCTGGTCTGCTCCCCGAGGACGCAGTCTCCATAGGCGCCTTTGTTATTTGGGCCCCTCTTTGACCTCTGCACCAGACCGGCCCTGTGTTGCTGGTGCTGGGTGTTTGGGGTTGACTTGAACCCCCAACGGTAGGCTGCCTATGCCTCGGAGACTGAACTTGTAAGTGCTTTACTTACCTCAAAAACTAACCTGTACTTACCTCCCCCAGGAACTTTTGAATTTTGCACTGTGTCCACTTTTAAAATAGCTTATTCCCATTTTATGCCAAACTGTGTATATTACTGTTTTTAGTCAAAGTTCTATTTATACCTATGCAAAGTACCTTACACTTAATGTACGTACCTGCAATTTGACTCTTGTGGTTCTAAAATAAATTAAGAAAATAAAAATTTTCTATATAAAAATGTATTGGCCTGGAGTTGTCATTGAGTGTGTGTTCTCATTTATTGCCTGTGTGTGTACAACAAATGCTTAACACTACCCTTTGATAAGCCTAACTGCTCGACCACACTACCACAAATAGAGCATTAGTATTCTCTATTATTGGCTCTGTCAAGCCTCTTGGGGAACCCCTGGACTCTGCGCCCCCTATCTCTCACTTTGAGATAGTATATACAGAGCTAGCTTCCCTCAGTCTGTCTCTCTGGTTGGTAGAACAATGCCCTTCCTGGGTGGAGGTGGTAACATCCCCTCCCTCAGGAATGTGCACTACCCTGGCGGTGAGCTTCAAAGGGCTTACCACCTTTGAAATTCGACCCCCAGGCTTGCTGCTAACAGCAGATAGTCAACCCCTTTGCAAATCCCCACTTTTGGCGGAAACAAAGGCGGGAACCTACGCAAAGGGTAGGAGGGGTGGCCCTACCTGGCATGCACCACCCCTAAGGTGTTGCCTGCAAGGTGGACACTCCACTCCATCTAAGATGTAAGGGAAATAGCCAATCAGGAATAGGAAAGTGACCCTTCTCACAGGAAGTGGTCACTGTAGTGGGTGTAGCCACCCAAAGGTAAGTGTCCCATTGGACACTACCAGGTTCCCCCTAAAACGCCCACTGAATTCACTATTTAGAGGGCATTCCCAGACCAGGAAATCAGATTTGATGGACAAAAGAAGACAGCACCAAGAATATACAAGGCTCGACCTGCTGCAACAAAGAAAAGGCGTCAACCCCTGCCTGCTGCACCCAGGACCCGACAATCACCGCTGAGGAGCTGCTGGACAACTCTAAAGAACCCCGGAGGAACCTCTGGCTTTGAAAATCGCCCAAGAACTCCCACCAGAGTGGAGGTACCACTGTGCAACAAGAAGAAACAAGCACACCAATGAGGGTCACTTCACTGACCAGTTGCTAACTCCTGAAACCAGAAGTTGCAGATGGACCCAATGACATACTGATGACCATGAGGACAAACCCTGCAAGTGTGCTAAGTTTGGTGGCACTGTGCCCTCCAGTGGTCAAACCATACTAATACTGGGTATTGGTCAGCTAACATTGAACACCAGGAAAACCAGCCCACCCAGGGCTGAAAAAGGACCAGAAGGAAGCCTCTGTCAAGGGACTTCAGGAACACCCTGGACCTCCCGCCATAGTGCCCCTGTTGTCCAGCAAACGACCCTTGAACTGACTTACCTCCAGCTCCAAAGGGCATCTTTGTGCACAGCTCTTGGCTCACTGATTCGCTCTGCATCCAGCCACCCTGTTCCCTGCACCGAAGAACCTGCTGCACCCTAAGGGTCCCTCACTCCTTGCGACCTTGACACTCCAAGGGGATCCCAGGGAACCACCTCTAAACTTACCTGCGCAGTCCTTTTCCAAGTCGTCTCTCGCAGTGGCCCTGCACCAGCTCCAGAGATCTTGCATCACTGCTCCCAAAGGAACCAGGAGCTGCCCAAACTTCTCCAGCTGTTACAACCTTGACCAACCTGCAAAAGATGAACTTCGTAAACCAACTGTATGGGTTTGTATGTATTTTTAAAGGTGACTGTCTATTGATTCCTACAGTGCATCATTATGCACAAAAAGACTATTTGGATTAAACTTAAAAATCCATATCTCAAAAAGCACTTAACCAAGTTTTATAATCTTGGTCTTAAAAATTATATAAAAATCTGAAGTATTTTTATAAATTGGTCTTGAGTTATCCCTTCAAATGTGTGAGTTGCATGATTGACACTGTGAGTACAACAAATGATTTGAACTTCTCCAAGATTGACCTAACTGCCTGACCAAGCTAGATTAGGTGATTAGATTAGGTGAGGAGTTTTTACTCCTATAAACTAACATGTGGTTGACTGGACCCTCTGCACAGTTTGCCTAGCTTTGCACATTACATAGAGGGACAGCCTCCTACATTTGGTGGATCAGCGGTGGGATAACGTCTTTGCATTTGCTGATATCACTTTGTCAATTTTATGAGCACACAGTTAACTCTCAAAATTGCCTTTAGTTAATTACTTTTGTTTTTTTTTTACTAAACAACTTTTGCACATTTTTTAAATAATTGTGAGGGCCCTGGTTAGGTCTACAACTTTAGCAAAATGTTTTTAAAAAGTCCTTACTTTAGTTGGCCTATCCAAAAAGGGGATCCTAAATTTCCAAAAACATCCCAGCTTTAGTAAAGTAATAATGACAGATTCAGAGACCAAGACCCAAGAGTTCAACCTGGAACCTTATGAGGCATATAGCTATGATCAATTAAGGAGACTCTGCAGGCTGCACCAAATTTTTACTGGAAAAAGCCCCAGTGCAGAGAAACTTAAGTTTCAGGTGGCCCGGTATGAAAAAGATAATCCCCCAGATGATGGAGAAGATGATGCATCTGTTATGGGTGAAGAAGATCCTGTGATTAATGGGGATGAGAGTGGTTCCTCTTCTACCAGAAGCAATAGAGCACCCACAGGCACAGACCTGGACATTGCCAAGCTGACCAAGAGAATGGCCTTAGAGAGTCAGCTCTCGGAAATGGAGAAACAGAGAAAGGAGTTAGGCCTAGGACCCATCTCTGGTGGCAGCATATCAATCAATCAGGGATTTGTAAAGCGCACTGCTTACCCGTGAGGGTCTCAAGGAGCATACAAGTGTTGACAGGGAAATCTTTCAACATCAAACTCTCAAAAGGAGTTGTCCCTCCCTTCACTAAAGGGAATGATATAGTTAAATGTTTTTTTGCCTTTGAAAAAGCCTGCATTGGGTGGGAAATTGAGAAAAAGCATTGGGGCACACCGTTGAGGGAGTTATTCTCAGGAAAGTACAGGTATAGTCCCCTGACACTGAATGAGGAAGATTTTAAATCTTATGACCTTATGGTGTGACCAAAACTACCACTGGTGGGGGAAAGCAAAAGAAAGAGGCCAAAAAGCCTCCACAAGGGAAAGATGGGAACTAAGGCAAAAATAATAGTCTTATCAAGGCCCCTAAAAATCTAGACAGGAGGTAGGGCCCAGAGACTCCTCACTTTCTAGAGATGGACACTTTGATCCCAGCAAGGCTTGGTGCCATGATTGCAAAACTAAAGGGCACCAAACTGGATCTCTGGCTGTAAAAATAAAAAAAAATGTCTCTAGTCAAACTGCCGTAAATGCACTTGTCAATCTCCAGGTATAGTCAGAGGCTTGGCCTAAGCATGTCAGTGACCCCACAGATGCAACATTAGTCACTGAGGAAGGGGTAGAATTATCCTGTGCTGCATGGCTAAGTAATATGCAAAAATACAGGCAGCATCCTTTGATTAATGGGGAGAAAGTGGAAGCACTGAGGTACACAGGAGCTCATGGTACCATTGTAACTCAGCACTTGTTCCACTCAAATCAGTTCCTGGTTGTAGGAGGCTGGACTGGCTTGTAGTGAGTACCAAGGGGTACTTGCACCTTGCACCAGGCCCAGTTATCCCTTATTAGTGTATAGGGTGTCTAGCAGCTTAGGCTGATAGATAATGGTAGCTTAGCAGAGCAGCTTAGGCTGAACTAGGAGACGTGTGAAGCTACTACAGTACCACTTAGTGTCATATGCACAATATCATAAGAAAACACAATACACAGTTATACTAAAAATAAAGGTACTTTATTTTTATGACAATATGCCAAAGTATCTTAGAGTGTACCCTCAGTGAGAGGATAGGAAATATACACAAGATATATATACACACTAGCAAAAATATGCAGTATAGTCTTAGAAAACAGTGCAAACAATGTATAGTTACAATAGGATGCAATGGGGAAACATAGGGATAGGGGCAACACAAACCATATACTCCAAAAGTGGAATGCGAACCACGAATGGACCCCAAACCTATGTGACCTTGTAGAGGGTCGCTGGGACTATTAGAAAATAGTGAGAGTTAGAAAAATAACCCTCCCCAAGACCCTGAAAAGTGAGTGCAAAGTGCACTAAAGTTCCCCTAAGGACAAAGTAGTCGTGTTAGAGGAATAATGCAGGAAATACACAAACCAGCAATGCAACAACTGTGGATTTCCAATCTAGGGTACCTGTGGAACAAGGGGACCAAGTCCAAAAGTCACAAGCAAGTCGGAGATGGGCAGATGCCCAGGAAATGCCAGCTGCGGGTGCAAAGAAGCTTCGACTGGACAGAAGAAGCTGAGGTTTCTGCAGGAACGAAAAGGGCTAGAGACTTCCCCTTTGGTGGACGGATCCCTCTCGCCTTGGAGAGTCGTGCAGAAGTGTTTTCCCGCCGGAAGGACGCCAACAAGCCTTGCTAGTCGCAAATCGTGCATTTGGCGTTTTTTGGACGCTGCCGGGGCCCAGGAGGGACCAGGAGGTCGCAAATTGGACCTGAAGAGAGAGGGGACGTCGAGCAAGACAAAGAGCCCTCACTGAAGCAGGTAGCACCCGGGGAAGTGCCAGAAACAGGCACTACGAGGATGCGTGAAACGGTGCTTGCCGAAGTTGCACAAAGGAGTCCCACGTCGCCGGAGACCAACTTAAAAAGTCGTGCAATGCAGGTTAGAGTGCCGTGGACCCAGGCTTGGCTGTGCACAAAGGGTTTCCGCCGGAAGTGCACAGGGGCCGGAGTAGCTTCAAAGTCGCGGTTCCCAGCAATGCAGCCCAGCGAGGTGAGGCAAGGACTTACCTCCACCAAACTTGGACTGAAGAGTCACTGGACTGTGGGGGTCACTTGGACAGAGTCGCTGGATTCGAGGGACCTCGCTCGTCGTGCTGAGAGGAGACCCAAGGGACCGGTAATGCAGCTTTTTGGTGCCTGCGGTTGCAGGGGGAAGATTCCGTCAACCCACGGGAGATTTCTTCTGAGCTTCTGGTGCAGAGAGGAGGCAGGCTACCCCCACAGCATGCACAAGCAGGAAAACAGTCGAGAAGGCGGCAGGATCAGCGTTACAGAGTTGCAGTAGTCGTCTTTGCTACTATGTTGCAGGTTTGCAGGCTTCCAGCGCGGTCAGCGGTCGTTTCCTTATCAGAAGGTGAAGAGAGAGATGCAGAGGAACTCGGATGAGCTCTTGCATTCGTTATCTAAAGTTTCCCCAGAGACAGAGACCCTAAATAGCCCGAAAAGAGGGTTTGGCTACTTAGGAGAGAGGATAGGCTACTAACACCTGAAGGAGCCTATCAGCAGGAGTCTCTGACGTCACCTGGTGGCACTGGCCACTCAGAGCAGTCCAGTGTGCCAGCAGCACCTCTGTTTCCAAGATGGCAGAGGTCTGGAGCACACTGGAGGAGCTCTGGACACCTCCCAGGGGAGGTGCAGGTCAGGGGAGTGGTCACTCCCCTTTCCTTTGTCCAGTTTCGCGCCAGAGCAGGGGCTAAGGGGTCCCTGAACCGGTGTAGACTGGCTTATGCAGAATTGGGCACATCTGTGCCCAAGAAAGCATTTCCAGAGGCTGGGGGAGGCTACTCCTCCCCTGCCTTCACACCATTTTCCAAAGGGAGAGGGTGTCACACCCTCTCTCAGAGGAAGTTCTTTGTTCTGCCATCCTGGGCCAGGCCTGGCTGGACCCCAGGAGGGCAGATGCCGGTCTGAGGGGTTGGCAGCAGCAGCAGCTGCAGTGAAACCCCAGGAAGGGCAGTTTGGCAGTACCAGGGTCTGTGCTACAGACCACTGGGATCATGGGATTGTGCCAACTATGCCAGGATGGCATAGAGGGGGCAATTCCATGATCATAGACATGTTACATGGCCATATTCGGAGTTACCATTGTGAAGCTACATATAGGTAGTGACCTATATGTAGTGCACGCGTGTAATGGTGTCCCCGCACTCACAAAGTTCAGGGAATTGGCTCTGAACAATGTGGGGGCACCTTGGCTAGTGCCAGGGTGCCCTCACACTAAGTAACTTTGCACCTAACCTTTACCAGGTAAAGGTTAGACATATAGGTGACTTATAAGTTACTTAAGTGCAGTGTAAAATGGCTGTGAAATAACGTGGACGTTATTTCACTCAGGCTGCAGTGGCAGGCCTGTGTAAGAATTGTCAGAGCTCCCTATGGGTGGCAAAAGAAATGCTGCAGCCCATAGGGATCTCCTGGAACCCCAATACCCTGGGTACCTCAGTACCATATACTAGGGAATTATAAGGGTGTTCCAGTAAGCCAATGTAAATTGGTAAAAATGGTCACTAGCCTGTTAGTGACAATTTGAAAGTAATGAGAGAGCATAACCACTGAGGTTCTGGTTAGCAGAGCCTCAGTGAGACAGTTAGGCACCACACAGGGAACATATACATGCACACCTATGAGCACTGGGGCCCTGTGTGACAGGGTCCCAGTGACACATACATATAGGCCACAAACCTATGAGCACTGGGGTCCTGACCAGCAGGATCCCAGTGACACATAACAAACATACTGAAAACATCAGTCTGGCTATCAGGATCCCAGTGAGACAGTGAAAACAGTGACAAACACCCTGACATACACTCACAAACAGTCCAAAAGTGGGGGTAACAAGGCTAGAAAGAGGCTACCTTCTCACACTGGTAGGGATGTCTTATCCTGTCACCAATACGGCAATGAGACAAAGTTCCATCCCATGACCTTTGATTGGGGAAGTAGTAGGGAAAAAAGAAGTGGTTGTGTCCTCATCCTTCCCAGTAGATTGCCTGCTTGGAAATTAACTGAGCATTCCCCCTGGGCTGATGTAGAACTGAAGACCCATGCAGCACTGCTAGGGATCCCTGAGTGGGCATGTGTCAAGACAAGGACACAGAGTAAACTTCGGAGAGAAAAAAGGAGAGCTGGGTCCTGAAATAGTGGACCAGCCTCCCAAGAGAAAAAGGTGAGAAGACTGGGGGACCAGCTTCAAAACAGATCACAAATTAGGATCCATCTTCCCAGGAAGAGGAGCCAACCTTCTTGGAGGGAACTGAGGCTGAAGAGCTTGGGCCTTACAACCCACAGATCTTGGACCCAGGGGGGACCTTCCAAAGAAGATGAGTGCCAGGGGCAATGGACCTGACCCACTCTTGAAGGCCTGAGGCAGGAAGCTGGACAGGAAGAGTTAGGGAACGTCAGTGGTACCCACAGGGTTTATTGGGAAGAGGGGCTCCTATACACTGAGGCCAGAGATCCCAAATTTGGTGCAGCCAGGAGGGTGGTAGTACCCCAGACGTTCAGAGAATTCCTCCTCACTGTAGCCCATGACATCAATCCCCCTAGCTGGGCATCTGGGACAAAACAAGAGTTGGAGTGGGTTAGTCAACCACTTTTATTGGCCATAAACGTCCCAAAAAGTGAGGGACTTTTGTCAGTCCTGCCCCACCTGCCAGGTCAGTGGCAAAGCAGGTGGGCACTTAAAGGCCCCCTTAATGCCAACACCTGTGGTTGGGGTACCCTTTGAAAGGGTAGGGGTCAACATTATTGGCCCCCTTGACACTTAAACAGCATCATGACACAGATATATACAAAGGAGTACAGAAGTGATAGAATGGGGAAGAGCGGAAGGAGTTGCCCTTAGAAGGGAAGGGAGTGCTGGAGTTAGGAATCACCCTATAGCCCAAGAATGGGATGAACTAATAGACATGTTCACATCATTGAGTAAAGAAGACAGTAACGATGACGAACGCCATTAAATTGATGAAACCAGAGCTAAGCACTCCACAATAGATCCCTTACTACAGGTAACAGATTTGGTTAACTCCTCCATATGCATAGATAATTTTATACATACTAGGTGGCAAATACCACAGATAACAGCTGACACAGGAGCAGAACCCCCTACCAGAATATAGAAAGATGACTAGTTAATAGTTCACAGTTGAATAGTAGTGTTAGTTGTAGAGAATCTAAGATGTCATAACGATTGCAAGTGTCATCAGGTGATGGTATAAGGTGCTCATTACTCATAGTGCATATA
Source organism: Pleurodeles waltl (assembly GCF_031143425.1). Classification (NCBI taxonomy): domain Eukaryota; kingdom Metazoa; phylum Chordata; class Amphibia; order Caudata; family Salamandridae; genus Pleurodeles; species Pleurodeles waltl. The sequence continues at coordinate 1,800,287,159 of NC_090444.1, read as the reverse complement.
TATGAAATATTTTATGATACTGTTGCTGATGTGTAATATTATATGCTGTATACCACCATACATGTAGGTGAAATGGCGCCCACAAGCAACCAATGTATGACTTGTTTTGAAAACAATAAAATATGTTTTTTTTTAAATGACACAGATATATTCAAGTGGTAGTGGATCATGCCACTAGGTATCCTGAGGCTATAGCCCTTAGGGACATTACTGCACCTGCAGTTACCAAAGCCCTCTTGAGTATCTTCACCAGGGTAGGGTTCCCTAAGGAGTTAAGATCAAACAGAGGTTCAAACTGCATGGCTGCATACTTAAAACACATGTGGCAGAAATGGGTGGTGACCTATAAGTTCACCACCTCATACCATCCACAAACAAATGGGCTGGTTGAGGGATTTAACCAGACCGTAAAAGGCATGATTGGAGGACACCTTGAAAAACTCAGAGGGAGATGGAATGTCCTTCTTCTTTGCCTGCTGTTTGCCTACAGGGAAGTGCCACAAAAGAGAGTAGGTTTCTCTCCGTTTCAACTTTTGTTTGGGCACCTTGTTAGGGGATCACTAAGTCTTGTTAGGGAAGGCTGGGAGAAACCTCTCAAACAGCCCAAGCAAGACATTGTGGGTTATGTGCTTGGCCTACGTTCAAGGATGGCTGAGTACATGGAGGAAACCAGCAAAAACCTTTAGGCCAGCCAGGAGCTAGAAAAGCTCTGGTATGACCAGAAAGCTGCTGTGGTGGAGTTCCAACATGGGCAGAAAGTTTGGGTGTTGGAGACTGTTGCTCCAAGGGCTCTCCAGGAATGTTCTGGGCCCTATCCCATACTTGAAAGAAAAGGGGAGGTCACTTATCTAGCTGACCTAAGCAGTTTAACAAATCTAAAAAGAATAATACATGTCAACCCCTGAAACGCTTCTATGACCGAGCTGATGTGACCATGCTTATGGTTACAGATTAGGGACAGGAAGATGAGTGGGAACCTCTCCCTGATCTCCTCTCCAGCAACCCACAAGTTGGTTCTGTGGATGGAGTGGTCTTATCAGACACCCTTCACAGAACAAAAGAAAACTAATTGCAGGCAAGTCCTCAACCAGTATGCTGAGTTTTTCTCTCTGACCCCTGGAAAGACAGACTGGCGTACCCATCATGTGGACACCGGTGACATCTTGCCTTTGAAAAACAAGATATACAGACAGTCAGACCATGTCAAAGAAAGTATCCATGCAGAGCTTAAAAAGATGTTGGATTTGGGTGTCACTGAACCCTCTGAGAGTCCTTGGGCTAGCCCAGTAGTTTTAGTCTCCAAACCTCACTCCAAAGGAGAGACAAAGGAAATGAGGTGTTGTGTGGACTACAGGGGCATGAATTCTGTGACAAAAACTGATGCACACCCAATTCCAAGAGATAATGGGCTCATAGACAGACTAGGGGCTGCCAAATATCTGAGTACTTTGTATTTAACACCTGGGTACTGGCAGACTGATCTAACCCCAGGAGCTGTCTGCAGCTTCAGAAGCCCTGCTACAAAAAGGTGACACACCCTGCAGGGCCAGCAACCTCTACAAACCCGGAGAGGACTGCCTTCCCACTAGAGGATGAAGAACTTCTGAGGACAGTGGCCCTGTCTACAAGAAAACTCCAAGAAGACTCTAGAACAACCCCGGATCCGTGAGTCCTGCCCCCTCTGCACCTGATGCCCATGGCCTTTGTCCAGATGGCCCACCAGCCCAGAACAGGTCCTCAGGCTATTCTGACCTTGTGTCCACCCTGGGTTGACCCCTCCTGGCTAACACAATGACATCTGCAGCCTAACTCCAGAGGACCCCCCTGACAGTGAGAGAACCTGATGAAGATACGGGATGTCCAAATGTACCCCTGCACCCGCAGCCCCCTGGCCTTGGGGAATCCAACTGATGGTCCAGCAGGGGGCCCTCCACCTTGTCCAGCCTTTGGGTTTCCGGAACCAAGCCCCTGGACCCAGCCTGCAGCATCTTTGTGACCCCCTGGGTCCTCCTATTGAAAAGCATTTGGATCCCAACTCTGTGTTTGCATCCGCCCCCCCACCCTCTCTGCCGAAGAGTGTGTGTGTTTGGTGCTAACCTGTGCCCTCCCCTGTGCTCACCTAAACCCCCCAGGTCTGCCCTCTGAAGTCACAGGTACTTACCTGCCAGCAGATCTATTTCTGAGTGCCCCCAGTCTCCATAGGATCCCATTCTAAATCCAACACCAACTTTGTTTGATGCACCCGACTGGCCGCATGTTTTTGGTGGTGTATGTTCGGGGTCATTTTGAACCTTAACCAGTGGACATCCTAACCCCCAGAGACTTGAACTGTAAGTCGAGTACTTACCCCAAAATTGCACTAACATTTTCCTCTCCTAAGACTGTACTGAAAATTGCACTGTCAGCTTTTGAAAGTGAAAAGTGTTACTTGCCTGTAAACTGTGTTATTTGCCAAACCTAAACAAAGTACATTTGATACATATGCTTGATACATACTTACAACTGTACTTACCTGCAATGAGAATCTCTTGGTTCTAGAAATAAAGTAACAAATATATATTTGATATGTAAAAAAATTGGTTAATTGAGTGTGTGCCTCATTTCTTGACTGTGTTTGTATAACAAATGCTTTGCATTAACCTCTGATAAGCCTAACTGCTTGACCAAACTACCACAAAAGAGAGCATTAGTATTATCTACTTTAGCCTCTGTTAAGCCTCTGGGGAATCTCTGGACTCTGTGCACCCTATATCTCATTTTGATATAGTATATGAAGAGCCAGCTTCCTACACCAGCCACATGATGGATTCACTGGCAATAGGGATGTTTGGTATCAAACATCTCATATTAATCAACCCTCACTGAATCCAGTGATGGATTTATTAGTACATGCACTCAGAGGGCACCTTAGAGGTGCCCTCTTAAAACCTACCAACTCTTAGCATGGACACTGACTGGTCAAAACCAGTGCAGCCACCTGAGACAGGGTTCTGGCCCCCTGAAGTGAGAGCCAACACTCTTGAGGGCTCAGAACAAAGGCCTGCTCTGGGCAGAGATGAGACCTCCTCTCCCAGGCAGAATGGACATTCCAGGGCAAGGAGCTTCAAAGGCCTTGTTGCCTTTGTAATCGAATCCAGAGCCTGATGACCTAAGAAGAGTCGGACACTACAGAGTCATATCAGCAAAGAAGACTGCAGACACCAACTGACTTGGCAGCCCTAGCCGATCCTGTGCCAAAAAATGACCCGTCCTATAGCCCAGTGACCTCCAAAGCTTTGGGAGGACTGCCTGCCTTCGACAAAGATCTCCAGAGAACAGCCAACCTGTTCAAGAAGAAATCAACTTAAAAACAAAAAGAGTGCTGTCCTGTGAACCGTGAAACTGCCTCTGACTCATCTCTGCACTAGATGCCCATGGCCCGAGTCCAAGTGGCCCACCAGTCCTGCAAAGAGTGCGCCGTGGGCTGACCCATGCCGGACTCTGCCTAAAAAGCCTGGGCCTTGGGGAGCTGGACAGTTAGTGTCCCTCCATCCCCTAGAACAGAACTTACCTGGGCTACTGAGGGTTTCCTTCGTTCCACCTCCTGGCCCGAGCCTGCACTATTTTTCCAAAATTATCTCCCTAATTGACTTGCATTGGGCGCCTGACTCTGTGTTGGCACTTTGCACCCAGCTGCCCCTGTGTATTTGACGATATAACTTTGGTGCTGCCTTGTGCCCCTCTCACGCCTCCCCTTACCGCCCCCCTTGCGCTTACCTCAACCCCTGACACCGCTTTACTCAACTGTGAACAGCACATCTTCATTCAGCCCCAGGCTCCATTGGTTAACACTGGGCACCCGATTCTGAAATTGACCTCTGCACCCGCCCGCCTCTGTGCAGCCATGTGTGCACTCTTGGTACTGATTTGACCTTTGCTTGGTGTTGACCTAAAACCCCTAAGACTGAAATACTAAGTTGTGTACCTACATGCAAAACTGCATTCTTGTTTTCCTCCCATAGGTTAACATTGCTGAACTGAAAAATGTAACTGTTGATTTTTGAAACTGTAAGGTATATATATGCTTGTAAATCTACTTACCTGATTACGAAGTTCTTGGGTTTGAAACTCATATAAAAAATACATTTTATTTTTCTAAATTGGTCTCTGATTCATTCTTTGAGTGTGTGCCTCATTAATTGCCTCTCTGAGTACAACAAATGCTTAGCACTTCCCTCTGATATGCCTAACTGCTCACCCACACTACCACAAATACAGCATCGGTCCTATCTACTGTTTCCTCTGCAGTACCAATTGGGGATCCGCTGGAATCTGCACAGTGTACTTCATGTTAGTACACTATATAGAGAGCCAGCTTCCTACATGGACCCAATTGTTTTATTCAGCACCGACTGCTTGGGTCAGGACCTCTAAATAAATCTCAGACTCCTATGACATAGGAAGCCGTACTAGGCAAGGATGCCCACTTTCACCACTACTTTTTGCCATAGCTGTGCAGCTGTTTGCCGGCAGAGCAAGATCTGGCACACCGTTTCTGGGTTTGGAAGTCAAGGGTGAGCTACATTACTCGGTTCTCTATGCTGATGAAATGATATTGTTTCTGAGGTGAGCAGACATCAACCTCTTGAAAGTGGTCTAACTACTGGACCAGTTTGCCTTAGAATAAATTGGCAGAAGTCACACCGCTTCCTGTTGTGTAGGGATACACCTCCATCCCTTGAGCTCAATAGTCATAGAGGTTTCCTGTCTGAAATATCTGGGAGTCAGATTATACCACAACGTCCTGGACTGTTTGGAGGGCAACACTGGAGCAGCCCTTAGAGGGTTCCGTGCTTCAGTAGGTTTTTGGAAAACCCTGCCTGTCTGTAGCTGGGAGAATGGCCGTGGCAAAGATGGTGGCACTCCCCCAGTTAGTATCCTTTTTTGTTGTTCTGCCTCCTATCATACCTTGCCAAATATTTTGAGATCTGGACTCCCTACTAACTGAGGTAATATGGGGGACGGGGCGACACAGGGTGGCACCGGCTAAACTGCAGCGCCCGACAAACTTCAGCTTAGCAGCTCCGGACTTTGAGATATACTATTTAGCAGCACAACTCCAATGGTTTAACCAATAAATAGCTGATAGGCTGAGACCAGGAGAGGGGGCAGCTGTCCCTAGTCCAAACCTACCGATATTTATACAGATCCTACTGCACCGGAGGCGGTCACTGTGCAGTAATATAGGGTCTTGCAGGTTATCTGTCATTGTTGGAGGCATTCCATCCAGCGTAATTGAACTGGTAGGCCTTACTCAGCAGCTATCCCACTGAAAGGACTGGCTCAGCTGTCCAGTGGCGCAGCACTGCGGAGCCTTGAAACCTGGTCCCAATGTGGGGTTACTTGGGTGGGGGAGCTCCACCAAGATGGAGAACTAATGACATTTGCAGACTTTTCCACTTAATTTGAAATACCTGGGGGCCAATTCCTTAAACACCATGCAGTGACAGCGGCCCTGTGAACCCACTGGTGGATGGGACGGGCAGAACCCCCACCCCACAAGGTGTGTCTGATCCTGTGTACTACTGGTGGTAGAATCAAAGCAGTATCTTGCCTCTACCAGCATTGCGGCACAACATACTGCCCCTTCTGGAAGGCATTTGGTTAAAATGGGAGGAAGACCTGGCCCAGACTATCTCCAACACAGACTGGTCTAAAACATTAGATAATACTTACACAGTCTTAATTTTTACATCTTGAACAGAGCATACCTCACCCCTGGTAGAATTGTTTGCCCTTCCGGGCTACTGCCACAGCCTGTCCTAGGTGCGACGTACAAGAAGCCGAATTGCTCTACATGATATGGTCCTGCATGAACTTGACCAGAGGCTACTGTGAGAAAGTAGCCTCTGTCTAGCATAGCTACACCCATTTTTGACATGTTTGTCAGTGCGTTTGACTGTGTCACTGGGTTCCTGCTAGCCAGGACCCCAGTGCTTATGGTTTGTGGCCTACTTGTTAGTATGTTTCACTGTTTTTGTCAGTATGCTTGACTGTGTCACTGGGATCCTGCTAACCAGGACCCCAGTACTTATGCTCTCTCTGTTCCCAAATTTGTCACTACATACTGATAACCCAGCATTTCAGCCCAAATTGGCATACTGGTGCCTCCTTATAAGTCACTAGTACATGGTATTTAGGAGCCCAGGGCCTTGGGGTTCCAGGGGATCCGTATGGGCTGCAGCATTACTTTTGCCACCCATAGCGAGCCCATGCAAAGGCTTCTGCAGGACTGCCATTGCAGCCTGCGTGAAATGGTGCATGCACCCTTTCACAGCCATTTTCACTACACTTGGTTTCCCACCTAGGCAAGTGTAGTGTGTAGAGAGATGCTGGGAGTATTAGAAAACACCAAAGGTAAGTATTAGAACCCACCCCAGAGCCCAGGAAAGCAGGAATAAATCACAGTAACTTTCCTAGAACACACAAGAACACGAGAAAGAAGATTATGCAAGAACCACAAGAGAGTGCAAGACACCAACGCTGGATTCCTGGACCTGAAGACCTGTGGAAAAAGGGGACCAAGTCAAAAAAGCACTGAAGAGTCCAAGGAGAACAAGAGCCCCTGCTAACCCGGATGAAGGTGCAATAGAAGAACCACTGGTGAAGAACAACAGTCAGTACTGCACTCAAAAAACAGATGTGGGTCCCTGGTTGGTGCAGAAGATGTCCCACACCGGATGGATGATTGCAGTCTGGTTTGAGTCGCTGGATTCCGCCAACATGCCTTGGCACACGCAAAGCACGCGGTTAGTGGGAAACGGCGAAGCTCGGGACCAGGATGGACCTGGTGGGCTCTACCCAGGAGGGAGAGTCAGCAGGGGCTCTCAGCAACTCAGAGAGCCCTCAGAAGACAAGGCAGCACGCACAGGAGACCCATAGCATGGGGACAAAGAAGGTCAAAAGGAGGCCCATGCATCACTACAGAAAGGGATCCCACGCCACCGGAGAACCACTCATGAAGGTGTGCGCTGCAGGAAGGAGTGCAGGGGGCCGGAGCTGTATGGTGCATGAAGAACTTCATGGAAAGATGCCAACAAGCCTTGGCAACTGCAAAACACGCAGTGCACGGGGGTACTGTCTTGCGTGGGGAGCAAGCTCTTACCTCCACCAAAGTTGGACGTCAGGACTATCGGCACCACTTCAGTCCACCACCCATGTTCCTGGATCCATGCACTTCTTCAGGAGAGGGGACCCACGCTACCGGTCGTTGCTGCAGAGGGGTGCCTGCTGAAGCAAGGAAGTGGCTCCTTAACTTCAAGGGAGATTCCTTTGTTCTTCTGGTGCAGGCTGAAGACGGTCAGTCCTCAGAGGATGCACAACCTGGAAACAGTTGCAGTTGCTGGGAGGAGCTGAAGATACAATGTTGCAGAAGTCATCTTTGCTTCTTTGTTGCAGTTTGTAGAGTTCCTGGAGGGTCCAGGTGCAGTTTGTTCGGTACAAAGGTGAATTAAAGGATGCAGAGGATTCCTGCTGGAGTCTTGCAATCCGAATCTGAAGACCCACCCAAGAGAGAGACCCTAAATAGCCCTGAAAGGGGGATTGGTCTCAGGGGAGGGCTCCACCGTCACCTGCTGGCACTGGGCACTCAGATGCTCCCAGAATGCCCTGCCAACTTGGAATCCAAGATGGCAAAACCCAGGGACCCTCTGGAGGAGCTCTGAGCACCACCCCTGGGTTGGTGATGAACAGGGGAATGGTCACTCCCCTTTCCTTTGTCCAGTTTCATGCCAGAGCAGGGACCGGGGGGTCCCTGAACCAGTGTAGACTGGATTTTGCAAGGAGGGCACCATCTGTGTCCTTCAAAGCATTTCCAGAGGCTCTGGGAGGCTACCCCTCCCAAACCTGTAACACCTTTTTCCAAAGGAAGAGGGTGTAACAGCCCTCTTCCAAAGGAAATCCTTTGTTCTGCCTTCCTGGGCTCAAGCTGCTTGAGCAAAAGGAGGGCAGAAACCTGCCTGTGAGGTGGCAACAGCTGGGGCTGCCTGGGAAACTTTAGAAGGCTGTAATGGCAGTACTGGGGGTGCTCTAAGGAGCCCCCAGAGTGCATGGAATCATACAACCAATGCTTGCAAAAGCATTGGGGTGTGATTCCAACATGTTTGATACCAAACATGGCCATATTCGGAGTTTCCATTGTGGAGATGGACATAGGTAGTGACCTATGTCCAGTGCACGTGTAAAATGGCATCCCTGCACTCACAAAGTCCGGCAAAATGGTTCTGGAGGTCGTGAGGGCACCTCTGATAGTGCAGGGGTGCTCTCACACAGGTACTCCGCACCCTGCCTTCAGGGCTGGAAGGTCTGCAATAGGGCTGACTTATAAGTGACCTGGTGCAGTGTAAATGGCAGTGAAATGGTACATGCACCATTTCAACCAGGCAGCAATGTCAGTCCTGTAGAAGTCTTTGCATGGGTTCCCTATGGATGGCAAAAAGAAATGCTGCAGCACATAGGGACCCCCTGGAATCCCAATGCCGTGGGTACCTAGGTCCATAGGCTAGGGAATTATAAGGGGGGAACCAGTATGCCAATTTTGGGTGAAATACTGGGTTACCAGTATGCAATGACAACATTTAGAGGAGAGAGAGCATAATCACTGGGGTCCTGGTTAGTAGGATCCCAGTGAACACAGTCAAACACACTGAAATCAGACAGAAATTGGGGGTAACATGCCAAAAAGAGGTTACTTTCCTACTCAACCAGTTTGTGGATCATGCTGTCCCACGGACTCCTCTAGGCTCTACAACACAGGTGGTGGTTGTGAGGCTCTCCAGAAGTCTAACCTGTCTACTTTGCAACCGGGAAGGTGGTGGTCCCTTGTAGGAGCTGCTAGGATGGAACCCCTGTGCACAGCATGTGTGTGTCATTACCAAGGCTTATTGGCTCTTCAGTCCGAAGATGACCTAGCTCCAAGAAGCCCGAGCCTCAAGCATCACACAGCTCCAAGACCGATGTCCTCCCTGGAACTTACTGTGCCTGCTGCCAGAGGGTCCTCCTGGGGTCTCCATTGATTCCTTCTGGCTCTCCTCACTGCTGAGGGCTGGCCCTGATTTTCCTGTAAAGGATGAGTCCCTCGGACCTTGCTGATCCCATCTACTGCAGTTGTTTGTGCATCCCTCCTCTTGCATTTGTCAAGGCTTGTTGATGGTCCTGCCGACCACTGACCCCCTCTGCATTTTGACGACCGGCGTGGGACAACTCATGGATGTCTCCTAGAATTCCTTTGCATTGCCTGGACACTGCAGCTGCATCTTCACAACAACTGTCCAACAGAGAAGTACCCACAAGAAGTTGTGGACATTGCCCTCCTGCACCCGGACATTGCCCTCCTCCACCTCCTGGGCGACTCTGGATGGCTTCAACTCTGTCCCCTCTCTTCACAGGCACTCCTTGTCCAGAATCCACACCTGTGTTCCACTGACCTGGTCCATGTGTCACTGTAGCAGCTGGACATCCGAGGTCCCCATTGACTTCCATTGGAAGTTCCGACATGACTTCACCCCTATGCACCTGGGCTCCCTGGTGTAGGTACTCCACTTCACTGGGTATCCACACTCTTTAACCTTCCATGTCCCAACGGGTTTCCTCTGGGTCCTCCGGGAGGGTCCTTCTGCAACCTTTTTCCAATGTTGACTATCCCATGTTATCTTATGGACACCGACGCTAGGTAACACCTCTGCACACGGGCGCCTGGGAAAACTCAGTTATTTACCTCTAGTGTTCTAGTACTTCCAGGCCTTAGGTCCTTGAGTACTAGTGGTGATCGGTTGTACTGCTATTAACCAATTTTTTTAGTATATGGTTTGGCCCCCCCAAGGGGGCCCATGCTATTATATGCTTTCACCTACTTGTTTTTAAGTATCTTTTGTGTGTTCATGTTTCCGGTTGAGAGTTTTGGTTATTAGAAACCACATACATTATCATTAAGGGGGCCTGAACTCACTTCAGGGTACCTCACCTATAGGTGTACACCACATACTGAGCCAGCCTCCTACAATGCTCTTCAATGGCGCCTGCCTGTTCAGCACACATACTGATTCTGCATTGCAACACTTTAGGGACAGTTGTGGTGGCTAAGAATAAATATGTCAAGTCCTAACCTTATAGATGGACCCATTCCAAAGTGGAGTCCAATACTTCCTGTTGAGTCCAACTTTCAGCTTCCCTTTTTTCAGTCTGAACCATTCCAGCTTCTTGGGGCAGCTGGTGCAGTGTTCCCGCCTTCTGCAGGTGTTCCTATTTTCTATATTTTTTTATAAATTTCTTTATTGATTTATTGTTGTAACAACTTAATAACAGGTCACATCTACACCTTGGCATGTACTCATTGACTCATACCAGACAGCGTATTGATAAAACATTCTCTTAATACATTGTATTCCCCATGGAATTTCACACTGAGCAATCAATGCCATACTTGAGGCTGTTCATTGGCATCGAATGTCACAGGACCCCCCTTCATTTACCCCACACCTTATGGTGTTTAGCTGGGCATTCCCTCATTTCATAGACTAGCTTTTACTGCTGGGCACACCAGTCCATCCCTCACCTCCACCGGGCAATTGTGGGCACTGCTTCAAATCTACAGCTGGCAACTATGTCTCGCTTAGCCACCAGATATGCTATTCCCAGAAAAGCATGATCCGCCCTGCTGTCCCCACTCCCTCCAGGACACCCAGAAGGATTGGCAATGGGGCCATCTCCATCTCAGTCCTCAAAACTCTGGCTTTTTCAGTAGTCACTGCCTGCCAGTAGGCCTCTACACGTGGGCAGGTCCACACCATGTGACAAAAGTCTGCATTAGTCTGTGAACAATGGGGGCAGGCAGAGTGTGGCTGAAGACCTGCCTTCTGCATTTTATCGGGGGTGAGGTATACAGTATGCAGGTAGTATGTCTGTACTAGGCAGAGGCGGGAGGCAATAGCCAGAACCCTCAGGGCCATCAAGGCGTTCTGCGAAGTCCTCCGCCTGCCCCAGACAGCCCTCCCATCACTCTCTGAGACTCATGAGCGGCTTCCTCATGTTCGTGACCAAAGTTTGATATATTTGGGAGACCCCACCTCTACCCAAGCCACCCATCAAAACCTTTGCCTCTGCTGAGCTAAACTCGGGGAGGACCGTGCCAGCCTGGATATGGATGCTCAGTGCATGATGAAGCTGTAGGCATTTGTGAAATTGGGTCTTAGAGGGTGAGTAACATTGTTGCACTTCCTGAAAGGAGAGCATGTTAGTAATTACCCTATTGTATCCCAGCTGCGGAACCCCTTCAGAGCAGAAACGTCTCAAAGCCATGTCCCCTGCCACAGTGGAGTTTGCTGGGTAAGTCGTGTTCACCACCCTGTTTCTTGTTGTACCGTCCTCCACCCCGCAAGTACCATCTTTGTCACTTCGGGAATTCTTTAGACAGGGGGGCTCCATATAGTAATCGAATGAGCGTCGGGAAGCCCATTGTCAGTAGTTTGAGCTGGTATGCTGGGTCTGACCACCCACCTCCCAACCAGTCATTAAGTACCAACAGTTGCATAGCTAAATAGTAAAGGTACAGGTTAGATGTTCCGAACCCTCCTTTGTGGACTCCCCACTGGCATTTGTGCAGCGCGTTTTGCGGGTGTGAGTTATACCACATAAATTGCCGCGCTACAGAATCTATTTCCTTAAACCACGCTTAGGGAGCTGATAGGGAAAAATCTAAAGAAGGTAAAGGATGCGGGGTAGTATCATCATCTTGTATAGGACAATTCTTCCCTGGGCATTTAGAGGTAGGGTTTGCCACCACATAAGATCTTCCTTCTGTGTGAGGTGTGAAATGTTAAGAGACCATGCCCGCTCAGGCAATAGAGCAATAGTGATACCCAGGTACCGGAAGCTATTAAGTCGGATAGGTATACTATCTTGCCAGTCGTAGCAATCACTTGCAGGGCGTAATGGGACCAGTACAGATTTATCAGGGTTCACCACTAGGTCCGAGCCTCAGAGAACAATGTCAGTAATTGCAGACACTGGGGCCTGCTATTACCTATGTCTGTTAGGTAGACAAGTATGTCATCGGCGTACAGGGCAATGCGGTCCTCTCCTCCAGTGGGCCAAGCCCATTGCTGAGTAAAGGGTCTTCCCTTATGATTTTCGCCAGGGGTTCAACCACAAGGGCAAAAAAGGAGTGGGGATAGTGGGCATCCCTGGCGGGTCCCTTGGCAAATGAGGAAAGGGTCTGAGATCACTCCAATCACCTGTACTCGGACTGTTGGGTTGGAATAGAAGAGCTGCACCATCCTTCAGTATCTAGGGTCAATCCCTGCTTTTGAAAGCACTTGAAAGAAATACAACCAATCAACTGTATCAAAGGCTTTTTCAAAATGTATGAGTAGTAGTGCCAACTGTGGGGGTAGAGACTGGGGGCAAGCCAATGTTGTGTGGAGCCGCCGCAGGCAGTGGCGAGTGCTTCTGGTTGGCATAAACCTACATTGATCTGGGTGGATCAGGGAGGGTAGTATTCTCTTCAGCTTAGTCACAAGTATGGTGGAGAGGATTTTAGTTTAAAAGGGAAATGGGACGGTAGGTAGAACATGGTGTGGAGGGCGTGTGGGACTTTGGAAGTACAATAATAATGACTTGGTCGAGATCTAAGGGAAATTTTCCAGCTTGCTCGGCTTCAGTATAGATATTCAACAGGTGCAGGGCTAAAAGGTCTCCACACTTGCTGTAAAGCTCTGCTGGAAACCAGTCTGGGCCTGGAGTTTTACCTGGGGCCAGCGTTGAAATAGCCTCTTTGATTTCCTCTATTGTTATGGGTTCATGTAGTTTTTTTTTTTCTATGGCAGAAAGGCACGCAGTAGCGGCGTTTCTCGCTCCAATTGGGGCTGCGGATCCTCTGCATATAGCCCAGTGTCCTCTCTGCAGTGTTTGTTCTCTGGAGCTTGAGCCGGGGGCACTAGGAGAAGATTGAGAAGTCTCACACTTCTGGCGGGAAGGGAGAGTTCTTTCAAAGTTGTTTCAAAGTTGCAAAAATGTTGCTGTTGGTGAACAGTGCTGCTGTTCTCTGGAGTTTCTTGGTCCTTTGGTTTCAGGGCAGTCCTCTGAGTCCTCAGAGGTTGCTAGTCCCTGTCGGATGCATCACTGTGCATGTTCTTTGAGTCTGGAGACAGGCTGGTAGGAATTCAGTTGTCGTCTCTGCAGGGCTTTCAGGTCAGAAGTCCTTCTTCTTTGTGTAGGTTGCAGGAATCTGATTTCCTGGGTTCAGGGTCACCCTTAAATACTAAATTTAGGTGAGTGTTTAGCTCTGGGGGGCCGTAGCCAATGGCTACTGTCCTGGAGGGTGGCTACACCCTCTTTGTGCCTCCTCCCTGATGGGAGAGGGACACATCTCTATTCCTATTGGGGAAATCATCCAAACTCAGGATGGAGGATTTCTAAAGACAAGGGTCACCTCAGCCCAGGAAACCTTAGGGGCTGTCCTGAATGGTGGGTGACGCCTCCTAGTTTTTCTCATTATCCTCTCCTGCCGTGCCGCAAAAAGTAGGGGCAGTGTCTGGAGGGGTGGGCGTCTCCACTAGCTGGGATGCCCTGGGGTGCTGTAACAAAAGGCATGAGCCTTTCAGGCTCACCGCCAGGTGTTACAGTTCCTGCAGGGGGAGGTGAGAAGCACCTCTACCCAGTGCAGGCTTTATTTCTGTCCTCAGAGAGCACAAAGGCTCTCACCCCAGGGGGTCAGAAACTCGTCTCAGTGGCAGGCTGGCACAGACCAGTCAGTCCTGCACTGAAGGTTTGGGTAAATTACAGGGGGCATCTTCTAAGATGCCCTCTGTGTGCATCTTTTAATAAATCCAACACTGGCATCAGTGTTGGTTGATTATTCTGAGAAGTTTGATACCAAACTTCCCAGTATTCAGTGTAGCCATTATGGAGCTGTGGAGTTCGTTTTGACAAACTCCCAGACCATATACTTAATATGGCCACACTGTACTTACAATGTCTAAGACTAGACTTAGACAGTATATGGGCATATTGCTCATGCAGCTATGCCCTCACCTGTGGTATAGTGCACCCTGCCTTATGGCTATAAGGTCTGCTAGAGGGGTGACTTACCTATGCCAAAGGCAGTATTTTGTGTGCATGGCATCCTGAGGGGGATGCCATGTTGACTTTGCCTTTTTCTCCCCACCAACACACAAAATCAGCAATGGCAGTGTGCATGTGTTAGGTGAGGGGTCTCTTAGGGTGGCACACACATGCTGCAGCCCTTAGGGACCTTCCCTGGTCACAGGGCCCTTGGTACCACTGGTACCTTTTACAAGGGACTTATCTGTGTACCAGGGATGTGCCAATTGTGGAACAATGGTACACTTTTAAGTGAAAAAAACACTGGTGCTGGGGTCTGGTTAGCAGGGTCCCAGCACACTTCTCAGTCAAGTCAGCATCAATATCAGGCAAAAAGTGGGGGGTAACTGCAACAGGGAGCCATTTTCCTACAGTTGGTGATCTCATCCTCAATTGTTGAGACACGATCTTCTGCCTCTTTTATGCATCCCACTGCTGTACTAAGGTCCTGCTGGAGCAGGCACACTTCTCCAATTTTAGTCTCAACAGCTTTTTGTGAGGACTGAATCGCTTGGAGGATGGTGTCCAGCCCCTCCACTGCTGGGGTTCCATGCATCAGGGCACTATTCCCCTGGGGGTCCGATTGAGTGGCGTACTGGTCGATGCGCTGCTGTCATGCCAGTGGCTGTTTATTGAGTTTGTCCTTCCCCATGGTGGGACTGGAGGGGGGCCCTGAGTCGCAGATGCCCCTTCGTCCCTGCCTTCGCAACGTGGGATACTGCAAGTATTGTCTATGCGACAGCTTTGGCACCCGGGTGGGCCCAGCCCAAGAGGTCTCTCCGTGACAATCGGTGGACACGAGGGGGGGGAACCTGGCAGCCCTCCAGGTGAGGTGTCACTCGCACTCTCCTCTCTTTCCCCTGTTCGCTAGTTCGCTGGGGTCTCCCCGGCCCCGGCACCCCCGATGCTCACGTGGTTTGCTACTGGTCGGGTGGTGGGGTTTTGCGGATAATGTGGCTGGGCTCAGGTGGGCGCCTCCCGCCCACGGCACCAGGGTGGAGGGCACGATTTTCCGTTTCACCCCAGGCCGTGCCTGCACCAAGCTCTTCGCACTCACTTCCTCAGCGGGGCAGCCTGGTCATTCCTTTCTTTTCAAACGGTTTCTCTCGGGCCTCCACCCCAGCGCACACCTGGCCTCCGCTGCTCCATGTGTCTCTGCTCCAGCCTCCGCCGCCCGCCCGGCCTCCATCGTGACCGCACGGCCCATCAGGCCTAAAGGGGCATTTGGTGGGCCCAGTCCCCTCCGCCACCTCCATGATGCCGCTCCTGGGAGTGATCAAGGTATTCCCGGTCCCTGCTGTTTGTGAGAGCGCACACAGTGTGGGCGTCCAGGCCCCCTCGGTCTCTCTGCATGGCTGTGCTCTGTCTTCCACGCACCGGGTCTCCGCAGGGCAGGGCGGTCATTGGAGCCCCCTGCACTGGCGGGGCCTTGGAGGCCCCTGTGCCACTGCTCTGGGCAAAGTGTCGGCCCCCAGAGTCCGTTGCGGCCCGGGCCTACCCTGCTGCTTCGCCCAGGCCCCAGTCGTGCCTCTGCTTACTGGTAAGCCGGGAGGAGCCCACTGCCCAGGTCCCCGTTTTGCCTGTTTTTATCTCTGCGGGGGCTCATCTCAGCTGGCCCACTTCTCCAGCCTGCCACATCCGCCAGGACTGTCCATGCACAGTTGAAGTCACAGGTGCGAAGCACCCCACTGCACTGTTGGGGCTTGTCTGCACCCCACCCCCAGGGTGTCCCGACCACCCTGCCGGGTGTTTCTCAGCCTTCTGGGCCCTGTAACTATTGCTGTTCTGCCCAGGCCCCAGTTGCGCCATTTCTCAACGTGGGCCGGGAGGCCCAAGGCCTGGGCCTTGGCTTCACTGTTTTTTCCTTGCGGGGGACTCACCTTTCCAGCTCACTCTTCTGTCCTGTCACTCCCGCCAGGCCCGTTCACTACCTCTGCTGCCCTGCTCATGTACAGGTTCGCATAGGCAAGGCGCTCAACTTCACTCTCCAGACCCGCCTGGGCTCCCTCGGTCGGCCTCACCACACAGTCGGGTGTTTCTGCGGTCTCCCAAGCCCTTTAGTTGCTGCGGTTACCACAACCCCCTGCCATATCACAGGGGGAGAGCCATGATTGCAGCAATGGGGTGCCATGGTCAGGTTATCAAGGCTTTCTAATGGCTGATGACGGAGGGGTCCGGAGCACTCTGTGTGCGACTGCCATCTTGACGCCCAAAGCCACGCCCCTCCCCCTATGTTTTTTATTAAGGCTTTTCGTTGTTGCTATCTGGAAGGTATATTCTTTGTGTCCTTAAGTGGGTTTACTGCCTGTTGAAACAGGGGTTTTCTTTTTCTCTGACAATGGGCGTCATGCTCAAGAGATAGTTACTAGTATGATATGTTCCCTGCTCTGTGCAGAGCATCGTCTGTATGCCTTATAGGCGTTACTGGATATATTGCGGTCCTTTTTGTATCCCTTAGAGGGAGCTTATCATTATAACTCCTGGGAGCTTTTGTGCATGGTCTTCCGCTTGCACAAGTGTCTATTTATGGTGGTTGTCTTGTTTCTGCTTGCTTTTATATTGGAGCATTACTTATGCTTCTCTTTATAGTGTTGTTCGTCTCATGAGAGATTCACTTTCTCATGTGAATCAGTGGAGCAAGTGGTACCGTCATTCCACATCCGTGTGTCTTTGCACTACTTTAGCTAGCTATCTTGCTCACCTCCGCAGCATGGGCTCTTGTCGCCGGTATCAGTGATACACGGATGCAAATTCCTTCTTGATTCTCTGCAAGTCATGCCCACGGCATTCTTCTTTTGTGCTGCTGTCTTGCTGTCATTACACTGTTTCTTCATTGCAGGGAGATGTGTAATAATTATTTATCGCTTAGAAGTAAGGTCCTGTACCTTGACTGCTACAGACTCCCCTTAGACAAGAGGCCACACTCCATCCAGGGCCTCCAGATTTCTATGTATTTCTTCTTAAGGCACTGCCATGTGGCCATAGTCAGGTGGATACATGGTTGTTAACACATGTTTTTTTAACATTATGGTTCTGTATTTTTTGGGGATTAGTTCGTAATGGGGTTGGTTTCTCCTCTCGGACACAGTCTCTCTGGTTGGTTCCTTTCACTCCATTCATCATGGTGTCATAATTCTACCTCTCTAAGGTTAGTTATAACGGTTTTGCATTAAGATTCCTTTATTCATAAGTGAATGTTCCCTTTTGCTGTGTACCTCTCTCCCTTTGGAAAATGCCCATAAACATTGGTATAATGAAGGTGGTACGCATGCTTTGCCTTTTACTTTCTTGTGATTTTAATATATCCTGTTCCTGTAGGGACATTAGTTCCTAAAATAAGCAATTTTTGCTCTTTTATAGGTTGCATCTCCTTTCGTTGATTCAGCTTTTATTACGTTATTTACAGTTTGCGGAGGTCCGGTTTGTAGGGTTTTGTTCCTGGAGAACTATGTATTTTACCTTGCTTTCTGTACTTCAGCCAGGGTTCACACCTGCTGCTTTCCTTTAAGCTTTTGCTATCAGCGACCTGATGAGTACTACTCAGTTGGTTGGCATTGGTTTAAATGCTTCAATAGCCTTTAGCTTACTGTGTGTGTGATGTCCTCCACACATTCCGTTCTCTTATATTAATGCTATCTTGTTGAATACTCTGCTCAGTCCTCATACATTTTATGACATCATCGTAGTGACACCTTCTGTCTTGGCATATACCCCGAGGGTTTGCGTGCGCAATTAACCATATCCGTGTCCACTGCATTGGAATGCTGAGTTCCGGTCCTGGATACTGAGCACCACCGTGGTTTCTGTGCACAAGTTTAACTAACATTACTGTCTCAACAGTCAGGACCGTTGTGATTGGCATTTTGCCCATTTGTCTGAAATGGGTCTGCAGACCCACCTCCGGAGATAGTATTGCTTTGATATCTAATTCTAAAGTAAGAAATCTGTGGCTAGATGTCTCTATCAGATAATCAAGTTACTTACTTTTGGTATCACCTGATCTGGTAGAGACAGGTTCTAGCCACAGATTCCTTACTGACCCACCCATCCTCCCTGCTCTGCAAACTGATTTCTAAGGACAGAGACTCCCCTTGCAGGGGAAGCTCTATGAACTGGTTTCTTTTTTTATATGAAAGATCCCTTTGTCGGCATTAAGATGCTTTCCTTGGGAGTCTGTAATTGATTAACAGAAAGCTGTCTCTTTTTCGGTACACTATTTCCATAGGCAGTTTCTATAGTGGCTTTGTGTTTTGGGCATGGAAAACAGCCATGGAAGAAAATGATGTCAAAGAGGGACTTATATGGACTCCGATGTCCCACCTGGGGAACGGTGTCGCTACAGGGTCACATGATGACCTCTTCTGATGTGCAGAGGTATTGCTGGGAAAAAAATTCCAGTTCTAGTCTGGCACCAAGGGGAGATTTCTAAGCTAAGGAATCTGTGGCTAGATCCTGTCTCTACCAGATAAGGCATTACCGAAGGTAAGTAACTTGTCTTCAGGAGATATGCAGGTTTCATTCATGGATATGCCCTTTGAATATTTGTGTCTTTGGTGAGAAGGTGGAGCCTGCTCTAGAGCTAATCAAAGATAGTAGAGCTCTGGCACACTTTATGGGAATGCTGAATGCTGCTAAGCTGTTCCCTCACCAATTTCTGAAATTTGAAGGCTATTCTAGAAGATTGGTGTAAAGACCGCACCTATCTCCCTAACCACTACCGCAATCATCTGAGTCCTTTCGAAGCAGTGGATGGGGGTACGGCAGACAATACATAGTCCAGCAAAGACACTAGTCCCCCCATTCACCTGTGGTGTATGCTCTAAGTGTTAGTTTGCTCTAAGTGGCACATGTCCATCCTTTAGGAAGCAGGATTCAATTTTCTCCTCCCAGGATGAACATCTGACAAATGGTTCATTCAGATTATTCTGCATGAATGCTTCCTGCCTTTTCTGTCTTCTCCACTACATGTTCCCCCTATCCAGTCCCTTTTGGAGGAGCATCCTGAAGGAAAGTAGGATCTTTCTGACGTAGTTACCCCCACTTTTTGCCTGGCCTCAGTGTGTTTTGACTGTAGTACACTGGGATCCTGCTAACCAGGGCCCCAGTGTTGGTGTTCTCTCCCCTAGATTTAGTTGATAATCAACTTTTACACCCCACCATTGGCATACTGGTGTACCCATGTAAGTCCCTAGTATATGGTACTTAAGTACCCAGGGCATTGGTACACCAGGGGTCCTCCATGAGCTACAGCACGCATTGTGCCACCCATGGGAGCCCATGCAAACTGTGACTACAGGCCTGCCATTGGTGCCTGTGTGAAATGGTGCATACACCTTTAACCCCAGATATAAGGTTTACCTTACATCATGGTCACCTCACTCTGAACCTATAAGTCACCTCTAAGGGAGGCCCTTCAGCCCAAGGGCAGGGTGCATGGTTCTCAGTGTGAGGGCACCCCTGCAGGAGCACAAGTGCCCCCACAAACCCCAGACTCTGGGCTTTGTAAGTGCAGGAAAGCCATCTTAAAGTATGTAGTGGACACTGGTCAACAGGAGATATCCAGCTACATAATGGCTTTACCAAACCGTGTCATGTTTGGTATCAAACATGTTAGAATCATGCCACTACACCGATTGCAGTGTTAGTTGCATGATACCATGTACTCTGGGGGTTCCCTGTCTGCATGTACAGCCTTGCGCAGTCTTCAAGCAAGCCTGTGCTGCTGCTGCTGACCCCAGACACTATTCTGCCCTCCTACTGCTGAGCCTAACTTAAGCAGGGGGAAGGTAGAACAAAGGATTTCTTGCAGATGAGGTGTTACCAACTCTTCTTTAGAAATATGTGTCTCTGGGCTAGGGTGAGGGGGCCTCTGAGTGCCACCAGGCTGCTCTGAAGAGCACAGTTGGTGCCCTCCTTGCATAAAACGGTTTACTGTAGTGCAGAAGCCCCCAGCTTCAGCTTCTCCCCTAGGGAGGTGCACAGAGCTCTGCCAGGTGGCCACTTGATTCTGCCATCTTGCAAATAAGATGAGCAGAGGCCCCTGGGAGCATCTAACCGGTCAGTCCACCACAGTAGCATCCCTGATGGCTCCCCCTCAAATAGGTGGGACACTGCAGAAGTTGTCCAACCCCCTTGTTGGGTTACTTAAGGGCTCCCCTCATTCGTCTACCGGATTCCTGTACTAGATCTGTCTGGAAGACTCTTCTGCAAGCTAGATACTGGAAATGATGCTGGGCTTCTCCAGGACCCAAGTCCAGACTACATCTAGTAGGAGGGTTCCTGCTGCAACCTTGTCCACGTGCATTTCAAGGGCTCTGTAACTTCCATTACTGTGCATCCTCCAAAGTCACAAGGACCTTGCCTGCACTTAGGACAGCAAGAAGGAATCTCCCTTGGAATGAAGGAGTCACTCCCTGCATCCGCAAGCGCCTCAACATCAACAACTGGTTTGTGGATCCTGCTCTTCCACTGACTCTTCAAGGCTCTAACACACAGGTGGTGGTTCTGTGGCTCTCCAGAGGTCTGATCTGCCTTCTTTGCAACTGAGAAGTCTGTGGTACCTCGTTGGAGTTGCTTGACCAGAACCCCTGTGCACTGCATCTGTTTATCGTTGCCAAGGCTTGTTGGTTCTTCAGTCTGAAGACCTCATAGCACCAAGAAGCCCAAGCCTCCAGCATCAAACAGCTCCAGGAACAATGTCCTCTCTGCACATCCGGCAACGTGGGTATCCCTCTTTGCTGCGCTTTTGAGGTGTCACAGCAACTTCTTGTGCCTGCTGCCAGAGGGTCCTCCTGGCAGTCTCCAACAATTCCTGCTGGCTTTCCTGCTTGCTGAGGGCTGGCCCCGATTTACCTGCAGAGGTTGAGTCCCTTGGACCTTGCTAGTCCTTAAATCCTGCAACACTTTTTGCAATGCTTTCTTGCATTTACGAAGGCTTTTTGGTGGTCCTCCTGACCACTGACCCCTCCTGCAATTCGTCAACTGGTGTGGGACAGCTTGTGGATGACTCCTGGGATCCTCTGGCATCGCCTGGACACCACAGCTGCACTTCCACGACAACCAACCAACAGGAAAGCATCTTCAAGAAAGGTGTGCATTGACCTCCTGCCACCCTCTGGCCACCTCGAGGTGGTCTGGACT
Organism: Pleurodeles waltl; assembly: GCF_031143425.1. Taxonomy (NCBI): domain Eukaryota; kingdom Metazoa; phylum Chordata; class Amphibia; order Caudata; family Salamandridae; genus Pleurodeles; species Pleurodeles waltl. Next base: position 1,800,265,883 of record NC_090444.1, on the reverse strand, counting down.
CTGTCCACTCTTTCCTTAGGTCCTCTTCATCTGGACTCCACACGGGTCACAACAGCAGCTGGACAACCGAGATCCCCATCGACTTCAACAGGAGGTTCCTACATGACTTCACCCCTATGCAACTGGGCACCCTGGCGTAGGTACTCCACTTCTCTGAGTAGCCACAAGTGGGGCCACTCGTGAACCTTCCTTGTCCCAACTGTTTTTTTGGGGTCCTCTGGGAAGGTTTCTAAAACATGAATACCTATGGGCACCTAACCCGGGGTAACATCTCTGCACATGGGCGCCTAACTACTTACCTTTGGGGTTTTAGTGCTTTCCCAGTCATGAGGGACCTGGGGTGATAGTCTTAGATGGCAGGGATCTTCGCATCCCATTTTTTTAGTATATGGTTTGGTCCCCTCATAGGGGCCCATCTTATTTTATGCCTTTACTTACCTGTTTCTAAGTATATTTATGCATGCATATATCTCCGGCTAGGAGATGTACAAGCTTAGTTTAGTGTTTGGCCTATATTAAATAATACATTATTTTTCTAACACTGGTGTGATTCTTTCTTGTGTGTGCATCACTGATTGACCTGTGTGGTATTTGCAACTGCTTTACACCCTCCCTGATAAGCCTTAGCTGTTCTCCACAGCTACCCTTTGAGAGCTCTGGTTACCTCGAACCACTGACACTATAGCTAAGAGTTGCCTGACCCAGTATGGGGAGCTTCACCTATAGATGTACACAATGTACTGAGCCAGCCTCCTACACACCCATCCAATCTGCTGCAGGAGGTGCAAGTGTTGATTTCTAAGAGAGCCATCAATAGCTTACTGGACTTGCAAAGAGGAGAGTAGTGCTACTCTACACATTTTCTTGTGCCGAAAAAGGATCCCGGCCTCTGGTATATACTGGACCTTCGGCCTCTGAATACCTTCCTCAGGAAAGATAAATTCAAGATGCTTGCACTGGCCCAGATTCTAACTGCACTGGACCCAGTGGTGTCTTTGGTCCTGCATGATGCAAACTTTCAAATATCCTTCCTTCTGTCACACAGGCATTATCTGAGGTTCAAAGTCAGTCTGGGGCATTTTCAGTTTGCAATACTCCCCTTTGGCCTCACCAGTGCCTCTAGGGTATTCATGAAAGGGTTGGCGGTGGTCGTGGAACACCTTCAGAGGGTAGGAATGCCAGTCTTCCCCTACCTTGACGGCTGGCTGTTGAAGTTTGGCTCCCCGCTCCATCTCTTGACGACTGTGAACCTCTTGACATGGTTAGTGCGCATGATCAACAAGCTCAAGACGCACTTGATTCCATTGCACAGGTTGCCATTCATTGGGATATCCTGGGCAATTCAAGACCTTCCCTCCACTGCATATAGTCCAGGACATTTGGGCTATGATCTATTTATGGCCTCTTGCATTTTTCTAGTCAGATAGGGCAGGTGTCTCGTGGACTCTGTAATGGAATTTGTCCCTTTGGACTCAACACTGCAAAATCCTGGCCAATTCCATTCCGATTTTTTAAGGGATGTCCCCCAGTCTGCAGTAATGGCTCCTCAAGTGCACTTGGTCTGGCAAAAGGCCCCTTCTCCTTTCACAACCAAAACTGATGGTGGTGATAGATGCATCAATACAGGGTTAGTGAGATCATCTGGGATAGGTGAAGATCAGAGAACTTTGATCTCTGGAGGAAAGGCGGCTCCATATAAATCTGTTGGAGCTGCAAGCCATTAACCTGGTGTTAAAGGCCTTCCTGCCATCCATCCAGGAGAGGGTAGTTCTCATGGACAAACCTACCTCTGTGTGGTACTGCTACACGCAGGGTGAGTGGGATCCCAGGAGATGCTACACCTTTGGAGTTGGCTGGAGCATCAGGGCATTTTATTGTTCATGAACCATCTGGGGAGTTCCTTGAATGCCAGAGCAGACAAACTCAGTCAGTTACATCTGGCATATCACGAAGGATGTCTACATCCTGAGGTGGCACAGCTCATCTTCCAGTAGTTCGGAGAACCCTGGCTAGATATTTTCACCACTGCCGAGAACGTTCCTTGTCAACAGTTTTGCTTGTTGGAATGTTTGTGAAAAGATTCACTAGAAGATGCTTTCCAGCTAGAATGAAACAGGACTTCTGTACACCTTCCTGCCCATGCCTCTCCTACCACGGATTCTGAGTAAGATCAAGAACGACCTAGCCCAGTTCATTCTACTGACTCTAAATTGTGCCAGGAAAGTGTGGTACCCAGACCTTTTTGGCATGAGCATTTGCCCTCCAATCAGGCTTTCACTTCAAGAGAATCTGTTGCAACGGCGGACAGGGTGCTTCACCTGAAGCTGCACAGTCCTCACCTCCATGTGTGAAGACTGACTGGCGATAGTAAACTGTATTTAATCTACCGGCTGAAGTGATGGATGTCATCATTGCCACCAGGTGCCCTTTTACAAAGTCAATCTATGCCAGGTGCCGGGACAAATTTGTGGCCTGGAGTGAAGTTTGCAAGGCACATGTCAACATCAGGGCAGTGCGCGCTCTAAGGGCGACTGGAATGCAAAAACCCAACACTTATGAAATAACGTAATTCATGCAATATGTTGCTATGCTGTTGTTTAACCTTTTGCATTGCAGAATTTAATCGTGAAGACTTATATTCAAGGTGCTTGTAAATACTGGTTATTCGCAATGTATTGCTGCAGGCTTTCAGAGTGTGTCAGGGTGTGGTCCCTTTCCAGGGCCTTCTAGAATCTTTCTCTGCAGCATGACTGGGTGTGGTTTGTGGGCTGGGCCAGACTCTATATAAGGGAGCCAGCCCAGCCCAGCTCCACGTGCTCACTATTCAGAGGTCCTGGTGCAGAGCAGCAGCAATTTCCTGAGCTCATGTTCGGGAGGCCTACCTTGATCTTCCAGGCCTTGTCCTTCATTGTATTGGTGATCCTTGATCAGGGCAGTAAGATGGAGGTCGGGCTTGGCCCCCGGTCCCGTTTTCGAAGGCATTTGAGTTCTTGGGCCTAATTTTCATATTGGAAGATTTTACCTTGTGCGTGTGAATGTGCTCTTGGTTTCTGGCATTTACATGTTGATATTCGAATCGGCAAGACGTGCAATTCATTTTTGACATTTGACTTTTGAGATTCAGGTCGGCAACAGTGTGCGCGATCATTTCTAGACATTTGCATATTGGCATTCGAATCAGCAAGATGCGCAATTCATTCCTTATGTTTAACTCTTGATACTCATTGTGCGCTACCATTTCTTGGCATTTACATGGTGGCATTCGAATCGGCAAGATGCGCGATTCAGTCCTTGTGTTTAACTCTTGATACTCATTGTGCGCTACCATTCCTTGGCAGTTACATGGTGGCATTCGAATCTGCAAGACGCGCAATTCATTGCCTTGCGTTTAACTCTTGATATTCATTGTGCGCTACCATTTCTTGGCATTTACATGGTGGCATTCGAATCGGCAAGACGCGCGATTAATTTCCTTGCGTTTAACTCTTGATATTCATTGTGCGCTACCATTTATTGGCATTTACATGGTGGCATTCGAATCAGCAAGACTCACAATTCATTTCCTTGCATTTAACTCTTGATACTCATACTGCACTACCATTTCTTAGCATTTACACGGTGGCATTCCAATCGGCAAGACGCGCAATTCATTTCCTTGCATTTAACTCTTGATACTCATTGTGCGCAACCATTTCTTGGCATTTACATGGTGGCATTTGAATCGGCAAGACACGTGATTCATTTCCTTGCATTTAACTCTTGATACTCATTGTGCGCAAGAATTTCTTGTTATTTACATGGTGGCATTTGAATCGGCAAGACACGCAATTCAGACCGTACATTTAACTCTTGCTAATTATTGTGCGCAACCATTTCTTGGCATTTACATGATGGCATTCGAATCGGCAAGACGCGCGATTCATTCCTTGCAATTAAAACTTTGATAATCATTGTGCGTGACCATTTCTTGGCATTTACATGGTGGCATTCGAATCGGCAAGACGCGCGATTCATTCCTACATTTAAAACTTGATGTTTCAGATCGCTTGCAGTGTGCAGGATCATTTCATGGCATTTGCATATTCTTGTTGAAATCAGCAGTGTGCACAATTCATTTTTCTGCATTTAAACTAAGTGTTAAAATTCTAGATGTTACATTATATGTGCATGATAAATCCTTAATACAATTCCTATTGTGTTCCAGGAAACGTTCAGATTATTTTTGTCCTCATGCAAAAAGACCATGTTTGATTTTGAAAACATAATTCTAGAAGGTTCTTATATTCCTAGTCAATGTGTAACATTTCATGAAAAAGTTCATTGAGAAGTTGTATTAATCATTCTTGATTCCTTCCCAGGTAACCAGATGTCTTGAGGCCAAGCTATTAGTCCTTTCTTAAGTTATCCATGGTTACAGTATGACAATGCTTAGAATCATAGTCTAGTAAATGTCAATGCAATATAATCTTGATATTGTGTGTTTTAACCTTTTGTTTCCTACAGGTCTCCTTCCCAGCTGTTCCCATCCTAATCCCCTTTTCCCCGCTTGGACTCTCTCAGTCTCTGTGGTTTATCTATCAGAGTCTTGGAGCTGTCTAGTGGTGGACATGTTGGGAACGTGCGCAGACGCCGAGGATCTGGTCTCCCTGACAGAATAGTGAGCCCACAAATTAATTATCCTCCTGGTTTGTGTGTGTTCTCAGCATGGCCACATTGGACGAGCTAATCAAGGTTATCACGCAGCTCCAAGCAGAGGTAGTGTCATCAAAAGATATAGCAGCCAGCCTAGCTAGGAGAGTGAGTCAGTTACAGGAAAAGGTAGAGAAGAAGGAACAAAATCCCTTAGGTGTGTCTTGGCCTGGTCCTTCTTCTCAGGCTTCTGGAGTTAATCCTCCTACGAACATTTCCCTCAACGTTCCTTCGGCCATTCCCCTAGCTCCTCCAGAACGTTTCTGAGGTGATCCCTTGAAAGCTCGATCTTTCCTGGTTCAAGTGGAATTACATTTTACCTGCCAACCACACACTTTCCCTGATGCCCAATCCAGAGTGGCTTTCTTGTTATCATACCTGACTGGGGACACAGCTACCTGGGCAATTCCTCTTGTGCGTAAAGACAGTCCCCTGCTTTACAATTGGAGAAATTTTGTTCGTGAGTTGGAACGAGTATTTGATCGTAGAACTGTGACATTGTCGGCAGATCGTGAATTATTAGACTTGCGACAAGGTAACCAGGATTTAGTGTCCTACTTAGCTAACTTTAATCGGCTGGTAGCCAAGACATCCTGGCCTGAAGAAAAGCAAGCGGCCTTGTTCTACAAAGGACTCAAGGAGGAGTTAAAAGACATTCTTGCTCAAATAGACCTGCAGCCTACAGACTGTCAAGATCTGATAAACCTCGTTTTGAGACTGGATCATTGTTTAGCAGAACAAAGGGGAACACGCAAAAAGACTGAGAAATATTCTTGGCGTGTTCACGATAATAGAGAATCAAGAACCCAGAAAGAAAGAACTGCAGAACCTATGGAAATCGGAACAATCAGGAGGCCTTTGACCAAAGACGAAAAGGACCTACGTAGAAAGAATGGACAATGTCTTTATTGTGGGAGCAAGGGTCATTTTGCCAAAGAATGTCCAATCAAACCAAAGAGCAAACGAGGCCCTGTCCAGAAACTTGCAGCCAATGCACAAGTCGAGCCGGAAAACTAAATCACCCAAGATGTAAAAAAGGGTTGCTCTTGGGTGTCACTTCACAGTCTAGACATCTCAAGCTGGGCATAAAAGTTCAAGTAAAGAAAAATAACTATTTCAAGAAGGCCCTCGTAGATTCTGGGGCTACTGGGAACTTTGTTGACGCCCAATTGGTCCGCGCATGGGGATCCCATGTATCGAGAAGAAGACTCCAGAAATAATACAAGCAGTAGATGGACAACTCTTGACTGGAGGCCCAGTAACTCTTCAGACTGTCCCCTTGTCGGTGATCTGTGAGGAGAAGAACCAAAGAACCAAACATAAAGAGAAACTCATCCTTTACGTAATCCATGCTCCTCAGTATGGAATAATCCTTGGCTTACCCTGGTTAACTCATCACAATCCTGAGATTAATTAGGCAGAACGGAAGGTCGTGTTCTCTTCAGCTCTATGTAAAGAAAAATGCTTCCAGAGGTCTCAAGTAACCAAAGATTGCAACTCTTAAATAGCCACTGCAGCGGAGAAAGAAGTAAAGTTGCCCAGACAATATTCATCCTATGAAGATGTATTCGATGAAAAAGACGCAGAAACCTTGCCTCCTCATAGACCTTATGACTGTCAAATTGATCTAATCCCAGGTGCGATACTCCTCAGCTGTCGTGTATACGCCCTGTCACAACATGAAAATCAACATTTACTAAAGTATCTAGATCAATTCTTGGAGAATGGTTTCATCCACCCTTCTAAGTCTCCTGCAGCCTTTCCTTTGTTTTTTGTCCCGAAGCACACCAAAGGACCTTTTTCCTGCCGCACCTGCAACTTCACCTGCAACAGAACAACGAAGCCTGCAACAACCAACAGAAACCACCTGCACTGCATCCTCCTCAACACACGCTCCGCACGAAAGCACGCCATCAAGTTCTGGGACCTGCTCGACACCCCCGCCCCAGATGTAGCCTTCCTAACCGAAACCTGGTGGAACGACTCCTCGGCCCCAGACATCGCCATCGCCATCCCTGACGGCTACAAGATCACCAGAAGAGATCGAACCAACGGAATCGGTGGAGGAATAGCCATCGCCCACAAATCCACCCTCAAGATCCACACCCACTCGGACGACACCCTCAAGACAGCCGAACACCTCCACTTCCAGATCCACACGGACCCCAACACTACCCTCAGAGGAACCCTCATATACCGTCCTCCAGGACCATGAGCCCCCTTCAGCGACACCATCTCCGACCTCACAAGCACCCACGCACCCTCGCCTCTTCAGACTACATCCTCCTGGGAGACCTCAACTTCCACCTGGAGAACAACAATGACGCCAACACCGCATCACTGACCACCAACCTCTCCAACCTTGGACTCCGTCAACTGGTCAACACACCCACCCACATCGCCGGCCACACCCTTGACCCACTCTTCACTGCAAGCAACCACATCTCCTTCAGCCACACCTCCGAACTCCACTGGACCGACCACCACTGCGTCCATTTCACCTTCAAGAAAAACACCGAACACCACCGCACCCCACTACCGCCTCACCGCCGTTGGGGAAAAGTCACGAAGACCAACTAGCCAGCACCCTCGCCAAAAACCCACCACCCGACCCCACCGACCCGGACTCCGCCGCCATCAACCTCCAACAATGGATCCTCAACTGCGCCAACATCCTAGCACCACTCAAGAGACCCACCGTCAACCAAGAAAAGAAAAAAACAGCCTGGTTCACAAACGAACTGATCACCTCCAAACGCACCTGCCAGAAACTCAAGAAAAAATGGATCCTCGAGCGCACACCCAACAACCTTGCTACTCTCAAGGAAGCCAACCGCGAACACCACCAACTGATCCGACTCGCCAAACGCTCCCACTTCACGGAACGCCTTAACAACAACGCACACGACTGCAAGGAACTCTTCTGCATCGTGAAGGAGCTCTCCAACCCCAACGTCAATGACGTCCTACCATCCCAGAAACTCTGCGACGATCTCTCCACCTTCTTCTACCAGAAAATCGCAGCCATCCACGACACAGCTTCAACACCTCATCTCCGCCTGACCCAACCCCCAACAACTCCTCCCACGCCGACCGCCTCACCACCTGGTCCCACGTAGACGACGCCGAAACCTTAAAGACCATGAACTCCATCCACTCAGGATCTCCCTCTGACCCCTGCCCACATCACGTCTTCAACAAAGCCGACGTCACCATCGCCCCCCAACTCTGCAAAATCATCAACCTTTCCTTCAACACCGCTACCTTCCCGGACAGCTGGAAGCACGCAGAAATCCAACCCCTCCTCAAGAAACCTAAGGCTGACCTCAACGATCTCAAAAACTTCCAACCGATCTCCCTCCTCCCTTTCCCAGCGAAAGTCATCGAGAAGATCGTCAACGCACAGCTCTCCCACTACCTCGAAGACAACTCCATCCTAGACCCCTCCCAATCCGGCTTCAGACGCAACCACAGCACAGAGACTGCACTCCTCGCCGCCACAGATGACATCAGACAACAAATGGACAACGGCGAAACTTCAGCCCTCATCCTCCTAGACCTCTCCGCTGCATTCAACACGGTCTGCCACCGCACCCTACTAAATCGCCTCCACGAAGCCGGTATCCATGACAAAGCCCTCAACTGGATTTCCTCTTTTCTCTCCGGCAGAACCCAGAGAGTCCGGCTCTCACCCTTCCGATCCGAAGTCACCAACCTCATCTGCGGCGTCCCCCAAGGGTCCTCACTAAGCCCAACGATGTTCAACGTCTACATGGCCCCCCTCGCACAACTGGCCCGTCAGCACAACCTCAGCATCCTCTCCTACGCCGACGACACCCAGCTCATCCTCTCCCTGACCAAAGATCCTCACACCGCCAAAGCCAACCTCTACGAGGGACTGAAATCCATCGCCGACTGGATGAGCAACAGCCGCCTGAAACTAAACTCCGACAAGACCGCAGTCCTCATCCTCAGTCGCTCTCCCTCGGCCTGGAACGACTCTTGGTGGCCCACCGCCCTGGGCCCCCCACCCACCCCAGCCAGCCACGCACGAAACCTCTGCTTCATCCTCGACTCCGCTCTCACCATGTCCAAACAGGTCAATGCAGTCTCCTCCTCCTGTTTCAAAACCCTCCGCATGCTCCGCAGAATCTTCAAGTGGATTCCAACAGGAACCAGAAAGACGGTGACCCAAGCCCTCGTCAGTAGCAGACTCGACTACGGCAACGCACTCTACACAGGCATCCCAACAAAAGACATCCAACGACTCCAACGCATCCGCCCGCCTGATCCTCGACATACCCTGCCGATGTCACATCTCCCACCACCTGAAGGACCTCCACTGGCTCCCCGTGGACAAGAGGATCACCTTTAAACTCCTCACCCACGCACACAAAGCACTACACGACACCGGACCCACCTACCTGAACACCAGACTCAACTTCTACGTTCCCTCACGCCAACTACGCTCGGCCAACCTTGCCCTCGCCATCGTCCCCCGAATCCAGCGCAAGAGCTCTGGCGGCAGATCCTTCTCCTACCTCGCCGCCAAGACCTGGAACTCTCTCCCGACCTCACTACGCCAGACCCAGGACCTCCTCACCTTCAGGAGACTCCTCAAGACATGGCTCTTTGAACGCTAGAACCGCCCCCCCAGCGCCTCGAAACCCTTACGGGTACATAGCGCGCTTTATAAATCTAATGATTGATTGATTGATTAAGGCGAATGGAGATCTTCAAACTTGTATTGACTATAGGGGTTTGAACAAGGTCACCATCACAAATAAATACCCCTTGCCACTGATTCTGGTCTTGCTGGAACAAGTCAAGAAAGCTAAAATCTACACTAAACTCGATCTACGAGGTGCTTATCATTTAGTCAGAATGAGAGATGGCAACAAATAGAAAACGGCTTTCAAGACAAGATATGGTCTCTTTGAATACACCGTCATGCCTTTTGGCCTGTGTAATGCTCCAGCAGTATTTCAATTTTTGCTGAATGACGTTCTTAGAGAGTATCTCGACGTATTTGCAATAGTCTACATCGATGACATTTTGATCTACTCTGACAATGAAAACGAACATGTGCAACGTGTCAAGAAAATTCTTGCAGCCCTTCGAAAGCACCGTTTATATTGCAAACTAACCAAGTGTGAGTTTCATGTTACCACAGTTGAGTGTTTAGGGGTTATCCTTACACCTCAAGGTATGGTCATGGCAGAAAAGAAAGTATAAGCTGTATCTGATTGGCCCACTCCAAAGACTGTTCGAGATGTACAATGTTTCCTGGGGTTTGCAAACTTTTACTGCAGGTTTATAAACCATTTCTCTCAAACAGTGGCCCCAATCACTAAGTTATTGAGAAAGAAAGAAAAATGTGTATGGTCCCCAGAAGCTGATCAAGCCTTTTCAACTTTGAAAGAAGCTTCTTCCACTGCCCCAGTCTTGACTCACCCTGATGTGGATCATCCATTCATAGTAGAAGACGATGCCTCAGATGTGGCAATTGGTGCAGTCTTGTCACAACGAAGCAAAGATACTGGCCAACTTCATCCTGTAGCTTACATGTCTCGAAAGCTGAACAAAGCCAAACAGAACTATGTCATTGCTGAAAAAGAGCTTCTGACGATTTGTGACACCTTTAAAGAATGGAGACATCATTTGTTGGGTGCCAAGTACACGGTCACAGTATATACTGATCATTGCAATCTCCAGTTCATGAGTTCAGCCAGACTTTTGACTCCTCAGCAATTACACCGGATGTTGTTTTTTGATGAATTGGATTTTGTGGTAACTTTCCGTCCTGGTAAAGACAATCGCAAAGCAGACACCGTGTCCCGCCAAGAGTCTACCACGTTGCCTACAGTCCAACCCTCCAGAGCTATCATTGCTCCAGACAAAGTCCTATGTATCATAAAAACTGAAGATTTCTTTGAAGACATCCGTAATCCCTTCACAGTTGAGAAATGGCAGACATGGGCTCAAGCAGATCCCAAAAGGCCAATCAAGCAAGGACTACCTTTCCATGACGCACGCTTGTTCGTGCCCACTATCAAGCTTGGCAAGTTAGTATTTCATTGGTTGCATGTTACACCTACGGCAGGTCATCCAGGTACTCCTAAAACTCTTGAATTCATCCAACGCTACTTTTGGTGACCTACTCTGACGAAAGACATCAAAACAATGGTAAACAACTGCGAAGTCTGTGCTCACATCAAGACACGTCATTCAAAACCGAAAGGGTTGTTGCATCCGCTCACAACTCCATGTCGACCTTGGGAACACATCTCTTTAGACTTCATTACAGGACTACCAGTGGTTTAACAACATTCAGTAATCCTTGTGGTAGTAGATAGTCTCACGAAATATGGACAGTTCATTGCCTGTAAGCAATTGCCCACCTCCAGCGAACTAGCAACCATCTTACTGAATAGAGTGGTCCGTTATCACGGGCTGCCAAAAAGGATTCTCTACGATCGAGGGTCGCAATTTGCCTCCAATTTCTGGAAAACATGGTGCAGAACACTTCAAGTCACGTCCACACTATCTACTAGCCATCATCCTCAAACAGATGGTCAAACTGAGAGACTAAATCAGACATTGAAGCAATACCTGCGTGCTTACGCTGAGAAAGCACTTCATTCTTGGACATCAATGCTCTGGTTAGCTGAGTTAGCCTACAATAACTCATTTCACACCTCCACTGGTGTTACACCCTTTTTTGGCTTGTTTGGCTATCATCCTAACACCTTGCCCATCACGATCCCTCAAGAAAGTTCTCTTACACCAGCTGTGTCGGAAACCATTCGACACCTTCACCAAACCCAGAAATTGATTCAACAGCATTTAGAAAAAGCCAAACAAAAATACAAAAAACATTACGACAAGAAACATTGTGAGGGACCTCAGTATCAACCAGGTGATAAAGTGTGGCTTTCTACAAGACATATTGTTGCGCGCGGCACGAGCCAAGCATTCGGCTCGGGCCACGGCACGCGGCATGAAGACGCGCTGCGTCCCCAGCCTGCTGTGCACATTACGAGGCCCCAAATTGGGCATGGGGCCTCGTTCTTTCTTAGCGTAATGCACTTACATGCAGGTCTGACCTCCCCCACTCACCTGTTATTCTTCTCTTCTTCTTTTTCTGTCTTTTCATTGTGCCTTCTTTTATGTTTTTTCCTTTTCCCATATTACCCCTCTCTTCCCAGCATGCCTTAGTTCCCTACTCTCTATGGCTCCTAGTCCATTATGTTCTGTGTGGTTTTCCCTATCTATGATGGTGTCCTTGTACTTCCTGTTGGTCGCTCCCTGTGTTTAGGTATTTAAAGGCTGTGATTCTTTCTCTCCTTGCGCTGCAACACTTTCTGTTTGGATGGTGTCTTCGCTCCTGCTTCCTCGTATTCAATACTGGCTCACGTCTGTTCCAGTGTTTTTTCCTGTACTTTGCTCTTGTATTTACCTATTCATTTTGCTTCTGTTTCAGGAACCTTCCCTTTTTGGAGGTTTTTTCCCCTTTCAGGGTTTTTTTCCCTCTGGCACTACTTCTGAAGGGCACGGCCTGCTCTTGGCGTTTCCACTGCCTGCAGAACCGTGGCTACCAAAAAGAGTCGCCCCTACCTGGGCCAAGGCCAAACATTCATGAACAAGATCCTCGCCACTCGTTCTGCGGACTCCAGGTTTAAGCAGCGCATAAGTCGTGACACATACAGACTTCAAGAAAAAGCACATGTTTAATCCCAAATTCATAGATCCCTACACTGTCCTTCAGCAAATGAATCCTGTGACCTATACACTGCAGTTACCAAGGTCATTACGTATTCATCCAGTGTTTCACACTTCCCTCCTGAAAAAGGTAGTCCAGAAGGTCCGTCCTCCTCCAGCTCCAGTTCTAGTACTGGGGGAAGTGGAATATGAAGTCAAGAAGGTGTTGGATTCCAAACTGAGAGGGCGTAACCTATGGTACTTAATCTTGTGGAAAGGTTATGGCCCTGAAAGTAACTCATGGGTTTCCACATCCTATATTCATGCTCCACTACTTATTAGGTGTTTTCATCGTCTCAATCCAGGCAAGCCAGGCCATAGAGCGCGTTTGTGAGAGGGGAGTACTGTCAAAATCAGGGCAACGCGCGCTCTACGGGCGACTGGAATGCAAAAACCCAACACTTATGAAATAACGTAATTCAGGCATTATGTTGCTATGCTTTTGTCTAACCTTTTGCATTGCAGAGTTTAATCCTGAAGACCTATATTCAAGGTGCTTGTAAATACTGTTCATTTGCAATGCATTGCTGCAGGCTTTCAGAGTGTGTCAGGGTGTGGTCCCTTTCCAGGGCCTTCTAGAAGCTTTCTCTGCAGCATGACTGGGTGTGGTTTGTGGGCTGGGCCAGACTCTATATAAGGGAGCCAGCCCAGATCCATGTGCTCACTATTCAGAGGTCCTGGTGCAGAGCAGCAGCAATTCCCTGAGTTCCTGTTCCGGAGGCCTACCTTGATCTTCCAAGCCTTGCCCTTCATTGAATTGGTGATCCTCGATCAGGGCGGTAAGACGGAGGTTGGGCTGGGCCCCCGATCCGGTTTTCGAAGGCATTTGAGTTCTTGGGCCTAATTTTCATATTAGAAGATTTTTCCTTGTGCGTGTGAATGTGCTCTTGGTTTCTGGCATTTACATGTTGATATTCGAATCGGCAAGACGTGCAATTCATTTTTGGCATTTGACTTTTGAGTCAAGCAGTGCAGCAGTGTGCACGACCATTTTTAGACATTTGCATATTGGCATTCGAATCGGCAAGACGCGCGATTCATTCCTTGTGTTTAACTCATGATACTCATTGTGCACTACCATTTCTTGGCCTTTACATGGTGGCATTCGAATCGGCAAGACGAGCGATTCAGTCCTTGTGTTTAACTCTTGATACGAATTGTGCACTACCAATCCTTGGCAGTTACATGGTGGCATTCGACTTGGCAAGACGCGCAATTCATTTCCTTGTGTTTAACTCTTGATGCTCATTGTGCGCTACCATTTCTTACCATTTACATGGTGGCATTCCAATCGGCAAGACGCGCGATTCATTTCCTTGCATTTAACTCTTGATACTCATTGTGCGCAACCATTTCTTGGCATTTACATGGTGGCATTCGAATCGGCAAGACGCGGGATTCATTTCCTTGCCTTTAACTCTTGATACTCGTTGTGCGCAAGCATTTCTTGGCATTTACATGGTGACATCTGAATCGGCAAGACACGCGATTCAGTCCGTACATTTAACTCTTGATAATTATTGTGCGCAACCATTTCTTGGCATTTACATGGTGGCATTTGAATCGGCAAGACGCGCGATTCATTCCTTGCAATCAAAACTTTGATAATTATTGTGCGCGACCATTTCTTGGCATTTACATGGTGGCATTCGAATCGGCAAGACGCGCGATTCATTCCTGCATTTAAAACTCGATGTTTCAGATCGCTTGCAGTGTGCGCGATCATTTCATGGCATTTGCATAGTCTTGTTGAAATCAGCAGTGTGCGCGATTCATTTTTCTTCATTTAAAACTAAGTGTTAAAATTCTAGATGTTACATTATATGTGCATAATAAGTCCTTAATACAATTCCTATTGTGTTCCAGGAAACGTTCAGATTATTTTTGTCCTCATGCAAAAAGACCATGGCCCTCATTCTGACCTTGGCGGGCGCGCCGTCAGGTTACCGTTCCGCGGTCGAAAGACCGCGGCGGTAATTCTGATTTTCCCGCTGGGCTGGCGGGCGGTCGCCTTCAGGCCGCCCGCCAGCCCAGCGGGAAAGAGGCTTCCACGATGAAGCCGGCTCGGAATCGAGCCGGCGGAGTGGAAGCTGTGCGACGGGTGCAGTTGCACCCGTCGCGTATTTCACTGTCTGCGCAGCAGACAGTGAAATACATTTAGGGGCCCTCTTACGGGGGCCCCTGCAGTGCCCATGCCAGTGGCATGGGCACTGCAGGGGCCCCCAGGGGCCCCGCGACCCCCCCTACCGCCATCCGGATCCCGGCGGTCGGACCGCCGGGATCTGGATGGCGGTAGGGGGGGTCGGAATCCCCTCGGCGGCGCAGCAAGGAGGATTCTATGGGGCGGCGGTACACTGGCGGGAGCCCGCCAGTGTTGCCGGTCCGACCGCGGCTTTACCGCCGCGGTCGGAATCCCCATTGGAGCACCGCCGGCCTGTCAGCGGTGCTCCCGCGGTCCTCCGCCCTGGCGGTCTTTGACCGCCAGGGGTCAGAATGACCGCCCATGTTTGGTTTTGAAACATAATTCTAGAAGGTTCTTATATTCCTAGTCAATGTGTAACATTTCATGAAAAGGTTAATTGAGAAGTTGTATTAATCATTCTTGATTCCTTCCCAGGTAACCAGACGTCTTGAGGCCTAGTTATTAGTCCTTTCTTAAGTTATCCATGGTTACAGTATGACAATGCTTAGAATCATAGTCTAGTAAATGTCAATGTGATATAATCTTGATATTGTGTGTTTTAACCTTTTGTTTCCTACAGGTCTCCTTCCCAGCTGTTCCCATCCTAATACCCTTTTCCCCGCTTGGACTCTCTCAGTCTCTGTGATTTATCTATCAGAGTCTTGGAGCTGTCTAGTGGTGGACATGTTGGGAACGTGCGCAGACCCTGAGGATCTGGTCTCCCTGACAGCACACCCCTTACAAGCCAAACTGTTGGATGTCTTATTTGTTTTGCCTTTAGCCCTGCAAGGCCTTGCGGTGGGCACTAAAAACACTTTTTGCAAGCCCTTTCAGTCCTTTAATGCTTACCCGACCAACCGTTCTTGTTTAAATCATGATGTTGTTTATTAAAGTCTCTCATGTGTATGCCCTTCGAGCCTGTGCATAGTCAGCTGCTTGTGTCATCTTCTGATCTTAAAGACTGTCTTCACTTCCACTCATTGCAGGACTGAACTTCAGGTACTGTTGATGCAACCACCCTACACCACCTTCTTTCGATATAAACTGGTACAGAGAAATTAGCAGCTTTTTTTGCCTGAAGTCAAGACTCTTTTTCATGTTGAGCAAAGCATCACTCTTCCAGCGTTTCCTGTGCCTTCTCACCTCTCAAAATAGGAGTCAGGGCTCCATTGTTTGGCCCCTAAAAGGGCTTTAAGGTGCTACATTGATCACACCAAGGACCATCAGATATATGTTCAGCTTTTTATGGGGTTCTCCAGGGTGTA
This sequence comes from Pleurodeles waltl, assembly GCF_031143425.1. Lineage (NCBI taxonomy): Eukaryota > Metazoa > Chordata > Amphibia > Caudata > Salamandridae > Pleurodeles > Pleurodeles waltl. Next base: position 1,800,249,986 of record NC_090444.1, on the reverse strand, counting down.
TGCAGAGAGACTGTGCAGAAGAGAACTCTGTCCAAGTGGATAGTCCTCTTTATTAGGATGTGTTATCTCCTGCCAAAACGTAGCCTCCAGAAGGCCTGGGAGCACATTTCACCAGGGCTAAGGCAGCTACCACTGCATTGGCATATACAGCGCATTTGCTAGATATCTGCTAGACTGCGACTTAGGCACTGGTGCACCAATTTGTTAAACTCTACTTCCTTGACAGCAAGTGCCCTGAACCTAAAACTTGTATGCTATGTTGGCTATACCCAATAGGCATGGGCTAACATACCTGTACGTCCCTAGCACATGGTACCCAGGCCATGTAAGTTAAGTTAGGAAGTCACCCCAGAATTGCAGCACTGGTTGTGCCACCCTGGGTATGACACAGGTAAAACAAGTGTCCCAGTCTGCCACTGCAGACTGTAAGAGCAGTTTTAAACTACTAGCCTGGCTTTGCTGTATAAATCAATAGCAAAGACAAACCTCCCCCTGTAATAAGTATGTCCACCCTATGACAGACCCACTGAGCATTAAGGCAGGGTTCAACATATTTCATGTTCTCATAGTAAAAATGGCAAACTGTCTTTTTTACTGTGGAAAGACTTGGTTGCCCCATTGGCGAGTACATGGTTGAACACTGACTCCTCTGAAGAGAGCAACCAAAGTTGATACTCCAAGATATCCAAACAACTCATTACATTAAGCCTCAGTTGATTCTCAAGTTGAAATTAATGTACCAAGTTACAGTGTGCAACTTTTGCAAAGCTCCTATTTGTTGCCTTCAGTCTCCTGTGCCCTTAACAGTTACATAAGGAGCTTGAACCCGAGACAGCTTTCTGCCCTTCTAGGGAGACAATAGGGCTCTGCACTGGACAGAGGTGTTACGTCTCTCTGCAAGCAAGCCACACAGGTGTTGGCCCAAAAGGCAAGCTTCAAAGCGGAAGCTGCTTTGAAGAGCAGGTGGGGAACACTTGGGTGAGGGGCAGCCTCATTGTTTAGGCAGACTAGCTGGCACCCGTTAGGGAGAGGAACCTGTTGTCAAACCTGTTGGTGGTCACACCTCTGAGTTGGGCTAGGGAGCTCTGGCCCCCAAGAGAGAGATTCTGCCATGTTGAGAGTGGGCAGAAAGGGTCATCTAGGGATAGCTAGATGTCACACCTCCAAAGAAGGGGTCACCAGGTAGGAGGGAACCTGGTCGCCCATTAGCTACCAGACGCATCCTACCCTGAGGGCATTGTCAGAGCATAAACAAGGCACCCCTGGCTCCCACAACTCAAATCTCAAATGGACTGGAAGAAGGACTGCACTGCTGCACTTTGGAACTGGCAAAGAGAGACTGCACTGGGGTGGACTGCACCTGCTACACCTGGTGGCTAGCTAAGAAGAGGGACTGTGTGTGCTGTGTCCTGCTTGTGGAGAAGTCACCTCCAGAGCCCAGCCGAAGCAAAGAGACTCCAAGGGTCAGTTGGCTGAACTTCTGTTCGCCCCACAGGGCCACAACGGCTGAGAAGCCCAGTGGGGAAAGTTGGCAGCCCAGAATTTTCACCTCAGTGCCAACTGCTGTTGTGCAGCATCAGAGACCAAGACCTTATGCTCAAAGTTGTGCTTGAGTTTGCTAAGCCCAGGAGAGTCATTAGAGTGCAGGTTTGGTCACCCAGAAGACAACGTATCACTCAGGGAAGGAGTTGGTTGTGACTGCGATACAGGGTGACTTAAAGCCCAGAGGCAACTGGACTTCCTCCAGCACAGAAAGGACTTTGAGGGACATCGAACATGTGACCAGGACTGCCTCACCCCCTTCGTGGACCGAGTAACCGTTGCAAGAAAACCCCCATTGACCACATCACATCCATAGCGTCCTTAAACATCCTAGGCATCTTTCATCCCTTGCATCAGTACCACTTCTATAGGGCACCAGTGCAATGGATAAAAGTACCTGGATCAGACTGAAGATTGCGTCACCTGCTGAGGTAGCTGTTTTTGAAAACGTTGCTCCTGACTGGCTCCCTACTGGAGTTGGCCACCTAAAGTGACGCTAAGAGACCGCAACACAACTAGCCCAACTTTTTCTAAGTGTCAATTTTGCTTAATTTGCCAAAACATGTTCGTGTTTGAGTGAAATGCTGTGATTTACTATATCTTGTAAATTCTATAACTCTGGAACCCTCTGGTGGATTTATGTTTCTCATGGTGTATGAAAATAGTCTGAATTCTTGAGTCTCTCATTGATTTCTTCTTCCATTGTTTTGATGCTGTTTCAATGCTTCACACTTGTTCCTCTGCTCTGAGTACGCCTTGCAGGTCACAACAACAACTACCCAGGGTTGAACTGAAGGTCTGACAAACGAAACCTATTGGTCCTAAAGGAGTTGGAGAGTGTATTACATGGTAGGGTCGCTCAACCACACCCCATATCCTCACAGTGAGGAGTCTGTGTTTAGAAGTTTCCATCAAAAGAATAAGTTACTTAAACCTGGTGACGCTTTCTCTGGTGGATACACTTATCTACCCGCAGTGTCATCACCACCCTCCCACTTCCCCATTCCACTCTTTCTGGCATGGTTACCCCCCTTTTTGCCTGATGTCGGTGTGCTTAGACTGTTTTTACTGGGATCCTGCTAACTGACCCCAGTGAGTGTGCTCTCTCCTCCACATTTAGTTTATTTGGTACTTCTTACACCCCACAATTGGCATACTGGTGTACCCCTGTAAGTCCCTAATATATGGTACTTAGGTAGCCAGGGCATTGGTACACCAGGGGTCCCCCATGTGCTGCAACATGTATTATGCCACCCATGGGAGCCCATGCAAACTGTCTGCAGGCCAGCCATTTGCAGCCTGTGTGAAAAGGTGCCTGCACCCTTTCACTACAGGTCACTATACCAGGTCATTTTAAGTCACCCGTATGGTAGGCCCTCCTACCATAGAGGACAGGGTGCATGAACCTCTGTGTGTGTGTGGCCACCCCTACATGAGTAGTAGTGTCCCTATGAACTCCAGTTCCAATTCCCTGGACTTTGTAAGTGTGGGGAAGCCATTTTAGCTATGTACTGGCCAATGGTCACTACCTGTGGTCTAGCTACATAATGGTAACTCTGAACATGGGCATGTTTGGTATCAAGTGTAAGAGGAGGCCTCTTTTTGCACGGTTAGCCCCCACTTTTTGTCTGATGTTGAAATGTTCCAGAAGTTGGTAGTGCCACGGCTCCTTGCTAGCCAGAGCTCTTTACCTAATTCTGTTGTGATGCTTGGCACAACTGGATACACTCTTAATTATTTCTGTAAGACCCTAGTAAATGGGTACCCCAGTTTCCAGGGCATGAGATAGTAGGAGCAGGCCTCTGAGGGAAGCAGCACTGATTGTGCCACCCTCTAGGGCCCTGCACCCAGATACCCTCAGCACTTCCAGTGCAGGTTGAGTGTACTGGGGCAAACCTAAAAAGTCAAACTCGACATGGCACACTCCCTGTGTGCCCTGTCCACCCCACATTACATTTGTTATGGGTAAGACACCCCTCTAGAAGGCCTTACAGCCCTATGGCAGGGTGCACCGTACTATATGTGAGGGTATAATTGCATGAGCAATATGCCCCCACTGTGTCCTTGCCAGACCTGGGACATAGTGAGTGAACAGAGTGTAGGAGGCTGGCCTGGCTTGTAGTGGGTACCAGAGGTACTTACACCTTGAGCCAGGTCCAGTTATCCCTTATTAGTGTAGAAGAGGTGTTTCTAGCAGCTTAGGCTGATAGAAGGTAGCTATGGCAAAGCAGCTGAACTAGGAGACATGTAAAGCTCCTACTATACCACTGGTGTCATATGCACAATATCATAAGAAAACACAATACACAGATATACTAAAAATAAAGGTACTTTATTTTTATGACAATATGCCAAAAGTATCTCAGTGAATACCCTCAGTATGAGGATAAGAAATATACACAAGATATATGTACACAAACCAAAATTATGCAGATAATAGCAAAAGGAAGTAATGCAAGCAATGTAAAGTTACAGAAGATTGCAATAGGAGCACATAGGTGTAGGGGCAACACAAACCATATACTCCAAAAGTGGAATGCGAACCACGAATGGACCCCAAACCTATGTGAGCTTGTAGAGGGTCGCTGGGACTGTAAGAAAACAGTGAGGGTTAGAAAAATAGCCCACCCCAAGACCCTGAAAGGTAGGTGTAAAGTGCACCTACTACCCCCAGAGAGCACAGAAGACGTGATAGGGGGATTCTGCAGGAAGAACAAACACCAGCAGTGCAACAACAGTGAATTTCCGGACCTGAGTACCTGTAAGACAAGGGGACCAAGTCCAAGAGTCGTGACAGTGTTGAGAGTGGGCAGGAGCCCAAGAAATGCCAGCGGAGGTTGCAAGGAAGCTGCCACCTGTTGGAAGAAGCTTGGTGTTCTGCAAGAACGAAGAAGACTAGGAACTTCCCCTTTGGAGGATGGATGTCCCACGTCGTGAAGAAGCTTGCAGAGGTGTTCCCACGCAGAAAGACCGCAAACAAGCCTTCCTAGCTGCAAGGGTCGCGGTTAGGGTTTGTGGGTGCTGCTGTGGCCCAGGAGGGACCAGGATGTCGCCACTTGGATGAGGAGACAGAGGGGGCGCCCAGCAACGTAGGGAGCCCTCACAGAAGCAGGCGGCACCCGCAGAAGTACCTGAACAGGCACTCAGAAGAAAAGTGAACCGGAGTCCATCCGAAGTCACAAAAGGGAGTCTTACGATGCCGGAGGACAACTCAGAAGGTTGTGCACTGCAGGTTAGAGTGTCGGGGACCCAGGCTTGGCTGTGCACAAAGGAAATCCTGGAAGAGTGCACAGGAGCTGGAGCAGTGCAAATCATGTGGTACCCAGCAATGCAGTCTAGCATGGGGAGGCAAGGACTTACCTCCACCAAATTGGGACTGAAGAGTCACTGGACTGTTGGAGTCACTTGGACAGAGTTGCTTAGTTCCAGGGACCACGCTCGTCGTGCTGAGAGGGGACCCAGAGGACCGGTGATGCAGTCTTTTGTTGCCTGCGGTTGCAGGGGGAAGATTCCGTCGACCCACAGGAGATTTCTTCAGAGCTCCTGGTGCAGAGAGGAGGCAGGCTACCCCCAGAGCATGCACCACCTGGAAACAGTTCAGAAAGCTGGCAGGATGAAGCGATACAAGGTTGCTAGTAGTCGTCTTGCTACTTTGTTGCGGTTTTGCAGGCGTCCTGAGCGGTCAGCAGTGGATCCTTTGGCAGAAGGTGAAGAGTGAGATGCAGAGGAACTCTGGTGAGCTCTTGCATTCGTTATCTGGTGAGATCCCCAAAGCAGAGACCCTAAATAGCCAGAAAAGGAGGTTTGGCTACCTAGGAAGGAGGATTGGCTACCAAGAGAGGTAAGAGCCTATCCGAAGGAGCCTCTGACATCACCTGCTGGCTCTGGCCACTCAGAGCAGTCCAGTGTGCCACAAACACCTCTGTTTCCAAGATGGCAGAGGTCTGGGACACACTGGAGGAGCTCTGGGCACCTCCCCTGGGAGGTGCAGGTCAAGGGAGTGGTCACTCCCCTTTCCTTTGTCCAGTTTCGAGCCAGAGCAGGGCTGGGGGATCCCTGAACCGGTGTAGACTGGCTTATGCAGAGATGGGTACCATCTGTGCCCATCAAAGCATTTCCAGAGGTTGGGGGAGGCTACTCCTCCCCAGCCTTCACACCTATTTCCAAAGGGAGAGGGTGTTACACCCTCTCTCAGAGGAAGTCCTTTGTTCTGCCTTCCTGGACCAGGGCTGCCTGGACCCCAGGAGGGCAGAAACCTGTCTGAGGGGTTGGCAGCAGTTGCAGTGGAGACCCCGGAAAGGCAGTTTGGCAGTACCCGGGTTCTGTGCTAGAGACCCGGGGGATCATGGAGTTGTCCCCCCAATGCCAGAATGGCATTGGGGTGACAATTCCATGATCTTAGACATGTTACATGGCCAAGTTCGGAGTTACCATTGTGACGCTGTACATAGGTAGTGACCTATGTACAGTGCACGCGTGTAATGGTGTCTCTGCACTCACAAAGTCCGGGGAGTTTGCCCTGAACGATGTGAGGGCACCTTGGCTAGTGCCAGGGTGCCCACACGCTAAGTAACTTTGCACCCAACCTTCGCCAGGTTAAGGTTAGACATATAGGTGACTTATAAGTTAGTTAAGTGCAGTGGTAAATGGCTGTGAAATAACGTGGACGTTATTTCACTCAGGCTGCACTGGCAGGCCTGTGTAAGAATTGTCAGAGCTCCCTATGGGTGGCAAAAGAAATGCTGCAGCCCATAGGGATCTCCTGGAACCCCAATACCCTGGGTACCTCAGTACCATATACTAGGGAATTATATGGGTGTACCAGTATGCCAATGTGAATTGGTAAATTTAGTCACTAGCCTGTTAGTGACAAATCTGGAAAGCAGAGAGAGCATAACCACTGAGGTTCTGGTTAGCAGAGCCTCAGTGAGACAGTTAGGCATCACACAGGGAACACATTCAGGGCACATACTTATGAGCACTGGGGCCCTGCCTGGCAGGGTCCCAGTGACACATAGCCTAAAACAACATATATATACAGTGAAATATGGGGGTAACATGCCAGGCAAGATGGTACTTTCCTACACAGAGCAGCCATTTTAAGTACATGTGCTGGACACTGGTCAAACACAGGTTCCCCAGCTACATGATGGCCATTCTGTACCCTGGGTTGTTTGGTATCAAACAACTCAGAATATTAAATCCAAACTGGTACCAGTGTTGGATGATTTAACCCCAAGTGTAGCCAGGGGTCACCTTAGAGGTACCCCCTGCAAAAGCTAATCCTAACTGGCATAGTTGCTGACTGGTTTCATCCAGCCTGCCACTCGAGACAGCCAATATACAAACCTGGGGGAGAGCCATGGCTCTCTGGTTTGTTAGACAATGCCCTTCCTGGGTGGAGAAGTTGACACCCCCTCTCTCAGGAATGTGCAACACCAGCAACACCGTGCTGGTGAGCTTCAAAGGGCTACTGTCCCTGAAACTGAAGCCCCCAGGCTGTAAGCAGCAGATGGCTTCCCCCCTTTGCAAAGCCCCCACTTTTGGCGGGAAACCAGACAAAGTGTAGCAGGAGTGGCCTCACTGAGCATGCACCACCCCTAGGAGCTTGCAGGCGAAGTGGACCCTCCATCTCATTTTCCTCCATGTCCTCCATGTTGGATGGTAGGAAAATATCCAGCAAGGTTTAGGGAAGTGCCCCTTCCTACAGGAAGTGGTCACTGTAGTGAGTGTAGCCACCCAAGGGAAAGTGTCCCATTGGACACTACCAGGTGTAGTGCTTTCCTCTTATTTAGTTTCTAAGCACTAACATAACACAACAGAAATGCACTTCTGAGGTCAAAGAAGACTTTTATTGTTGTTAATTCTTCCCCAACCACAATATTTATGAATGACGAATTAGTAGCTTTCAAGTCCGCGTTAATCAAACAAAATATATCAGTTTGCAATATACACAGCAGGTTATATTTATAAGATATTGAATGCAAAGCAAAACAAATACTTCACCGTGTGGGAACTATCTACAGCTTCATCTTTCTAAGGTCTGCAAGCTGATGACCCCTGTCAGCCGCGAGAAAGAGAGATTCATCTACCCACACGGGATTGCTGGCAGCCTGCGCCAAGCTCCAGCACGAGGTCCGGCAGATTCGAATCTGAATCTCTGCAGCCTGTGTCATTCGTTACAAAGGTGTGCCCCCTCCTCTCAGACCTGGGAAACTGAGCAAGCCTTTTGGAGACTGGCCAGGTCTCCAAGACTACTCCTGTTCCCAAGCTCAAGCAGAGAGAACAACACCATGTACCCTCTCTTATCAGGTCTAGTCTACTGTGAGAACAAAACATATTGGTTCATCTTGTGCAAAAACACAGCTTGGAAAAATACAGCTTGGATTCTCAACTGCAATGTCTAACTCCACGTTAAAGGCAATGGGCAGCTAACCTAAATATCAAATGCAATGTCTAGTGTCATGTCAAAGCCAATAAGCATCTAAGCTGAATACAAAATGCAATGTCTTATATCATGTCAAAGCCCATAGGCAGCTGAGCTGAATACAAAATGCAATGTATAATATCATGTCAAAGCCAATAGGCAGCTGAGCTGAATATAAAATGCAATGTATAATATCATGTCAAAGCCCATAGGCAGAATATCTAATAGCATGTCAAAGTCAATAGGCAGCTAAATTGAATACATCATGTCAAAGTCAATAGGCATGCAATGTCAAAGCCAATAGGCGGCTAGACTGGATACAGCATGTCAAAGCCAATAGGCAGAATACAGAATGTAATGACTAATGCAATGTCAAAGCCCATAGGCGGCTCAACTGAATACAGAAAGTAATGGCTAATGCCATGTCAAAGCCAATAGGCAGAATACAGAATGTAATGGCTAATGCAATGTCAAAGCCCATAGGCGGCTCAACTGAATACAGAAAGTAATGGCTAATGCCATGTCAAAGCCCATAGGCGGCTAAACTGAACAAAACATACCATGTGCTACTGGTGAACATTGAGCAACTAATATGCGCAGTGGTGAAACACAAAGTCATTGGTCAAAACAAACTTTATCAAATGGCAGTACATTCCGCCCTTTGACCAATGAATTTTTGTTTCACATATCTCTTGTTTCAAACAAAAACAAAAAACATCAGCACAAACAAAAAAAAAACATTATGATCAAAGCAATCCCTGTAAAGCAATAGAAGTGAATTAACACATTGATTTCATAACCTTTCACATCAGATACATCTACATAGAAAAGACTGGGCAATTTTTATACTCTGAATGAGTCTCTAATTCAACAGTGTTAGCAATTTGATGTGGCATGAGTTCTGCTCATGTAAAGGTGCACGGTCCACCTGAAAGGTTTTCTGTAAGGTAAGCAAAAGTCAGAGTTCCATACGAGAAGGGAAAAAAAAAAATCACAGCTTAGTTCCAGTGGAAGAATGCAATCAAACAAGTTGAACTTGAACTGAAGGCGCAGTTTGCGCAAAATGGATCCATGGTGCTGGCACTTTACTCAGCCAGGTTCAGGTTGGGGGTTCGGTCCCTTCCCCGACCCCACACGCACACACCGGAAGGGGGACCACACAGCACACTCAGGGACAGTGGCGAAACGTGGTAGGATCTGCAAAAGAAACAAGTATGACTTTTCTTGCAAATAACATTTTTCATTTAAACTGCACCCTTCCTCTTTCTTTCCCTGTTTTATAATCAGCAGGACGTTTTTGAGGCCCTTTGTTATATTTTCTGCAGGTTTTGGAGGATCACTTGGGGCTTCAGCCCACACATCAGCACTGAGGTTTTTATCTGCTGCGCCACAGCTTCCCTTTTCTTGCACTGTCAGAAGGGCTGGGGCAGACTCCTTCTTTAACAAACCTCCATTCACTGCACTTTTGTCAATTTGGGCAATTCTGTCTCCAATTTGTATGAATAAATCAGATTCTTTTCTAGGTATCAGCATAATTTCGATTTTTCCTTGGTAATCTGCAGCAATCACTTTCCCTAAAACCTGATCAATTTGCCATTTCTGTCCTGGTAACTTTCCTCTCCCCAACTGGTCTGTGACTACTTGCATGACAGATTGCTTTTGTGCGTGCTGCAGTTTTTATCAAATCTAGGGGAATGTGCATCTCTCTCATCTCTGCCCACCTGTAAGTGGCTTTTTCTCTCAGCTGTTCACATTTCTGGGGCACCCACTTAGCCATCCCCACTAAGGCAGAATTCTGGGTGTACACTTCTCTCTCTGAATTTTTCTCATTAACATCTGCAAGGTAATTGAACCAGTTAGGTGCTAAAACATTAGCAATGAACCAAAAATCAGCGTAAAAATGACACATCTCACGTAGGTCTTGCTTTAAAATCTGACACACATTATACAACTCCATTCCTTCTCCTGTGCCAGAAAGCAACATTTCAGTCAATGAATCATTAGTAAAACAAACATGCTTTTTATCTTCAGTAGACACGAATTCAAATGGTGCACACAATTTCATTGGTAATTCTTTTATCTGTGGTACTCTAGCCCTGTCTTGCAAGTACCAGATCCATTGTATGATTCTAGCTAGGGGCACTATTTTCTTTCCTTGTTCATGATTTAAATGTACATAAGTATTTCCTTCTTGCACTGCGCAGAAACCTAAAGTCTGCATTATTTCATTTGCCAAATCACAAGCGCGCAGCTGCATATAATTTTTCACAGTGACCATATACAAAAGTGTTAGGATTTCACTCAAATGAGGGCTATTCTTTTTCCAAAAATCAAACAAGCTAATGAAACTCGGGGTGTCTTGCTCTAAAATCCTTCGTTTTACTTGTGCATTTTGCAACGGTAACTCGTAAATCACATTCTGGTCTCTCTCGTCCGTGTTATCAGTTAAGGAATGCATTTTGTCTGCCAAAAACCCTGGCTCACACGAAAACTCAAAGCAGCTCGGAGCTGTCTTAACCCCCTCATTACTGGAATGGGACAAGAAAGATTCTTCAAAAACAGCCTTTTTATAACTTTCAGTCGGGCTAATTTGCTCACGTAAATTCCTATTTTCATGTTCCAACTTCCTACATTTCTCCTGCATTTCTCTGTAAGCAGATAAAGGTATCCAGACCTTTCTGTCATCATTACTTCCAAAAGACACTTTTTCTACATATGTACAACAGAAATTATTTCTCAAAACACCATCAGGCATTTTAGCTACACATGCATTTTCTTCTGTAATTCCCCAAACAGAAAACAATTCACAGTTTTTCGTAGCACCATCGGGCAGTTTATCAACACATGCATTCTCAGACATGGTCTGCGGTGCTACTGTGATTCTCCAAACAGAAAACAATTTCTGTAATTCTCCAAACAACAAAAAACAATTACACTTTTAAAGTGTGCACTTAGAAATCTACCAACTCGTCAACACCCTCTTAATCACCTCTTAATGACCGACCCCACGACTCCTGGTACCAATTGTAGTGCTTTCCTCTTATTTAGTTTCTAAGCACTAACATAACACAACAGAAATGCACTTCTGAGGTCAAAGAAGACTTTTATTGTTGTTAATTCTTCCCCAACCACAATATTTATGAATGACGAATTAGTAGCTTTCAAGTCCGCGTTAATCAAACAAAATATATCAGTTTGCAATATACACAGCAGGTTATATTTATAAGATATTGAATGCAAAGCAAAACAAATACTTCACCGTGTGGGAACTATCTACAGCTTCATCTTTCTAAGGTCTGCAAGCTGATGACCCCTGTCAGCCGCGAGAAAGAGAGATTCATCTACCCACACGGAATTGCTGGCAGCCTGCGCCAAGCTCCAGCACGAGGTCCGGCAGATTCGAATCTGAATCTCTGCAGCCTGTGTCATTCGTTACAAAGGTGTGCCCCCTCCTCTCAGACCTGGGAAACTGAGCAAGCCTTTTGGAGACTGGCCAGGTCTCCAAGACTACTCCTGTTCCCAAGCTCAAGCAGAGAGAACAACACCATGTACCCTCTCTTATCAGGTCTAGTCTACTGTGAGAACAAAACATCTTGGTTCATCTTGTGCAAAAACACAGCTTGGAAAAATACAGCTTGGATTCTCAACTGCAATGTCTAACTCCACGTTAAAGGCAATGGGCAGCTAACCTAAATATCAAATGCAATGTCTAGTGTCATGTCAAAGCCAATAAGCATCTAAGCTGAATACAAAATGCAATGTCTTATATCATGTCAAAGCCCATAGGCAGCTGAGCTGAATACAAAATGCAATGTATAATATCATGTCAAAGCCAATAGGCAGCTGAGCTGAATATAAAATGCAATGTATAATATCATGTCAAAGCCCATAGGCAGAATATCTAATAGCATGTCAAAGTCAATAGGCAGCTAAATTGAATACATCATGTCAAAGTCAATAGGCATGCAATGTCAAAGCCAATAGGCGGCTAGACTGGATACAGCATGTCAAAGCCAATAGGCAGAATACAGAATGTAATGACTAATGCAATGTCAAAGCCCATAGGCGGCTCAACTGAATACAGAAAGTAATGGCTAATGCCATGTCAAAGCCAATAGGCAGAATACAGAATGTAATGGCTAATGCAATGTCAAAGCCCATAGGCGGCTCAACTGAATACAGAAAGTAATGGCTAATGCCATGTCAAAGCCCATAGGCGGCTAAACTGAACAAAACATACCATGTGCTACTGGTGAACATTGAGCAACTAATATGCGCAGTGGTGAAACACAAAGTCATTGGTCAAAACAAACTTTATCAAATGGCAGTACACCAGGTTCCCCCTAAAACGCCCACTAAATCCAGTATTTAGTGGGCTCCCCTAGACCCAGAGATTAGATTTATCTGGAAGAACAGAAGACAGCACCAAAGAACCCGACAGGACGAGAACAGAGGGCCTGCTGCACCAGAAGAGGCCCCAAAACCCCTGCTTGCTGCACCAGAGTCCCGACAATCGCTGCTGCGGAGGTCCTGACCACTGGACCGACCTCAAAAGACCCCGAGGACCTCCAGGCCTCGCAAATAACCCAAGAACTCCCTCCTCTGTTGAGGCACCACTCAGGAAACTACAGGAACCTGCAAACCGGTGAGGGACACTTCACCGACTGGATGATATCTCCGCAAACGGAAATCGCAGCCGGACCCACGCCACACCAACGACAGCCTAGACGAGACCTGAAGCTGTGCCCAGCTTGGTGGCACAGCGCCCTCCGTGGCCAAGTTGTGGCAATACCCCAGGTACAGACCATACCAGTGCACAACAGACATCAGCAACAACAGCTCCCCCAGAGCTGCAACTCGACCAGGAGGAAGCACCCATTCGAGGGACTTCAGCAACACCGTGGACCTCCGACTAGAGCGCCCATGACGTCCCGTGAGACCCCAAGAAGAAGACTCACCTCCTGCTCCAAAGGGTCCCTTTGCGCACAGCATCCAAGACCTCCAAAATGCCCTGCACCTGGCCGCCCTGAGCCTTGCATCGCGGGATTTGCTGTGTGCCCCGGGTCCCCAACCCCTTGCGACCTCAACAGCCCAAGAGTACCCCCAAGCACCCACCTTACACTTGCAAACCAGCTCCTTTTCCAAGTGGCCCCTCCAGGTGGACCTGTGCCAAGAGGTTTTCCAATGCTACTCCCTCTGGAACCGGGAGCCGTCCAAGGCTCTAAAGCTGGCACAGTGTGCCCACCGACCACTCCGGCCACCCTGCAAGAGAAGAGACCGGTAACCCAACTGTACGATTTGTGATGCATTTTTAAAGGTGGCTGTGCATTGATTCCAATGGTACGTAACTATGCACAGAAATACTAACGTTATTAAAACTTCAAGTCATAATTCAAAAAGTACTTAACGTATTCTAAAGATATTGGTCTTAAAATGTATATAAAAATCTGAAGTATTTTTATAAAATCTGGTCTCAAGTTATTAATTGAGTGTGTGTGGTGCATGATTGGATTTGTAAGTACAGCTAATACTTAGCACTCTCCTGGATTAGCCTAACTGCTCGACCAGCTACCTTACATTGGTTTCCAGGGGTAAAAACTAGATCACCTAATGCTCTAATTTTTAAGGTAGCTAGGCCAATCTTGGAGAAGTGTAAGAGAAGCATTTGTTCTGCTCACAGTATCAATCATGCAACTCACACATTCGAAAAAATAACGTGAGATCAATTTATAAAAATCCTTCAAATTTTTATATAATTTTTAAGACCAAGATTATCAAAATTGGTTAAGTACGTTTTGAGATATGGATTTTTGAAGTTTAAGAAAAATTGTCTTCTGTGTGTGTTTACGCACCATTGGAGGCAATGGAAGATCACCTTTAAAAATACATATAAAATTGTACAGTTGGTTTACCAAGTTCTTCTTTTGCAGGTTGGTCGGTGGGCACACTGTGCCAGCTGGAGAAGTTTGGGTGGCTCCTGTTCCGGCAGGAGCAGCGGGAAAATGTCTCTGGAGCTGGTACAGGGCCACTGTGAGGGACCACTTGGAAAAGCACTGCACAGGTAGATTTAAAGATGGTTCTTTGGGGGTCCCCTTGGAGTGTCGAGGTCGCAAGGGGTGGGGGACCCTTAGGGCATAGCAGGTTCTTTGGTGCAGGGCACAGGGCGGCCGGGTGCAGAGCGAATTGGTGAGCCAGGAGCTGTGCGCAAGGAAGCCCTCATGAGCAAAGGTGAGTTGGTTGAAGGGTCATTTGCAGGTCAACGGGGGCACTCTGGTGGGAGGTCTGGGATGTTCCTGAAGTCCCTCAAATAGGGCTTCCTCCTGGTCCTTTTTAAGCCCCGGGCAGGCTGTTTTTTTTGGTGTCCGACGTTAGCTGACCAATACCCAGGGTACTCACACAGTTTGATCACTTGAGGGTGCAGTGTCACAAACTTGGCACACTAGCAGGGTTTGTCCTTGTGGTCATAGGTGTGTTGTTTGGTCCAGCTGTGGCATCCGGTTTGGCGGTAAGCGGCTGGTCAGTGAAGTGACCCTCACTGGCTTGCTGGTGTACAGCTCCTCAGCGGCGGTTGTCAGGTCCTGGGTGCAGCAGACAGGCGTTGGCGCCTTTTCTTTGCTGCAGCAGATCCACAGTTCTCGAGCCTTGGATTTTTTTGGTGCTGGTCTCTTTTTTGGCAGTCAAATATGATTTCCTGGTCTAGGGATACCCACTAAATGCTGTATTTAGTGGACGTTTTAGGGGGAACCTGGTTAGTGATCACTAAAGTGACCACTTCCTGTGGGAAGGGTCACTTCCCTATTCCTGATTGGCTACTTTCCTTCCATCCAAGATGGAGGAAAATGAAATGAAGTGCCCACCTTGCAGGCAACACCTCAGGGGGTGGGGCACGCTAGGTGGGGCCACTCGTCCTACTCTTTGTTTGAGTTTCCCACTGTTGCTCCCTCCAAAAGTGAGGGGTTGCATGGGGTTTACCATCTGCTGCTAGCAGCAGGCCTGGAGTTCGAGTTTCCAAGGTAGTTAGCCCTACGAAGCTCGCTGCCAGGGCAGTGCACATTCCTGAGGGAGGGTATGTTGGCACATCCACCCAGGAAGGGCTTTGTGCTACAAACCAGAGAGACGGATTGTAGGAAGGTGGCTCTGTATATACTATCTCAAAGTGAGAGACAGTGTGCACAGAGTTCAAGGGTTCCCCTTAGAGGTTGATAGTGGCAAAATTAGATAATACTAATGCATTATTTTGTGGTAGTGTGGTCGAGCAGTAGGCTTATCAGAGGGTAGTGTTAAGCATTTGTTGTACACACACAGGCAATAAATGAGAACACACACTCAAAGACTTAACTCCAGGCCAATAGGTTTTTATATAGAAAAATATTATTTTCTTAATTTATTTTAGAACCACAAGATTCAGAATTTGGGTAAGTACATAAATTGTAAGGTACTTCACACAGGTAAGTATGGAACTTAGAATTAAAACAGTAATGTCCACAGTTTTGGCAAAAATGGCAATAAGCTATTTTAAAAGTGGACACTGCAAAAATCAACAGTTCCTGGGTGAGGAGTGCTCCAGTTCCAGTCTGCTAGCAGATAAGTACCTGTGTCCTCGGAGAGGTGACCAGGGGGTTTTGTAGAGCACTGGGGGGTCCCAAACAAGCACACAAAATACACCCACAGGTGCGGCCAGGTGAAGTGTGTGAACAAGGCATCCGGTTTTGTATTGAAATTAATGGAGGGACCCATCGGTCACTCTGGCGATGCAGGCAGGGCACAGGTGGGCTTCTTGGGTCAGCCGCTGACTTGGCTAGGATGACGGCCACCTGCTGGTCACTCCTGCACCAGTGGTTGGTTCCTCTTGGTCCTGGGGGCTGCTGGTGCAGTGCTTCTTCCAGGCATTGGGTTCCTTTGTTACCGGGCAGTCACGTTCAGGGGGAGCCTCTAGATAATCTCTGCAGGCGTCGCTGTGGGGGTGCAGGGAGGTCGACTCAGGGTGTCCACATCGTTGGAGTTGCCTGGGGGTCCTCTCTGCGGTGTTGGTTTCTCTGGACACGAGCCGGGGGCGACGGGTGCAGAGTGTGAAGACTCACGCTTCCAGAGTGAGGCTGAAGTCTTCTTTGGAGATGGTTTCTTTGTTGCAGTTTTGGACAGAGCCGCTGTCCTCTGGAGTTTCTTGGTCACTTAGGTGCAGGTCAGTCCTCTGAGTCCTCAGAGGTTGCTGATCCCGCTGGATGCGTCGCTGTGCAGGTTCTCTGAGTCTGGAGACAGGCCGGTAGGGCTGGGGCCAAGTCAGTTGTCGTCTCCGCCGTCTCTGCGGGGCTTTCAGGTCAGCAGTCCTTCTTCTTTCTTCAAGTTGCAGGAATCTGATTTCCCGGGTTCAGGGTCCCCCTCTAAATACTAATTTAGGGGTGGGTTTAGGTCTGGGGGCAGTACATAATGACTACTGTCCTGGAGGGTGGCTACACCCTCTTTGTGCCTCCTCCCTGTGGGGAGGGGGGCACATCCCTAATCCTATTTGGGGGAATCCTCCAAAACAAGATGGAGGATTTCCTAAAGCAGGGGTCACATCAGCTCAGGGCACCTTAGAGGCTGTCCTGACTGGTGGGTGGCTCCTCCTTGTTTTTCTCATTATCTCCTACAGACTTGCCGCCAAAAGTGGGGGCTGTGTCCGGAGGGGTGGGCATCTCCACTAGCTGGAGTGCCCTGAGGTGCTGTAACACCAGGCTAAAGCCTTTGAGGCTCACCACCAGGTGTTATAGTTCCTGCAGGGGAGGTGTGACGCACCTCCACCTAGTGCAGGCTTTGTTCCTGGCAACAGAGTGACAAAGGCACTCACCCCATGTGGCCAGAAACCCGTCTGCCTGTGGCAGGCTGGCAGAACTGGTCAGCCTAACACTAGTAGTTTGACTGGTATAGAGGGGGCATCTCTAAGATGCCCTCTGTGTGCATTTTTCAATACACCCCACACTGACGTCAGTGTGGATTTATTGTGCTGAGAGGTTTGATACCAAACTTCCCAGAATTCAGTGTAGCCATTATGGAACTGTGGAGTTCGTGTCTGACAAACTCCCAGACCATGTACTCTTTATGGCTACCCTGCACTTACAATGTCTAAGATTTGGCTTAGACACTGTAGGGGCACAGTGCTCATGCAACTATGCCATCACCTGTGGTATAGTGCACCCTGCCTTAGGGCTGTAAGGCCTGCTAGAGGGGTGACTTACCTATGTCACAGGCAGTGGGTTGTGGGCATGGCACTCTGAGGGGAGTGCCATGTCGACTTAGTCATTTTCTCCCCACTAGCACACACAAGCTGTGAGGCAGTGTGCATGTGCTGAGTTTGGGGTCTGCAGGGTGGCATAACACATGCTGCAGCCCTTAGAGGCCTTCCCTGGCTACAGGGCCCTTGGTACCAGGGGTACCACTTACAAGGGACTTATATGTGTGTCAGGGCTGTGCCAATTGTGGAGACAAAGGTACAGTTTAGGGAAAGAACACTGGTGCTGGGGCCTGGTTAGCAGGGTCCTAGCACACTTTCATTCATAACTAGCATCAACAAAAGCCAAAATGTTAAGGGGTAACCATGCCACGAGAGGCATTTTCCTACATGGATCTCTCCCTCATGGTTTGTAGAGTGGATATCTGGAGGTGGCAGACTGGATAGGACCAGTCAGCAACCATGCCAGGGTAGTTAGCTTTTGCAGGGGGCACCTCTAAGGTGACACCTCGGTACATTTAGGGATAAATACTATACTGGTACCAGTTTGGAATTATCATTCTGAGTTGTTTGATACTAAAACAACCCAGGGTTCAGAGTGGACATCATGTAGGTGGGAAACTTGTATTGATCAGTGTCCAGCACATGTATAAAAATGGCTGTTCTGTTCACTGCCTATGTCCCAGGTTTGGCAAGGACACAGTGGGGTCATATTGCTCATGCAGCTATGCCCTCACATATAATATGGTGCACCCTACCTTAGGGCTGGAATGCCTGCCAGACAGGTGCCTTATCTATAGTGTATGCAGTGTATAGTGGACAGGGCACCCAGGCAGGGTGCCATGTCGAGTTTGTGTTTTAGGTAGGACTGAGTGTATCTGGGTTCATGGCCCTAGAGGGTGGCACAAGCAGTGCTGCTACCCTCAGGGACCTACCCTTAGTACCCCATGCCCTGGGTACCTCTGGGTGGTGCCCAGAGCTCCTCAAGGTGGCAACTTAGTTCTGCCATCTTGGAAACAAGATGTGCAGATGCCTCTGGGAGCATCTGACTGGGTAGGCCAGGTGCCTGAGTTCAGAGACTCTTCCTGATAGGTGGTCACTCCAGAGAGCGACCAAACCCCATTTTTTAAAACTATTTGGGGACTCCCTTGAGGGTGGGTCTCCAGATTCGTCATGCAAGATTCCTCAAGGACTCCTCTACAAAGACCTCTTCTGCTCCTGTCCTCCAGAACCACTGCTGGGCAACACAGGAACTGAAATAGATTACAATGCCTGAGAAGACGTCTCCTTGTAACATTGTTTTGGCGGCTGATGTCAGCAATCTGTAACATTTCCATGGCTGTGCCTCCTCTGGGGTTGGCAAGACTTCAGGTGCACCAAGAAGCAAGAAGGAATCTCCCTTAGAGGGAAGGAGTCACTCCCCTACATCCACAGGCACCTAAGACAATGATGTCCGCCTGGTGGGATCTTCTGTCCTCCAGATTCTCCAACACAGGTGGTGGTTCTGAGGGATCCTCTGGGTCCTCTCTGCCTTTTGACCAATGTGGGAGATGGTGAGCCCTTGCCTCTTCCATTTGGACAGAAACCCTGTACACCAGAACTGTTGCAGCAACCAAGGCTTGTTGACTCCTGCTCTGAGGGATATTCAGGCTTAAAGTGGCCCTGGCCCTCAGCACTTTACCTCCGGAAGGACAGTCTCCTCTTGGCTACTCCAGCGACTCCTCTTCAGGTGTGCTGACTGGGCTTCACTGCGATTTACTGTGCCTGCTTGTGGGGGCTCCGACTGCTTCTGCTGGCTCTCCTGTCTTGTGAGGGTCAGCCTGGAGTCCCCTCCAAGGGTCGAGTTTCCAGGAACTTGTTGGTCCTCCACAGCTCTCAAAACGTCCAAAAGCTCATCTTGCATTTGCTTGTGCTTGCTGGTGGCCATCCTTACCAGTAACCCATCTGCAATCTGGTGAGTGTCGAGGGACAGCTCGTAGGTGACTTCAGGGACTCCTCTGGAGCTCCTGGACCCCACCCCTGGATTTCATCCATCACCGTCATCCCAGATCTTCAGCTACAGAAGGGTGGGCAATGGCCCCAGCCCCACCTGGACACTCCTGCGTGGACTGGACTCTGTCCCCTTCTTTTGCAGGTCCTCTTCACCTGGAATCTACCCTTGGGTTCCACTGGTCCTGTTCTGTTTCTGCAATTTCCAAACGCGACGTCCCCATGTTAGCATATGAGAAAACTGGGTAACTTACCTCTATGCTCCTGGGCGCTAGCGATCTTCTACTGTAGATATTTACCTTTTGGGGTTCCACTCTCTCCCAGCGACTGTCTAATTACATCATACAGGTATTGTGGGGGATACCTGTTCCTATTCCATTTTTGCAGTATGTGGTTTGGCCCCCCTATATTGCCCGTGCTGATTTATGCTCTTCCCAATTACTTACCTGTGTATAATTGATGTGTTCATACTTCCAGAGGGAAGTATACCAATGATAGTCAAGTTTGGTGTGCTTATAATAAAGTCCCTTTATTTTTTCAACACTGTGTCGTTCTTTTCATATGTGATAAATGACTGTTGGACTACTGTGGTATTGAAAGTGCTTCACATGCCTTCTGGATAAATCTTGGCTGCTCATCACAGTTAGCATAGAGAGAACTGGCTGTCTGGACACTGTAATACTCACTAATAGGGATTTGCTTGGACCTGGTATAAGGTGTAACACCATAGGTGTCCACCATGCACTGGGCCAGCTCCAAATCATCAAGTCATTCAGGTGAGCACAAGAAGAAGTAGAAGAAGCACAAGCATTTTTCGACTTCATCCCGTTGATCTCACAACACAATGCGGGAGAGCGTCCTCGCTCTAGGACTCCATCTTCTGAGCCTGTTTCTGAGTCAGCTCCGCACCTCCCAGAGTTTCCGGGAGCTAGTGCGGCCCTTGCCCAATTACAAGAATTGTACAATTCCAGCCCTCCCGGGGCTGCTTTGGGCCCCTCAGGGTCAGAAGGGGCCCCTTTGGATTCCGCGCCAGTGGGTTTGGCCTTGGTTCCGAGGGACAACCAAGGATTCGCTTCTGGATCTGGACCGGCATTGGTCATACCCTTGCGAGCTTCCCCGACAACGGTTCTGGCGTCAACGCTCCCGATGTCACCTGGGCCCTCTGGCGATATCGATCCCATACTCATCGCTGACATCGAGCCGGAGTGGCATCACTCAACACCTATTCTGACTTTGAAAGGGATTCTGGTCCCCAGATCTGATGTTGATCCTTATTCCTATGGGCATGACTTCAGTGAGGGTATGGAGGGGTCGCTGGACCTTTAAGAATTCCAGCTTGAAGACCCTATGGACTAGGCTCAGGAACTGGGTGAAGCCAGTGTCCTGGATACTTCCCCTGATGCTGGTGATATGGACAGCAGCTGAGGTCGTGGGCCTCGAGGTGCCTTTGGTGGTTGTCAAGACCAACCTCCTTACTGAGGTGCATCAGCCTGGGGCTTCCACATCAGAACCCCTTTTGCCCTTCAATGAAGCCCTCATGGATGTCCTGCTGGGGACCTGGTCCAAACCCAGCACAGGGGCTCCTGTTAATAGGATGATAGCCAGCCGACATAGGCTGCACCTAACCACCCGGCTTTCCTGTCCCAACACCCCACCCCAGGAGCTTGGTCATTTAAGCCTCAATGTCCAATGGCACATTCCCTTCCGCTCCCCCAGATAGGGAATCATAGAGGCTGGACCATCTTGGGAAAAAAAATTTCTCTTCCTGCAGACTGGCATTGCGGTCTGTGAACACGGCATGCCTTTTGGGCCATTACACCCATACTTTATGAGACACGGCCATGCACGTGCTGCCTCAGGTCCCGGTGGAGGCCCTGGCCATTCTCTCCCAAGCGGTTGCTGACGGGAGAGATGCAGCCAAGTTCACAATCAGATGTGGGCTGGATACGACTGACTCTCTGGGCAGATCGGTTGCTTCAACGGTGGCCTGGAGGCAACAACACCTGATTACAGACATCTGGCTTTTCAGGGGATGTTCAGTCTACTCTAATTGACATGCCTTTTGATGGCACCTGTAGAAAACTTTCTGGCATAGTTACCACCTCTTCTTTACAAATAGGTGTCACTGGGCTGGGGTGGAGGTGCTGCTGAGCGCCACCAGACTGCTTTGAAGGGCACATTTGGTGCCCTTGTATAATTCGGTTTGCACCAGTGGTACGAAACCGCACAAAGGACAGGGGAGTGACCACCCCTTTTGTCCAGCTCCTCCCCTAGAGAGGTATACATAGCTCTGCCAGGTGGCCACTTGAATTTGCCATCTTGGAAATAAGATGAGCAGAAGCTCCTGGGAACATCTGACTGGTTTGTCCACCTGGGTGATGTCCCTGACACCCTCTGATAGGTGGGTCACTTCAGTTAATGTCCAACCCCATTCCTGGATTA
This sequence comes from Pleurodeles waltl, assembly GCF_031143425.1. Lineage (NCBI taxonomy): Eukaryota > Metazoa > Chordata > Amphibia > Caudata > Salamandridae > Pleurodeles > Pleurodeles waltl. Next base: position 1,800,228,378 of record NC_090444.1, on the reverse strand, counting down.
TTTAAGGGCTCCCCTAAGGGTGGGACCCCAGATTCGTCTGGAAGACTTCAGGACCTGTCTGCAAGCCTCCTTTGCAAGATACTTCTGCAACCTGGACACCGGAACCGCTGCTGTTCTTTGCTGGAACCAGAAACAAGACTGTAACCAGTAGGAAGGCTCCTACTACAACTTTGTTTCCAAGGACCAGATGTACGTACTACCTGAATTGCGACTCGCAAATTGCAAGTCAGAGAGACTCGCAATTTGCGAGTCGTAATTCAGTATGCAGGATGTCATCTGCGTCTCGCAAGGGGGTGGCAAAGGCCCACCCCATTAATATTAATGAGGTGGTTCGCAATTTTCGACCCCCTTGAGACTCGCAGCACTCACAGGGATGGTGGCCTACTGGAGACAGCAGACCACCATGTCTGTAACTGCTAAAAACTGTTTTTTGTTGTTGTAATGCAGCCCGTCTTCCTTAAAGGAAAACAAGATGCATTACAAAACGAAAAAATGAAACGTTTCCGTTTCATTTTTTCAGGGCAGGCAGTGGTCCAGAGGACCACTGCCTGCCCTGAAAAAAAAAATTCCCTGCAATTCGCAAAGGGGAAGGGGTGCAATGGGACATTGGTGTGACACTGGTGGTAACCGTGATTGCTTTGCGACCGCGTTCGTGGTCACAAAGCAATGCAGCATCGGGCTGCGACTCGCAATTAGGAAGGGGAACACCCCTTCCTAATTGCGACTCACAGTCCCATTTTGCGAGTCGGTAACCAGGTTACCGACTCGCAAAACGGGGTTTGGGCATCACAATGTGCTTTCTGCACGTTGCAAACAGCGAAATTCGCTGTTTGTGACATGCAAAAACGTTGCTACATCTGGCCCCAAGTTCTGTAAAGACTTCTCCAACCCCGTGGCCGGGCAATAAGGAATTGCCCTTGAAGTGAAGGTGTCACTCGCCTGCATCTGCAGGCACCTCAACAACAATAACTGGCTTGTGGATCCTGCTATACCACGGACTCACCATGCCTCTGCAACACAGGTGGTAGTTCTGTGGCTCTCCAGAGGTCCGGCCTATCTTCCTGGCAACTGGGAAGTCTGTGGTCCCTTGCTAGAGCTGCTTGACCAGAACCCCTGTGCACCACATCTGCCTGTCGTTGCCAAGGCTTGTTGGCTCTTCAGTCCAAAGACCTCCTAGCTCCAAGAAGCCCTTGCCTCCAGCACTCTAGCTCCAAGAACGATGTCCTCTCTGCAGCTCCTGCAATGTGGGCATCCCTCTTTGCTGTGCTGCTGAAGCCTCCCTGTGACTGCATGGGACTGCTGCCAGAGGGTCCTGCTGGGCGCTCCAACAATTCCTGCTGGCTCTCCTGCTTGCTTTTTGGTCACCTGTGCTTTGGTGGTCCCCACAACTCCTGCAAACTCTGTGCAACGCTTCTCTAAGTTTGCCAAGGCTTGTTGGTGGCCCCGCTGACCCCTCTGCAATTCGATGACCGGCATGGGACAGCTCGCGCATGACTCCTGGGATCTTCCTGCATCGCCTGGACTCCACAGCTGCGCTTCTTCGTCCACCATCCTTTAGGAAGCATAACCGAGAAGAGTGGGCATTGCCCTCCTGCACTATCTGCGCATCTCTAGGTGGTCTGGATTATGGGGGTGATTCTAACCCTGGCGGTCGGTGATAAAGCGGCGGCCAACCCGCCAACAGGCTGGCGGTCCAAAAAATGGAATTCTGACCCTGGCGGGAACCGCCAACACAGCCCGCCACATTAACACTCCGACCGCCATGGCGGGACAAACAAACAGCGCGGCGGTCACCGCCAACAGGCAGGCGGCAGACAATGTACCGCCCACACCATCACGACCCACCAATCCGCCACCTTTTCCGGGGCGGGAGCACCGCCGATAAAAACACGACGGAAACAGACTACGAATGTGAAAACGCTCACCTCTACGCACTCCACGAGTACGGAGGACAGCCTGGAACCCGAATTGAACATCATACCTGCTCTCGTCTACCTGCTCATCTACCACGAGTACGAACTCCGGCGCAGACGTCAACGGTGAGTACAGCACCTACGAGACACGGGAGGGGGAGGACGAAAGGTTACGGGCACACACATATGCGACCCCCCCCCCCCCCAATATGTACACACCAATGCAGAGCAACAAGTCACAGTGACACCAACCAAACCCCTGTAAAAAATGCAATGACATTTTTAAATTGTTAAGAAATATTTATGTCCAAAATAGCCTCCGATAAGTATTGGTCAACTAGCAAGAATATTTACATTTAAAAAGTCTATATACACAGCAGTGGACAACTGAAGAAATCAGTCCTGCACATTTTACGTATTAACGATTTGTCCGTGGGCCAAAGTGTAGCAACACAAGGGCAAAGCCCACACACGAGACCTGAGTCCTTTAGAGAGAACACTGCAGGGGCATCTGATGACAAAACTACAGGCACCTCAGGGGGAAGGGAAGGGGGGGGCACCTCAGCCACATAAGTCCACGACGCCAGACCCACGAAGGGGCCACCATGCCCACTGCCATATCCTGGGGAGTGCATAGCCACAGTCTCTCAATGTCTCTACAGTGGTTGGATTGCCCACTGCCATATCCTGGGGAGTGCAAAGCCACAGTCTCTCAATGTCTCTACAGTGGTTGGATTGCCCACTGCCATATCCTGGGGAGTGCAAAGCCACAGTCTCTCAATGTCTCTACAGTGGTTGGATTGCCCACTGCCATATCCTGGGGAGTGCAAAGCCACAGTCTCTCAATGTCTCTACAGTGGTTGGATTACCCACTGCCATATCCTGGGGAGTGCAAAGCCACAGTCCATCAGGTGGAGGAATTGCTCCACTGGTCAAGGAGGATGCATGATGGCCACAGTGAACCGTGAACTCTGTTTGCAGGAAGGGCCCAGCGGAGCGGTGCTTGACAGGAAGGGCCCAGCGGAGCGGTGCTTGAGACGGCGGGGCCCAGCGGAGCGGTGCTTGAGAGGAAGGGCCCAGCGGAGCGGTGCTTGAGAGGAAGGGCCCAGCGGAGCGGTGCTTGACAGGAAGGGCCCAGCGGAGCGGTGCTTGAGACGGCGGGGCCCAGCGGAGCGGTGCTTGAGACGGCGGGGCCCAGCGGAGCGGTGCTTGACAGGAAGGGCCCAGCGGAGCGGTGCTTGAGACGGCGGGGCCCAGCGGAGCGGAGCGGTGCTTGACAGGAAGGGCCCAGCGGAGCGGTGCTTGAGACGGCGGGGCCCAGCGGAGCGGTGCTTGACAGGAAGGGCCCAGCGGAGCGGTGCTTGACAGGAAGGGCCCAGCGGAGCGGTGCTTGAGACGGCGGGGCCCAGCGGAGCGGTACTTGACAGGAAGGGCCCAGCGGAGCGGTGCTTGAGACGGCGGGGCCCAGCGGAGCGGTGCTTGACAGGAAGGGCCCAGCGGAGCGGTGCTTGAGACGGCGGGGCCCTGTTCAGCGGTGCTCTTCTGCACGGCGGGGCCCTGTTCAGCGGTGCCTGTCTTCACGGCGGGGCCCTGTTCAGCGGTGCTCTTCTGCACGGCGGGGCCCTGTTCAGCGGTGCTCTTCTGCACGGCGGGGCCCTGTTCAGCGGTGCTCTTCTGCACGGCGGGGCCCTGTTCAGCGGTGCCTGTCTTCACGGCGGGCCCTGTTCAGCGGTGCTCTTCTGCACGGAGGGGCCCTGTTCAGCGGTGCCTGTCTTCACGGCGGGGCCCTGTTCAGCGGTGCTCTTCTGCACGGCGGGGCCCTGTTCAGCGGTGCTCTTCTGCACGGCGGGGCCCTGTTCAGCGGTGCTCTTCTGCACGGCGGGGCCCTGTTCAGCGGTGCCTGTCTTCACGGCGGGGCCCTGTTCAGCGGTGCTCTTCTGCACGGCGGGGCCCTGTACAGCGGTGCCTGTCTTCACGGCGGGGCCCTGTTCAGCGGTGCTCTTCTGCACGGCGGGGCCCTGTTCAGCGGAGCCTGTCTTCACGGCGGGGCCCTGTTCAGCGGTGCTCTTCTGCACGGCGGGGCCCTGTTCAGCGGTGCTCTTCTGCACGGCGGGGCCCTGTTCAGCGGTGCTCTTCCAGTAAGTCTAGGGAGCCAACCTGGGCTGGACACCCTGCTCACTCGCCCTCCGACCGTGCAGTGGCAGGCCCCTTCGGGGACGGAGTCCTGGGCCCTTTGCTGTCGTCCCTTGCAGGCGGGATAGGGCTTGCGGGGCCCTCCTGCTCCGCGCTCCTGATGGATGACCTCTCGGCCCTGCTGCCCTTTCGCTCCTTAGATGGGGCTCTCGGGCCCTTGCCTCCCCTGGCTGTTGTGGCAGGTGAAGTGGCCGTTGTTGGCTCCTTGGGGGCAGCCGTCTCAGTCCTCTCACGGCGGCCCTTCAGTTTACGTGTCCTCTTGCCTGGGGGTGGGCTGGATGTCCCCTTGCTGCTCAGTGAAGTGTCACTGCCGCCAAAGGGTGGACTCCAGAAGCCATGCACCACTTGGACACTCGAAGCTGGGCTGGTGGTGGTTGAGGTGCTCTTGGGACTCTTAACCGATGGAGGGGGTGGGTCAGGGGAGGGAAAGAGGTTAAGATTAGAGAGGTAATATTTCTTAGGACCAAGGTAAAGGGTAGGAGTAGTGGTGATGGAAGTGGAGGAAGAGGATGTGGTTGTAGGAGAGTCAGGTGTGCTGTCTTTGGGTGCAGGTGACTGAGACGTAGGCTGTCGTGAGGTGGTTGGCTGTTGTTTGGGTATCTGCCTGCGTTTATGTGTCTTGGAAGAGGGGGTGACAGACACAGTGGGAGAGGACACAGGGGACGTGTAGATGGCAGTGGGGGTGGTGACTGCACGTGTGAGGACTGTAGTGGAGGGTGTGCTGGTGATGGAAGCACTGGCTGATGGTGGTGTGCATGCAGGTGTGAGTGTAGACGTCACAGGGAGGGAGGAGGGAGACGACGAGGAGGGGGACACAGAGGTGGTAGTGACTGTTGGTATGTCTGCATCTGGGTGTTGCTGGGGTGAATGCTTGTGTGTCCTGTGGTGCTTGTGTCTGGATGATCTGGCCCTGGGTGTTGAGGTGTGTGCAGGCTGGTCTGATGGTGTGGATGGGATAGGCTGAGGAACAGGAGACAGAGAAAGGGTGGAGGCAGTTAGAAGAGGGAGACTGGAGACAGGGACAATGGCTGCCGTCAGTGCTGAGGCCAGAGCAGTGAACGATCGTTGATGGGCAGCCTGACCCGAATGAATGCCCTCCAGGTAGGCATTGCTCCGATGCACCTCCCTTTCCACCCCCTGGATGGCATTCAAAAGGGTAGTCTGCCCAACAATGAGCGTCCTCACGAGGTCAATGAGCTCCGCACTGAGGGCAGCAGGGGTAACTGGGGCAGGGGCTGAGGTGCCTGGGGCGAAGGAGACGCCCGCCTTCCTGGGCGAGTGGGCACGGAGCGAAGGCTGAGGGGCTGCTGGGAGGGCGGAGCTGGAGCGCTGGGTGGCAGCTGTACCTGTTGAGGCGGGGGCCCGGATGTTGCCGCCACCGCTAGGGAGCTCCCAAACGAGGACGTGTCCGTGTCGCTGGTGTCTTCACCAGTCCCCGTTGTGGTGCTCCCCTCGCCCTCCGGATCACTGGTGCCCTCGGTGTCTGTTCCAGTGCCCACCGGGGCCTTGTGACTTGCAGCTCCCTCGTGCTCCGACGCCAATTCTCCTCCGCCTGATGATGCTAATGCACAAGAAGACAAAGAATAAGGGTGGGGGGAGAAATAAAACAAAGTTGAGTGCATGCCTTGTCAATACCGTTGGCGGAGAGGACAGACACAGGTGCCTCATGCACTAAGCCGCGAAATTGGGGTACACTACTCAGTACTTCTGACTAGGCCAACAGGTCTAGGGACAACAGACGCGCACATGGGTGATGCAGGACCATGGATAGCTGTACTTGGCACCCTACAGAGGTGGGGGGCGGGGGCACAGGGCCATGTCTAAGGGAGGGGACTACACTACAGAAAGCGCCCTGGCCTACTGTCACCCACAGCCCTCCTCCCCCACCCAGACGCCTCAACTGCGCTTAAGGATAGCAGAATGTGCAGATACTCACCCCCTTGTGTCTGCTGTGATGTCCTCAAGCGCCCATCCAAATCAGGGTAGGCCACCGCCAGGATCCGGGACATCAGGGGGGTCAGGGTACGACTGGCACCCCTCCTAGGTCGGGAGGCCATCCCCAGCAGTGACTCGGCGGTCTTTCGGGTTCCGCGGCGGATGTCCTCCCACCTCTTGCGGCAGTGGGTGCCCCGTCTGGTGTAGACCCCCAGGGCCCGGACTTCCTTGGCGATGGCACGCCAAATGTCGATTTTCTGATGGGCGCTCACCTGTTTGACATGTACAGGGTGGGAAAGAGAAAACGTGATATTTCGGCATGTTTGGAGTACATGCCCCCCCTCCCCAACCTTGCCATGTGGCCCATTCTCTCATCTGTCGTGCGTTGCACTCCTCATTTTCTCCCCACCCCAACAACTTACATCCACCCCACTCCACACAGGCATAACCCATTCAATGTGCACTCAGTGTACTCACCTGTTGGTCTGGAGGACCGTAGAGTAGCGCATACTGGGGGAGGACCCCATCCACTAGTTTCTCCAACTCTTCAGACGTGAAGGCAGGGGCCCTTTCCCCAGTCGCAGCAGCCATTGTCACTTCCAGACCGAGGTCACAGCAGCACTTGCAGTATAGGTCCTCTCCTGTGGATGATCAGGTCTCGAGTGATTAAGCAGATAGAAAATGACGGTCACGCCCGCGGCGGTGCGTACCGCGACCGCCGGCTCACATCGTCATTGGCTCCTGAATCCCATAGGGTTCAATGTTAACCAATGCGGCTTCGTACAGCGGTCTTCGACCGCCTACCGCCACGGTGTGCCACGCCAGCGCATTGACCTCACATCCCATTGTCCCACTTCACAGGTCAGGCAGCCGCCATTTCAAGGGCCCACATGGCTTAATTTCAACTGCGTCACACAGGCCTAGGCCTTGCATTGGCACACATCCAAACATAGCAATCCATACCTTTTCGTGTACTGTGCAAGCTGTGGTGAACGTACCTGTGAGTTGATTGACTCTGTGCTCCATATTCTCCTTCCTAGGCACCGTCCGCTGGGACTTGCAATGAGAAGGAGGAATCCTCGCGTGTACCGGCCGCTGGTAGACCTGTCGACAATGGAAGAACGCCATATTATACTACGATACCGACTTGACCGTGCCACTATCCATGAACTGTGTGCCCAGCTTGAGCCAGCCCTGATGTCCCCCATCCGCCATCCCACAGGAATTCCCCCTCTAGTGCAGGTTCTGTCAGTCCTCCATTTTTTGGCTAGTGGCTCATTCCAGACAACAGTGGCCATGTCATCAGGAATGTCTCAGCCTATGTTTTCAAAGATTTTGTCCATAGTGTTGTCTGCCCTGATGAAACTCATGAGGAGCTACATCATTTTCCCAGAGGAGGATGATTTGCCTACAGTGAAGGGTGATTTCTATGCCCCTGGACATATCCCCAACATAATTGGTGCCATTGATGGGACCCATGTGGCTTTAGTACCCCCAAATGACGATGAGCAGGTGTACAGAAACAGGAAAAATTACCATTCTATGAATGTCCAGGTAGTCTGTTTGGCAGACCAGTACATCTCCCATGTTAATGCCATGTTCCCTGGGTCAGTGCATGACGCGTATATCATGCGTAATAGCAGCATCCCCTATGTGATAGAACAGCTACAGAGACAGCGTGTGTGGCTAATAGGTGACTCTGGTTACCCCAACCTGCCGTGGCTACTGACCCCAGTGAGGAATCCCCAGACCAGGGCAGAGGAACGGTACAATGAGGCCCATGGGCGAACTAGGAGGGTCATAGAAAGGACATTCGGCCTCCTGAAGGCCAGGTTTAGGTGCCTGCATATGACAGGTGGATCCCTAATGTACTCACCAAAGAAGGTGTGCCATATCATCGTGGCCTGCTGTATGCTTCACAACCTGGCTTTGCGACGCCAGGTGCCTTTCCTGCAGGAGGATGGTCCAGATGGTGGTGTTGTAGAAGCCGTGGAGCCTGTGGAGAGTGAAGAGGAGGAAGACGACGGGGAGAACACAGACAACAGGGAAACTGTTATACAACAGTATTTTCAGTAGCACACAGGTAAGATTCACCCACGCCATTTCCCATTTACTTAGAGCCTCCTGCATCTCTACTTTCTGTATTTCCCACCAGCTCTTTTAAACAAACTTTTTTATTTTCCCTTCCCTTCTCAGTGCTTTATGACTCAGAGCCTGACTTCTGCGTGGTTTGCCCATGAACTACAGCGTATTGACATTGGTATGTTGTCATCACTAATTGACATCACATATATTGAACTGTTATGTGTAATACATTTGATGAGAATACAGCATGACTCCAAACTGTTTTCTGTGCAATAATTGTTTTATTTTTTGTGCTTAGATATTTGTACATGATAGTAAAACGGTGATGGGTGGGGGTGGAGTAATGTCCATGGCAGAGTCCAGTACTCAGTCTGATAGGTGCATTGTCCATATGCCTGTGGAAGGATGGAGCAGGGGCTGTTTAAGGTTGGACAGGGTGGCAATGTGGGACAGTGGGATGACTTCAGGGGGTATCTCATGCTGGCGGGGGTCTTGGCATCCTACTCTGTCTTTTTTTTGGATCTCAGGCTCCTCTTGCGGGGTGGTTGTTCCTCAGCAGGAGGTGGGGTTCTGGTGGCCTGTCGTTGTGTGGGGGCCTCCTGTCCACTAGCGCCGGCGGAGGTGGTAGGCTGTTCTTGGCTAGTGACAGGGGCCCTGTGTGGTGCCACATGGTCCCGCAACGTGTCTTCTATCCTGTTGAGGGCCTGGACTATGGTCCCCATGGCGGTAGCGATGTTCCTGAGTTCATTGCTGAACCCCATGTACCGTTCCTCCTGCTGTGCCTGGATCTCGGTGAACCTGGCCAGTACTGTCACCATCGTCTCTTGGGAGTGGTGGTATGCTCCCATGATGGTGGTGAGGGCCTCTTGGAGAGTGGGTTCCCTGGGCCTCTCCTCCCCCCCCTGTCGCACGGCAGCCCTCCGAGTTTCCCTGTTTCCCCCAGCCTCTGTCCCCTGGACGGTGTGCCCACTACCACTGCCCCCAGGTCCCTGTTGTTGTTGGGGTGGTGGGTTAGCCTGGGTGCCCTGTAGTGGCAGACACACCGCTGATTGACCTGTCCTAGAGACAGAGGCATGGGCCCGCTGGGTGGGAGCTGTGCTGTTGTTCCCAGAGGGGGTTGGGTCTGCTGTGGCCTGTGTCTGTGTGTGGGGTACCCACTGCCCAGAGGTCCCCGATGGTCCGTGCTGGTCATCAGGTTCCAGGTCGACAGAGCTGCTGTCATCACTGGGGGCCTGTTCCAGGGGTGGGATGGACATTTCTGGACCCTCCTGACCGGTGTGTTGGCGTTCGGGTCCTGCATGGGGTGAGAGAGTATGGTTATTGTTTCTGTGTGTGCAATTGCGTGCGATTTATGGGTGCCCTTATCCCCCAGTGCAGGCATTCCCTTGGGGGAGGTGTTGTGAGGGCGGTTTGTGGGGGGGGATGGATATGTGCAGTGGCCATGCTTAGGTGATGGGTGTCCATTGTTTGTGGTGGCATGCAGGGGTTGGTGTTTGGGTTGGGTGGGTTGTGCTGGGGAGACATTCTCAGGGAGGATGTGTGCTGGGGGGTTGGGGGTGAGGGTGGGGGTGGGGGTGTGGGTTGGCATGCTGGTGGGGTAGGGTGGATGAAGTAGTTGAGATTAGACTTACCAGAGTCCATTCCTCCGCCTACTCCAGCGAGCCCGTCAGGATGCAGGATGTTCAGGACCTCTTGCTCCCATGCTGTGAATTCGGGTGGGGTGGGTGGGGGTCCGCCGCCAGTCTTCTGCACCGCGATGTTGTGTTGCGACACCATCGAGCGCACCTTCCCCCGTAGGTCGTTCCAGCTTTTGCGGATGTCGTCCCTATTTCTGGGATGCTGTCCCACCGCGTTGACCCTGTCCACGATCTGCTGCCATAGCTCCGCCTTCCTTGCTATAGTGGTGTGCTGCACCTGTGAGCCGAAGAGCTGGGGTTCAACTCTTATGATTTCCTCCACCATGACCCAGAGTTCTTGGTCCGAAAACCGTGGGTGCCTTTGGGGTGCCATGGGGTGGTGTGGATGAGGTGTGGGGTGGTGTATGTGGTGATGAGTGTGTTGGTGTGTGGTGCTTTGTGCTTCTATGTGGTGTGTGTGATGTTGTAGTGTGCCTCTGTGTGTATAGCTCTCTATTCTCTGATGTGTCTCTCTCTCCTTCGTCTCAGATCTTTGGTTGTAGGGGTTTGTGGGTGATGTGGGCGGGTGTTTTATATTGTATTGGGTGTGTGGGAGTGGTGTGTGTATGTGTATCAGGTGTGTGTCTTTCACATTGTCCAATGGGGTAGTGTTTTGTAAAGGTGTGTGTATTTTGACCGCGGCGGTGTGTACCGCCAATGGACTACCGCGTTTGAAAGACCGCCGCGTGGATTTGTGGGTCGTAATGGCATGGGCGTATTTCTGTTGGCGTGGCGGTGGAGGTTTGGTCATCTCCAGTTTACCACTGGCCGCTGATGTGGCGGACTGCAGTGGAGGTCGGATTTTTGGAGGTTTGGCAGTTGTGGGTCAGAATGTCCGTAGCGGCTAACCGCGGCCGCGGCGGTATTGTGGCGGGCTTCTGACCGGCGGTAAGCGGCTTTTACCGCCGAGGTCAGAATGACCCATATGTCCCCTCTCTCCTTAGGTGCTCCTCTTCCGGAATCCAGGCCTGGGTTCCACCGACCTGGTCCACGGGTCGCAACAGCAGTTGAACAACCGAGATCCCCAATGGCTTCAGAAGACAGTTCTGAGACGATTTTACACCTATGCACGTAGGCTCCCTGTGTACTCCACTGTTCTGGGTATCCACGGATAGGGGCATTATCCAACCTCCCTTGTCCCAATAGGTTTCCTCAGGGTCCTCTAGTAAGGGACCTTAAATGTGAAAAACTCCAACCTTGACTTCCTCGTGTAAGCCTATGGACAGTGGACACTGACTAAGATTTCTACTCTGCACATGGGCGCCTGGGGAATCCTACCTACTTACCTTTGGGGTTTTGGTACTTCCCCAGTGCTAAGGGCCCTTAGTAGTGGGTAGTAGTGTGGGCTGGAAGTGGTTTTCACATTCTATTTTCTTAGTATATGGTTTGCCCCCCGACCACAATGGAGGCCTAGGTTAATTTATGCCTTTACTTGCCGGTTGCTAAGTACATTTTTGTATGACCATATCTCCAGCTAGGAGATATACCAAAGTTATTTCTAGAGTGTGTGTTATAATAAATATTACATATTTTTCTAACACTGGTGTGGTTCTTTCCTGTGTGTACTTCATTGACTGACTTGTGTGGTATTTGTAACCACTTTACACCCTCCTGGATAAGCCTTAGCAGCTCTCCGCACCTACCATTATGAGAGCTCTGGTTATCAAGAGTTGCCTGGACTCAGTGAAGGGTGTCCCACCTATAGGTGTTACCATATTCTGAGCCAGCCTCCTACACTGATGGTGCAACAGTGGGATAAAGACTTGCATTGCTTTACCACTTGGTCATAAGTGAGTTTCCACAGGAAAGCACTGCTGAGTTCGGTACATACTGTACTTTTTGCAAATTGGTTGTTTACAATTTTTTTTTTTAGATTAGGTTGCTTAGGGTCTGGCATAGCCTTTCACCAATCTTTGGGACAATGTTTAGACCACTAGGGTAGGGTAGATACACACACACTGCACTACTACAATGTCTTCAGTTGAGGAATCTCAACAGGTTCAGGAGTCTAGATATAGCATCCTTAAGCTCCAGGACCTTAAGACTCTATGTAGGTCTAGAAAAATAAAGACAGGGAGTAACCCTACTAAACTTCAGCTCCTAGAACTGCTCATAGAATATGACCTCCAGTATCCTGGAAGGCAGGGAAAGCAGGGAGACCAAGATGGGAGGGATGACTCCTTGGAGGTAGGGTAGGAAGTACGCTATATTTCATGGTTCTGCCTCTGAGCAGGTCCTAGAGGACTCAGAGGAGGCCTCTACGGACAGCCCTGGGACTGTAGAGGGAGGTACTCACAGTACAGAAGTGGGCTACCTAGGTAGGTCCACTTTTACTCCTCCTAGAAGGGTCCAAAGAACTACCAGGATGAACAGATCCTCCACAACATCATCCTCACTCTCCTCAACCTCCTGTGCTGAGTCCACCTACTCTAATCACTCAGAAGAGTTAGTGTTAGATAGGGGTTACCACCTGCTCACGCTTGAGAAAGCTAAGCTTAGGCTGAAAAGGGAGCAGCTGGCTCTTGAAAGGGAGCCCCTAGAGGTGGAGAGGGAGTGGAAGATTTTGGGATTAGAACCCTATGGTGGCAGCACAATAGACTCCTGTGTCAGAGAGAAACACTTTAATTCTAGGAATCTCAAGAC